>NC_058088.1:105197082-105515289 GCF_014858855.1 Bufo gargarizans
GCACTCTCCCTGTAGAAGTGAATAGGAGCTCAATGCGCATGGCCGGCCACCACTCCCATTCATTTCTATGGGCCCGACAGAAATAGCCAAGCCAGCGCTCGGCTATTTTCGGAGGCCCCATAGAAATGAATAGAGGCAGTGCGCCCTCCACCACTTTCGAAGCTCCGTTTAGGAGATAGGTGCAAGTCCCAGCGGTGGGACCCGCACCTATTAGACAATGGGAGCATATCCTAGTGTGTGCCTATGAGATAAAGTCTGGCAGCATCAACATCACATACTACATGCTTTCTATTGTTTTGCGCTCCAAGCACAACCCCACAAGATGAGCCCCTCTAATTTAGTCCATCTCCACCTTTTCCGTAGCGGTCCTACCTATGTGCTCAGCTCTCCTTTACTTATTTCAGTTTTCAACTCTATGACATATCAAAAGTTTTCTCAAAACTCAATGACCCTTAAAGCTATGAATAGGAGCTTGAAACGTATAAATGGAGTTTTCTTACTATGTGTACTTTTTTTAACTGTCTGGATGTTTTTAATATGATGCCATATTAAAGGAATATGATTTTAGATTTTTTTGTTTCATGTCATCCAGCTCTTTCACTATGTATGCAGCACCATGGTCCCTGATATCTCAGCTTGGGAACTGTGTGGAGTTTGTATGTAAGAAGTGTGAAACCCACCAGGACAGGGAGAGGAAATAAATGAGTGATGGTTGTTTAAACTGTAATAATAATAATTAACAATTAGATTATCTATACTGTAGTGAGTCTTCTTTTTATACACCCTTGTACATACCTGAGGGATTGGAATGTGGAAGGAATCCCACAATTTATCTTTTGGGTCATCTGACTGTTGGACTGAGCGACACTCCTAGTTCATCGCACTCAGACAGGAACAACAAAAGGATAAATCACACATAAGTGAATTCATCTGCTTGACCTCATGTCCCCTGTCAGATGAAGAGAGCAGAGCTAGGATAATATAACATCCAGATATCCCACCAGCCAGCTGACGACTAGGCCACAATAATGTCTATCTGGCAGCCATGAACACTGGCCTTATCTTAGTGACTGCGATCATTATGCAAACAACTGAAGGGCGCTGTTTTTTGCTATTACATGAAGAAGGTCTGGACCCTGATCAGACCACTGAAGCATAAGGTTCTGGCCATACACAGATGACTGCTGGATGAATGGTTGTTCAGCTACCTCTCCTAATCCCCCCATACTGTGCATGTTCTCTCCACCCGGACATGTATGTGTTGTGAGTGGAAGAGATACCTCTGGACAAAAGGATCGGACATGTTGAAATCCAACTCTTCTCTTGCCAACACTTGCTTTTAGGAGAGAGTTAGTAGGCTTCCATTAATATTAGATGATTGGCCGAACTAGCTAAAATTAGGAGGTTCACTGGACATACATTTAAAGAGGACCTATTATGGGTCCAGACATTATGAAATAAGTAGCAGGTTATGTAAGGCATACAGCAGGGATCTAAGTGCATTTACAATTTTTTCTGGGCGCCGCTCCGTTCGCCCGCTGTGCCCCTGTTGAATTCTCCCGCCTTGTATGCTAATGAATAGCATCAGTACAGGGAGGAGGAGACTGCCCTGTTTCTCAATGGGCGTCTCCTTCTCCCTGGCTGTAGCGCTGTCCAATCACAGCGGAGAGTGTCACAGCCAGGGGGAAGGTAAGGTTTTTTATTCTCCCTGGCTGTGACGCTCTCCTTTGTGATTGGACAGCCCTACAGCCAGAAAGAAGTAGACGCCCATTGAGAAACAGGGCAGTCTCCTCCTCCCTAGCCGATGCTGTGATCCATTAGTGATGGTCGTGCTTGCACACTATAGGATAAAGCACTAGCCTATGTGCGCTCCCACCGTCCCAGCGACCAGAGAGGCCGGCACTTTTTCCTATAGTGTGCAAGCACGGCCACCAATGATGGATTGCAGGGTGGCTGTCACCATGGAAACAAGCAGTGTATTATGTGATTGAAAAGTGAATCCAGCCAACAAAGGAGGCAATATGGACAATATAGAATATGCTGATCAGCATGTTTAGTGTAATTATAGTTGGGCTGTTAGAGTTAATAGAGTTGATGCAGTGAAATTATTTTATACTTTATTAGTGGTTTCCTTTTACTTTTTACGACTTCAGAGTTAAGGCCCCCATACACATTAGAACGATGGGTTCAGCAAACACTCTAATGTGTATGGGGAGTTCCCAATCTACCTGCCGGGGGGAAGGAGAAGGATCAGGGGAAATCACTATTTTCTTTTGATCTATTGGTTCTCCTGAGAGAGAGCTAAGACTCTTGAAGTATTTGGCGGCAGCTTTCTCTGCTTTTTCCATAGAGTAAACATACTGTACACGTTTGTCAGGGCCTAATGTGTATGGGGGAGCTGTTAGTACACCCGACATCTATTACATGTGTATGCCCAGCATTAGGTTTTATGCACATGACTGTATTATGTCTGGGAACTTTAAGTGGCCCTGGAAAAAAAAATACTGAAAGTGGCCCCAATATTGTAGGTGGGCCCAAGTTGACAGAAGGAGGGACAACACAAGTAGATAGGGCCAATACAAGTTAGCACCATACTGCAGCACAGAATACCATCCCATAGAACCAAATATCACAGTGCAGCACATAATACCTCCTCACAAGCTCTCCCTCTATGGTGGTCATCAATAGCTGCCACGTTCTGTCCTCCTCCTCCAATTGTCTCTCATAGGGATATGGAGCAGGGGGCTTAGGAGATGAGATGTGGGCTGCAACACCAAGCCAGCCCTACCTAACCCTCTAATAATGACCTCTATAGTAGTATGTACCCGGCCAGCAGCAGTGAGGAGGGCTTGTATGGTCTACTGCTTAGTTTTATACAGACCCATAATAGGACACCTGTAGATGTGCATGGTGCCCTACTATATGCATGCTATCCCCTGTATGCCACCAGTTTTATGTGACTCTGACAGAAAAACCTTGATGAATGCCAGAGTGAGTCTGTGCAGGTACACCCCAACTGGTTACCTCCTCTCTGTACCCTTACTGAAAACTAATAGCAATTCATTCATAACTTCTAGTAGAAATAACAGAAGAACGGCACAACATACAGACATAAGAATAGATGCTCCAGAATTGTTATTACATAAGAGATGCATAAAGCGGTCAAAGCGGTGAATTGTTTTCTTGATTGAGAAAATCGGCAATGTAATATGCGCGTATTGCGCGTGCAATACAGGCGTGGGTCATTGTTGCTACATTTTTCAAGTTGATAGAAGTTTCCTGAGACTGGAGAAAATGGTTGGCAAGGCAGAACATTACAAAAGCTTTATATGCAGATAGAGTGCTCCAATATATTCGCAATTGCGCGAATCAGCAAATAATGATGCGCATATTTTTGCAAAATGCGTGCAACTTTACATTTTAGCAGGTCTGACTACATATTTCTGATTGGTGCACTAAGTATTGTTGTGAACTTGTGACATCACAGCACTATGTCTGTAGCATGTATGTATGGACAGCAGAACCTATCACACTACCTTAACACCCTGCACTGGAACCTATCAGCTACACTATATCACTATCTAACCTACACTGACTATCTCCCACTAACTGTACTATATACAGTACAGACCAAAAGTTTGGACACGCCTTCTCATTCAAAGAGTTTTCTTTATTTTCATGACTATGAAAATTGTAGATTCACACTGAAGGCATCAAAACTATTAATTAACACATGTGGAATTATATACTTATCAAAAAAGTGTGAAACAACTGAAAATATGTCATATTCTAGGTTATTCAAAGTAGCCACCTTTTGCTTTGATTACTGCTTTGCACACTCTTGGCATTCTCTTGATGAGCTTCAAGAGGTAGTCACCTGAAATGGTTTTTACTTCACAGGTGTGCCCTGTCAGGTTTAATAAGTGGGATGTCTTGCCTTATAAATGGGGTTGGGACCATCAGTTGCGTTGTGGAGAAGTCAGGTGGATACACAGCTGATAGTCCTACTTAATAGACTGTTAGAATTTGTATTATGTTGACCCCCTATTTGCATGGTAGAATGGTTTAGCTCATGAATCAGTCAGTCCTGTGTAATGCATCCATGGCCCAACTGAAACATGGCAACAGTCATGTGACACACTACTGAGATTTAGCAAGCAACAGTGTTACATGACATATATGTGCTTCCGCACACAGGACACTTTCATGGGATAACTACATAGTGTAATGGTGGAAACCATTGTGGCTATTATAGCAACTACTATTATAACAACTACATCAGTGTATGTGTGTTAACATGGCTGCCTGTTTCCAGGTGATGTGTAAAATGGCTGCCTGTCTGTAGATGATATTGTCATGTTGTTATTAAAATGAACTTTAAAAACAAATTACAAACATAACACATACAGGGGAGACAGAGAGAACAATATTAGATGTGCTTATACACAGAGACTGACAGACATGACGAGGTGCTGCTGCAGGCATTAATGCTGTACACGTACTGTTTTAATATGTTCTGCATCTCAGTAAACTGCTACTCGCCTTCTGAACAGTTAACTGCATGGCAGAGGTCACATGACAGGATTGAGTGTCACATGACTGACGCCATCTTGTTTAACTTGTGTACAAATAAATGCAATCATTAAAACCGGACTAGCCCTTCAAGTGTACTGGAGACATTGTGCAGTATGCAGCACTGCAGGGTGAGCGATGGTGAGGTCACAGGGGCAGTTAATAGACCGAGTTGTTACTCACAGTTTCTATATACCCTGGGCAGTTGTACAGCAGTGATGGAGAGGCTGGCACATGGATCCTCTGGGGCACTCTCTGTGTATAAGGACCAGGCCGGGTGGTAGGTGAGGTGCCCTGGGTGTTGCTGGTTTAATGTGCCGGTGGCAAGATCCCTTTAAGTTCGTGACGCCAGTGCCGGTAACGGTGGCACACCGATTTATTGTAGGAATAATAGTTGCAGTGAACCAGAACTTCCTTTACTGAACAGTTTAACTATTTACAGTCTTTAGTCAGTTCCACATGTAACAGGTTGTGACAGGCAGGCTTATATATAAACGGCAGGCAAAGTCCTTGCAAGATACTCAGAGGGATTAACACTTACAGATCAGACTGTATTTTCCTCAGTTCCTGTCTGGCTTTCTCCAAGGCCCGTATGCCCTATTGCTGGCTTTATCCTTGGGTAGGGAAACCTTCCTCTGGTATATGTCTCCTTGCTGTAGTATATACTTCTGCCATTCAGCTCTCTGTTTGGCTGGAATAAACTTGGCTCTGCACTGCACCTTTAAAGGAACTTGGTTTCTCAGGAGGCAACTTCTTCCCCTGGATGCAAGCTAGGAACCTGGGCTATCTAGCTGCATGTTGGAACTGATCTTCAGCTCCTCTCTAGCTAAAGTGCTAGCTTCACTCCCTTCTGGACTGACCCTTTCCTGTCCTGGACCTGACAATATATTCTAGGGGGTTCCATAGCTCCCTCTACTGTCTAGGTGGAGGAACTACCCCTAACAGGCCTGGTACAGGAGATAACAGGAAAAATACACATAAAAACATCATATAAAATACAATGACCCTGTTCCACAAAAGGTGGGGAACAACGTGGCCCAATTAACACTTGTGTAGTGCCCACATTTACCTAGTGGGACACTACAATCGCTTCACTGTGAAGTGTTCTCTGCTGTCTGCATTGAGCAGCCCCCGTGACAGCTGTAGTAGTCTATTGGTTGCATGGTACAGCTCAGGGCCATCTCTACATCAAACACATTTGGGGTAAGTTATCAAACTGGTGTAAAGTAGAAGTGGCTTAGTTGCCCATAGCAACCAATCAGATTCCACGTTTCATTTTCCAGAGGATCTGTCAAAAATGAAAGGTGGGATCTGATTGGTTGCTATGGGCAACTAAGCCACGTCTACTTTACACCAGTTTGATAACTGACCCCAAATGTGTTGTTTAAGCTGTGGCTGCATGTGATGGCAAAATACCTTACTGCAGTTTAATGGCCCAGACTGTGCAGGTTGTTGCTTAGTTATTCAAGGGTTAATAAAATGAATTTACACTGTAAGCCCACTGTGCTTCAGTTACCATGTGTGTAACTGTAACGGTATAGATCTATCTACATCCTGGCATAAAGTACATTAACTACAGAATTATTACTATACTATGAAACCTTGACTTTGATGTGAAAGATATTTTCTATAGATTAGAATAAACAAGTTATTTTTGGTTTGCCGTGTCAAAGGGTTAAGAACAATCGGCAGGGAGAAGACGAGGAGAGCTTTGAAAAAATAAAGGTTAAAAGGTTGGACAGACTGCAGCCTCGGCAGTGTAAAACAAAAGGAAAACTCCAGGGTATTCTTCTAACCTAGGAGAACAATAGACCCAAATAGGTGTCTAATAATAGCTCTCCCAACAGAATGGTAATGGTGGTTTTGTATTCTGAGCATTCTTCCAGATGTTTTTTAACTGAAAATTCTATAGGTAATCTGTAGTTTTATATTTAAAGGGAATCTGTCCCCCCGAAATTCACTGATAAACCAGACACAATGCCTGTTAGGGCTCTCTCAGCTGAATGTAATGATACCTTTCACTTAACGATCCTTTGCTTCATTTTGGAAAAGAAGAATTTTTTAACCATATGCAAATGAGCAATGAAGTGCACTGAAGGCAGGCCCAAGCCACTCTGTGCACTCGTGCTCCTCCCTCTCCTTCTTGATTGACAGACCCAGGCAAGATGTCTATGTAAGAACTCGGCCCTGTCAATCAAGAAGGAAAAGGGGGGAAGGGGGGGGACTGGAAGAGGAAGCGAGAGAAACAAGGGTGCACAATAGCACTGCTTGGGCCTGCCCTCGGTGCACTTAACCATTTGCATATGGATTAAAAGTAACTTTTCACCAGAATGAAGCAATGTGAAAGGCATTACATTCAGCTGAACTAGTCGTACAAGGCTTTGTGCCTGATTTAACAGAATCTTCTGGAGACAGAATTCCTTCTAGGAAGGTGATCAGATTCTATTTTCTACACAAACCACTTTGCTGCTGGGGCACTGACATTATTGCATGGCACCACCATGTGCAGCAATATATTCCAAGGAACGCCGCCTATAACTTCAAAAGATCCATTTAAAAACCATTGGTGTGAGATACAGTTATAATACAGTATCTCACAAAAGTGAGTACACCCCTCACATTTTTGAATATCTAAACCTTTGAGGTTTACTGTAGAACATAGCTACACTAACTGTGGTCTGACAGTCGTAGGAAATAAGCAGTCAGTCTAGTGCTCTGGATGTTAACACCTCTTATGACCACTAGTGATGATCAAGCATGCTCGACAGAACACCTGTTCGGCTCTAGCATCTCGATGCTCGGCACATGGTAGTACTCGCCCGAGTACCGCATGTGCTCGAGCGCAATGCTCGAGTCTCCTCCCCGCACGTTTCTTGGCTGCTACGCAGCCAATAAACATGCGGGTGAGTACTGCCCTTCACTGTAATGCCGTAGCCATGTTGGCTACTGGCATTACAGTGATTGGCTGGCCGGAACGCATCATCGGGTGCTATAAAGCACCCGATGACACGTGTTCGGCTCAGTATTAGTCAGGGAGAGCTGAGTATAGGACTATTGTGTGTGACAGCAGCAATATATGTTTGTCGCGCAACCTACGCTAAATTGCTCAGTCTTAGGGGGAGCTGTGCATAGGAAGGGACAGAGTGTAGGAAGTGTTATTGGAAGATTTTTATTAGAAAAACTTTTCAGAGACCCAAAAGTCTATTGTGTGTGACAGCAGCAATAAATATTTTTAGCGCATCCTGCACTAAATAGCGTCTAATAGGCCGCTGAGGACAGTGAAATTATCCGTGCCACATCTCCTGTTTAAAGTGTGCGCATCCCTAAAATATCAGTGACATCCAGTGTACTTTTTCCGTAAACAGTGTCCGCTGTGGACAGTGAAATTATCCGCGCCACATCTCCTGTGTAAAGTGTGCGCATCCCTAAAATATCAGTGACATCCAGTGTACTCTTTCAGTAGATGGTGTCCGCGGCGGACAGTTAAATTATCCGCGCCACATCTACTGTGTAAAGTGTGCGCATCCCTAAAATATCAGTGATCTCCAGTGTACTTTTTCCGTAGACGGTGTCTGCTGCAGTGAGATTAGCTGCGCCACATCTCCAGTGTAAAGGGTGCGCATCAAAAATATATCTGTGACATCCAGCGTACTTTTTCAATAGACGGTGTCCACTGCGGACAGTGACATTACCAGTGCCACATCTCCAGTATAACGTGTGCGTCTAAAATTTTTATCTGTGACATACAGTGTACTTTTTACGTAGACGCTTTGGACATTGACATTTCGGTGGTATCTCTCCTGTATAACGTTTCCTCATCCCAAATACCTGTGACATTCCCTGTCATTTTTTATTAGCCGCTGGTGACAGCATTGACATTATCTGCGGGATATCTCCTGTGTGACGTTTCCACATCCCAAATACCTTTTTTTATTTTTTTGCGCATACACTTCCAAATCCTACGCTACTGTACGTGTGACATTCTTTCAAGCATATATCACATTTAAAATGAAGAAGGCAAGCAGGAGGGACGGGGCAGTGGCCGTGATGCTAATGGTGCATGCAGAAGCCGTGGCCCTGGGCGCGTTGATACTGTGCCTGCTGCCAGAGCACAAGAAAAACAGTCATCCATGATTCCTAGCTTTATGTCCCAGTGTGCAGGGCGGCGCAGGACACCACTCTTGAAGTCAGACCAGTGCGACCAGGTGCTCGGTTGGATTGCAGCAGATAATGCTTCCAGTCGGTTAAGCAACACCCTGTCTTCCACAAAGTCCAGTCTTGATACTCCTTCCTCCCACCATGGAGAGTCTGGCTAAACAAGTGTTCCCATACTCGGATATTACGAGGACCTTTTTTCCTTGCCATTTCTTATTTGGCCCTCTCTCGCCAAGCACGCTTGAAGAGGGACAGATTTTTTGCCCTGATTCCCAAACTCTTGAGCATCCACAGTCACAAGAAAATGACGGTGGGGTATGGCAATTACTGTTTAATGAGGTGGATGATGATGAGACACAGTTGCCAAAAACTCAACAGCAATTACTGTCTCAAGAGATTGAGGAAGAGGATTAGACACAGTTGTCAATCACTGAGGTTGTGGTTAGGTCAACAAGTCAGAAGGATTAGCAGAGTGAGGAGGTGGTGGACGATGAAGTAAGTGACCCAACCTAGGAAGGTGGAAAGGCGAGAGTGAGAACAGCAGTACAGAGGGGGGAAATTCTGCAGCACCGCAACAGGCTGGAAGAGGCAGTGGGGTGGCAAAAGGGAGAAGACGGGCCACACCAAACAGGCCTGCAACTGTTCCACGTAGCATCCCCTTGCGGAAATCTCCCTTGCCAAGGGGTAGGTATTTCGCAGTCTGTCGCTTTTTTGAGGAAAGTGCGGACAACAAAACAATTGTAATTTGGAACGTGTGCTATACAAAAATGAGCAGAGGTGTGAGCACTAGCAACCTCACCACCACCAGCATGATCCGCCACATGGCATCAAAGCAAAGCACTGTAATAGGTGGGCCGAACACCTGGGTCCACAATCTGTGTCTGCAGGTCACACCACCGCAAATACCCAGCCACCCACCCACAGGCCATAGCACTAAATGCGCAGATTTACAAATTACTGGTCCTGGAAATATTGTCATTTAGGCTTATGTTGCAGAAGTAAAAAGAAACTGAACCTTTAGGATGGCGCTGTCAGCAGGAGTCAGAAGCAGGTAAATATTTATAACACAATACTTTTTATTTACAGTGAACGCGTTTCAGGGGCAGAGAGCCCCCTTCATCAGGACAATATACAACATGTTGTATATTGTCCTGATGAAGGGGGCTCTCCGCCCCTGAAATGCGTTGACTGTAAATAAAAAGTATTGTGTTATCAATATTTACCTGCTTCTGACTCCTGCTGACAGCGCCATCCTAAAGGTTTAGTTTATTTTTCCTTCTGCAATGATACTTCTCCCCGACGAATGCTTCTTAGGCACAGGCTGGAACCTAGGCAGTAGCGCAGGCACTCCACACGCTGATCGGAAAAATCGGCACAAGCTTCATCATCTGGTAAGCGTTTCTACTTAACTTTTTTACCAATTATTATACAACACCACACATGAGGCACTGCCTCCTATCTCTCTTTTATCTTCATTTAGGCTTATGGACACTGAGGCCTTCCATAGCCTGATTTCGGCGGCCGTCCAGCGTTACGCAGTCCCCAGCCACCACAATTTTTCAAGGTGTGCCGTGCCCGCCTTACACCAACATGTGTCCCGTAACATCACACTGTGCCCTGACCATCATAGTTACTGGGAAGGTACACTTAACCACAGACACATGGACAAGTGCATTCGGCCAGGGACGCTACATTTCCTTGGCCAACCGAGGAGGGGAGACAAGGGGAACACACAGCAGTTCCAACAGAGGCAGGGCAACACTCTCCAAAGCCTGGGACAGTTTCATGACACCCGCCAGCACCCTCACCATGATGCATGGCCCAGTGTCACAAGGATGGAAAAATTTTGGAAGATGGTGAAGGAATACATAGCAGACCGTGTCACTGTCCTCAATGATCCCTCAGTGCCTTACAACTACTGGGTGTCCAAGCTGGACACGTGGCACGAACTGGCGCTCTACGCCTTGGAGGTGCTGGCCTGCCCTGCCGCCAGCATTTTGTCTAAGCGGGCATTTTCCGCCAGTCAACTGAAAATGCTGACAGGTTGACTCAAGGCCTGGATTGACCATGACTTCTCGACTCCCCAGAGGAAAGCTGATGAACATAAAGGCACTTTAAATGTGTTGTTTATAATGTACTGAATACATTGTATTCCCATGCACCCCTTCCACCACAAACAAGGGTATATGGTTGAATCTTCCTTTTCTCATCCTTCTTCTCCTCTTCCATCATATCAACACATGCTAATTTGTCGCATATAATCCCCTCGTATATATGCCCTTCGCATATAATGTTTTACAGGGTCAGCTCACCTAATGGCCCTTGCATATAATGTTTTAGAGGGTCAGCTCACCTGCAGGCCCTCACCTACAACCTTTTAGAGGGTCAGCTCACCAGCAGGCCCGCACCTAAAATCTTTTACACGGTCAGCTCTCCAGCAGGCCTGCACCTCAAATCTTTGAGAGGGTCAGCTCACCTGAAGGCCCTTGCATATAATGTTTTAGAGTGTCGGCTCACCTGCAGGCCCTCACCTACAACCATTTAGAGAGTCAGCTCACCAGCAGGTCTGCACCTAAAATCTTTTACAGGGTCAGCTTACCAGCAGGCCCTTGCATATAATTTTTTACAGGGTCAGCTCATCAGCAGGCCCTTGCATATAATTTTTTACAGGGTCAGCTCACCAGCAGGCCTTCACCTTCAATCTTTTACTGGGTCAGCTCACCAGCAGGCCCGCACCTAAAATCTTTTACAGGGTCAGCTCACCTGCAGGCCCACACCTAAAATCTTTTGCAGGGTCAGCTCACTTGCAGGCCCTCACCTATTTATACCTAATAGGTAATTTGCGCGCAAGCTGCCTTGCTTGGATGTAGTAGCCGTAGCTGTTTCTCAGGCTCCCTCTTCGGAATCGAACCACGATTACCCATGGTCACCATGGTTTGCGCTGAAAACAACATCAAAAGTTGATAGGGCAGACATCCGAATGGATTGTTGCTGTCAAGGGGACGTGCGATCGGCCCCAGGTTATCTAGAGTCATCAAAGCGGCAGCGGGCCCTCACCCATAATATTTTAGATGGTCAGATCAGTAGGCCCTTGCTCCAAATGTTTTTGAGGGTCACCAGCGGGCCATCAATCATAATTTTTCAAGGCTGTGTATGATGCCCTCCTTTATGTGTAACCTTTCACTTAGTGCATAGGCTTTATGAGTGGAGGAGTCCCACTACCTTAACAATTGTACCACAATGTGAATGGGGCCCTCCTTTATGTGATATACAGGTTGTACCGGAGTGCCTCTTCCTTGTAATTTTTGGCAGCACTCGCACTTTATATACAAGTAAATATACAGGAAAGAATGTTTCCTAACAATTTTTTTCACATCACTTTGTGTCTACAGCTCCTAACCAGACTTTTTTTTTTTTTACAATGGTTATAGGCTGCAAACAAACCTTGAGTAGTCTGGTCCTGCAGCATGAAACACATCTCCCTGCCTCCTAAAAAATCCACATGTGAGCATTTAAAAAAAATAATTATTGATCAAATTCTTTGATCTTTACATATTTTTTTTAAGAATGGTGTCTTCTGTTCTTATATTTTTGATACTCTCATTTTCATCATGGTACACCTTTCCGCAGATACATTCTAGTATCTCAGTGGGCAGAATGGGGTCTCAGTGTCTAGCACTGTTGTCTGGCATCACTAGGGTCGTGAGTTTGAATGTATCCAAGTACAATATTCCTCCCAAAATCCCCAAATATTCTGAGCGTTTAATTGGCTTTCTCTGAAACTGGTCCCGATAGGTTTTGGGGGATGAGTGCCTTGATGGCACCCGTTGCCTTCCCTGCCTCACTATCTTCCACATAAGAAAAAATTCAGAGCCGTGTTTCTCTTGTCTGAGAAGATGCCACCATGACGCTATGAAGAGAACAATTTTTATTTCAGATTTTCCAATACTAATTTGCTGGTAAACTGAGATGAAAACTTGAATTGTACATGTATAATGTCAGAATTTTTGAATAAAGGGAAATTATGTTTCTCTGCAAATGAAATTCGTTACACGTGCTGGCAATGATGCCAAAATGTGGAGGAGCCGGGCCATTAGTGCTGGTTTCCTGCCTGCCATGGGAAACAAGCTTCTTGAATTTGTAAGGACGGAAGTTGCCTGTTTTTTCCACCTCAGTAGAGTGAAACTGAATGACATAATTATTATACGGTAGGACTCTTTCACTGCCATTAGTATATGAAATGCAAACACTTTGTGAGGTCACCTGACATACAGAGGGTTAAGTGGATGTTCTTTTAGTCCCTTGTGCTCTTTCTTTATTCTCTCACTTCCTGACATTTTCTTCCTGCCTTGGAAGAAAAAACGGATATGCAGAAGCTTTACCAGGACATCCTTAGCTTGTAAATAATGAGGCTTCTTGCAAGTATGAGGGGTGTTCTTTGCACACTTACAGTATATAGGTAGTGAGGTTGACTGAAAACAACATATCCCTTACATATTGTACACTAATCTGCTAAGTGTTCCTAAAAAAAATGGTTATTAAAAATAAGCCCCATGTACAGATTTTTTGTACCTCTCTTTTTCCCTGTTATTACTGGTGCTAAGTTTGGAGGAGGATTTGGTCAATGGTGTCAAGATATATCAATATCAAGATATAGACCTGCAATACTTCTGCCCAGTGCTAGAACGAGATAGTATTATGACAAGTTTGCAACTCTGAGGGCTATGGAAATATACACATACGACTGGTGGGATGATGCAGAGGTGTTAATTTAGGGTTATAACTAGTCAGATATATGCCCTGGGTTCTGAACTCTGGGGATCTGCCAACAAAATGCTTTGCCTTTAACAGGGTGCTTAAGCCCTTTAGGATGCAACCTATTTTGGCCTTCAGGACGCTGTGTTTTTTTTCCATCAATTCATTTTTTTGCTTATGGGGGGGAATAAAACTTTTTCATTTCTAAGTTTAGTATTTGGGTTTCATTTTTATAATGTTTAGTGTACAGTCTAAATTATATGTTCTGAGGGTCAGTAGTATTATGGGTATAACTATTTTATATAGTTTTTTTTACTTACTTTTGTCCAATAAAACCACTTTTTAAAATAAAACATTTTTTTTGTTACTATATTCTGAAAGGCATAATGTTTTTACTTTTCCGCTGATGGAGCTGATTGAGGGCTTGTTGTTTGCAAGAAAAGCTTACATTTTTATTCGTACCATTTTGGGGTACAGGCAGATTTTTCACAACTTTTTTTTCCAGTTTGTCAGAGGCTGAACTATCAAAAAACAATAATTCTGACATTGTTTTTAATCTTTTTTTTTTTTTTACAGTGTTCCCCATGCAGGTTAAATAAAATGATAATTTTACAGTTTGGGTCATTATGGCTGTGGCAATGCCAAATGTGTCCTTTTTTGTTTTATTTCCTAACATGATAAAAGAATATTTAAGTGGAAAAATGTTTTTTGGGTGCTTCTTTTAAAACAAATTTTTTTTGTAGTCCCAGTAGGGGACTTTCTATATACCATAATGGATATACTGCGTCTGTCAAAAATCCCCAAGTATACCTTGTTCATGAAATATATTTATTTATTTTGTGCACTTATATAGCGCTGACATATTCTGCAGCGCTTTACAGACATTAGCATCCAACTGTCCTCAATGGGGCTCACAATCTAAGTTTCCTATCAATATGTAAAGGGAAACTGGAGTACCCGGAGGAAACCCACTCACACACACAAGGAGAACATACAAACTCCATGCAGATGTTGTCCTTGGTTAGATTCGAACCCAGGACCCCAGCGCTAACCACTGAGCCACCATATATCCGTCATGGAGAATGAAGTTATTAAAAGCAGGGCTAAGGCGGCCTAGCTACATTTTTGGTTTGGTGGACAAAATTAGGGAGATTTTCTTGGCAGTAGGTAGGTACCTGGAAGAGTGTCTCTTTAGCTTTGCAATCCCTGCATTATTTTCCCCTGTATTTAATAGAAGTAATAAAATATTGATGATGAACCATCTATTATCACAAACCAAGATTGCCAGATAATCTTGTAGTTCAGATAGGGGAGCCATTCCAGGTATTTAAGTTCTTCAATTTTGCCAAGCAAAAGGTGGCCTGCTGGAGTAATAGTAGTGATGAAGACTGCTTTACTGCAAAAGAGGATATTCTACTGCAGAGAGGAGCTACTGAAGCACTACTATAGATGTGTTAGAAGTGAGGAGTGAAATGTAGTAGTAGGTAATGGCAAGCGTAGGAGGGATAGAGTCATAAATGTGTGCCTTGCTAGATGCATCTTCTGTTTTTTTTTATAGGCAAGTGCAACTGTGATGGTTTTGGAACCCTCAGACCACAAATGATTGCACATCTCTGTATCCTGATGGCACTAGACACTATCCTCTACATCAGGGATTGCCAACCTGCGGCCCTCCAGCTGTTGTAAAACTACAATTCCCACCATGCCCTGCTGTAGTATGATAGCTGTAGGCAGCCTGGGCATGCTGGGAGTTGTAGTCTTGCAACAGCTGGAGCGCCGCTGGTTGGCCATTCCTGCCATACATGTTTAACGACCATACGTATATTGTAGATGGGACAGTGTAGGATCAGGTCTTCTCCTATAGTGTGTATTGTGGCTGTTTGCCTATATCAGAATGGTCATCGACACTAAGTGACGAGCACTTCTGAAACCATTATGTAGTGTCCCACTAGGTAGGGGTGGGCACTACACAAGGGTCAATTGGTGTGCGCGTTACTCCTACTCACAAGGAACAGAAATGTCATGTTTAATTGTGCATTTAATGTATGTTTTAATGTGTTGTTATATGCAATGTACCCCTGTATGATGCAACAGCAGGCCTAGTTGGGTGTAGTTAGACATCCCAGACACTAGAGGGAGATAGGGAGCCCCTAGTATAAATGTCCAGGCCTAGACAGGGAGAGTTAGTGCAGAGTCAGGAGTCTGAGAAGACAGAGGTTAAAAAGCCTGCTCCTGACATGCAGCTGGATAGCCCTGGCTGCTAGTGATGTCCAGGAGGCTAGTGAGAAGCTCCAGCCTGCCTGAGAACAAGAGAGCCTTAGTTAGCTCTGAAGACACCCCAGTTACAGGACCCAACCTCCTGGGAGAAACCTACAGTCATCCACTTTACAAGAGAGGGCGATCCAGGGTAAGCTAAGTGACCCTGATGAGCAGATGAAGCTAGAAAGTGCAGCAAGAATCTAATACCTGAGGAAGATAGTAACCAAGGATTTAAGCCACCCTTTAGGCATCCGGGCCTTGGGAGATAAAGCCAGAGCAGGAGTTCTAGAAAGGACACTGTACATTGATTCTGAGGAAAGGTACAACCTGCTGCTGAGTGCTTGTGAATTTACCCTCTGCGTATCTTGCATAATTATTACCTGCCATTTTGTGAATAAGCCTCCTTGTGGAACTGTGATTGAAAGACTGTACTACTACCTGCTGTACAAAGTTGGATTGTTCAGTAAAGTTACGTTTGGTTCACTGTTCTACTTGTGTACCTCCATCATTCCAACCACCAACCGACGTGCCACCGTCCAAAGGCACTGGCGTCACAAATACAACAGGGACCTTGCCCCAGGCACTCAAAATACCCGTAACATCCAGGGCACCTCATCCACCATCAGGCCTGGTCCCTATCTACAGAGCGTGCCCCAGAGGAACCGTGTCTACCTCTCCTTCACTGCCGCGCGCCTGCCCAGGGTTCTCCAATACAGTGAGTACCCTCGATTGCCCATAACCGTGACCTCACTTCGTCTATGCCCTGCAGGTCTGGCGTGCTGCAATTACTATACTATAAATGTAGGGCCCTCGTTTAGGGAGCAGGAGAGTTTGTTATTTTGACCATTCTTATGCAGAAGTCAGATCCTGTTAGATAAGCATGTCAGTGACTAAAGCCCAATTCATTGCCATGAAAAGGTTCCTCTGAAAACATTGTCTGCTGTCAGACATCATTGTAGCTTCACACTGCTGTCTGACTTACATGGACCTGACAGATTCACAAATTCATTAACCCTTTCACTGAATAAAGTGCCTGCATTTTAGCCTTAAAAATTCCTGTAGTGCAGCTTTATCAAATAGACCGTTCTCTATATTTCTTAAATTCACAGGCTACCTCCCTTAAAGCTTTTAATATTATCTATAATATACACGAAAGACCCTCCAACATAGAACAAAATAATGAACAAACACAAAAAATAAAGCAAAAGCGCTAGGTTAGTACTTGATATTAGAGTTAGTATGTGCCAGGGATGGGGCCTAGTAGTAAGCTATGGGCTCTCTCCCTATAGCTGACCCTCTCACTATTTATGCCCTGCCTAAAAACTGAATAGCCGCCCCGATAGGGGAGATCCCGTATCAGAAACCTCCTGGATGCCGTAGGACGGCCCTGATTAGGGGTGTCCCTGATGGCTGATGTATGCTATCCTATTATTAAACCATTGATATGATACCTAGCGACTAATTGCAAAAAACAAAAACAGATATACTATGAAAAAGTATTAATTCTAAAACAAAGATCCAGAGATAGGTTATGTGATAGACAATCCATCTCCTCATTATAATCATAGATGCTCATTGTCAGTTATCAAACAGCACAAAAAAACACCCTCTAATATAGCAGAGTGTTTACCAATCTCCCTTAAATACAAGAACATTAGGATGCCATCTTGATTGATGACCTCCTCGTCCCCTCTATATTTCTTAGAATATTTTCAAACCATCGTTCTGGTCCCTTTGAATCCGTCATTGCCGGGAGCTACATGGATGCCGTCCGGCCCCATTAACTATAATGGGGACCAGAATCGGCCAGACAAATACCGCTGTCAATACCTCAGTCCCTACCTTAGCCAACTTAATTTTCAGGACTGTGGTGCAACCCTCAATGCAGGTCACAACCAGGATGTCACAAATCACCTTAACATCTATGTCATGCTCGTCACCACTTCTATCATTGAATTTCTAGTGTCTTGAAAATGTTATAGAAAGAAGAATCCAGCAATATGGAAAGATTTGTTCGATGATCTTGTGTACAGTGGGGCTTCCTAACTGTCCTCTGATAGCAGATGTTGTAGGAAAGCAGAAACATGTAGGGTTTCAACATGCCCGCTACTTTCTTCTGATAGGAGATAAGCTGCTTACCAACACCCCATTTCCTATTGAAATAAATATGCATGCTTAGTTAAATCAAACACGCATGTTTATAGTAAGGCTTCATGCACACGACCGTTCCGTTTTTTGCGGTCTGCAAAAAACTGAAACCGTCTGTGTGCCTTCCGCAATTTGCGGAACGGGCGGCCCATTGTAGAAATGCCTATTCTTGTCTGCAAAACGTACAAGAATAGGACATGTTCTATTCTTTTTGCGGGGCCACGGAACGGAGCAACGGATGCGGACAGCACACGGAGTGCTGTACGTATCTTTTGCGGCCCCATTGAAGTGAATGGGTCCGCACCCAAGCCGCAGTTTTTGCGGCTCGGATGCAGACCCGAACAACGGTCGTGTGCATGAGGCCTAAAGTTGGGAAAAATAGCTGCTGGCCAAATGTGCCAAGTCACATGAAAAATATCATACTCACATATTCCATTGCAATTCGTGACCCAGCAGTTGACTTTTTCAACAAGTACAACGCACTGCTGCCACCGCCTAAATAGACCCAAAGATGAACAAACTCCTTATGGTGAGGCTATGTAAGACATCTCCCAACTCCTAGATTCTTTACTTACATTTAGGGTCAAATTGCACATACCTGTTTGTACAATGTCATGCAGTTATGATCATCAATGGCCATGGATAGCGTTCTATACACAATTATGGCCGAGGTATTGCATACTGTACCGTGAGCTTAGAAGTGTATAATATAAACTACAGTAAAACTAAAGTTTAATTTTCCAAAATCTTTATTTCTCTTTGTGTCCACTGGAGACTGAAGCAATAGGGTGTGTATAGTCCTAGTTTTTTTCTTCTTCCAAGAAATGTAATGGTGAAGCCCAGACATATAAGCACCGATTATAAAGTATGACAGGTATTTCACTCATTAAGCCCCTTTGCATCCTATGCTGGCTTTCCTGTATGGTTATCATTCCTGTGCATTCTTGTCTGCCTTTTTTTAAATTCATCGACAAGTCTAGAGACGTACTATGGAGAGTTCCCCCATTAAACTACATCAGGTGCCGCCTATTCTTGTAGCCATGCGGGATAGATAAATGCTATACACTTATTGGCTATGGGTGTCTTTGATTAGTTATGTTGTCTGATGTTTTATGCACTTCTGTTCTTATGTCTCAGTTTTTCCATCACTGCTGGTAGCATCATGAAAGGACGGATGGTCTTTGCCAGGACATGTCACTAGTGCTGAGCACGCGCTTTTCTGTTCAGTTGGGATATTACTGTCAAGAAATGATGCGGGTATAAATCAGGAATGTCTTCAATACGCATAGAAATATACTTCTGCTGTAGAAATACATGTAGATGAGGTGGACATATTGCAGTCCTAAATATTCCTATGCATTAGGCGCAGAGATTCTAACTAAAACACAGGGCCACTTTTTTATGCCCAGTCATTTGAATAAAATTCTAAGTGAGCAGCTCCATTGCCAGCCGAGTGATAGAGTCCTTGTATTCGTGAGGTCCTGGCTCCCCTACCCTCACATGGATGATTGGCAGCTTTCTTCCCATACTGTGAGTGGGCATCTCATGAATATGAAGACTCCCCAGGCTGAGAAAACTCTGGAGTACTGCTTGTGCATCGGACCACTCTTAGGCATCTGGGGTATCCCTTGCCCCCTAGGAGGTTTCTACGAAATATGTCCCTCTTATAGAGCAAGTAGTCGTGACTCCAGTTGCAGTTAAAGGGTTTCTATCATCAGAAATTCTGTTATGTAGCTGACTGACATTAGCGAGGTGCTAATGTCAGCAGTACATAACAGTGTTCTTTATACTTTTGTCCCTGCCGACATTCGAGTTAGCTGGATCGCTAAAGAAATCCCGCGCCTGCGCCGTCCACTTCTGTATTCGGCGCAGGCACAGTGAGTGAAGCCAGCACCAGGAGCGCCTCCTTCACTTACTGCGCCTGCGCTGAATCCAGAAGTGGATGGCGCAGGCGCGGGATTTCTTTAGCGATCCAGCTAACTAGACGTCACTCAAGAGGATCGGGGAGGAGGGCTAAACGGAGGACCTGGGCGGGATAAATGGTTAGTAGATCGAGCCTCTAGGTGCTGAAGCAACGCCCTAATAGCACCTAGATGATCATTAGCATATTTTAAAAGTCTTTATTTTAAGAGAATGGCGGCAGGCAGGGAGTTATAAAACTTTCCTCTTCTGCTGGAACTTAGCTTAGCTGTAGTCTGTCTCTTACTTTATCTTTATCTTTAGTCCTAGGAGGGGACATGCAACCATGTAGACTTCACTGGCAAGGCCTGTCCGGCAGGGACAAGGCCTGCTGCTTCCTCCCCATACAGGGGCTTCTCTGAACTGCCTCACTAACTAACTCCTCCCTCTCTAGAGAGGGCTGGAATGGAACAAAGAGGTTCCTCTCCAGGGAAACTAGCTCTGCACTGATTGCCACCACCTGCTGGTTAACCAGGCACATAACATGTTAACAGTAGTTTATAAGGAAATATGAATACACACATTGCAGGACATGGCATTATATGCATGAGATGGCACAGAATGCACCAACAAAGATAGTGGGAGTACAAAAGAGGTGGTAATGCCACTCTGGGTCATTACATTTGCACTGAAGCTGCTCGACAGGGCTTTTAAGAAAATTACAGGGCCAACAAAAAGAAAGTGAAGCAGTATTTTAATCAGGATCTCTGTCACTAGTTTATGCTGTCCTCAGATACGTCACCTTAAAACTGGTGACAGATTCCCTGACAACGATAGGGTCAGATTATGTGGAGTAAATTAGCAGTCTGTTGACTGCTCAGTGTTCAAAAGTAGAAAAAAAAATAACCAGTGACCAATTACATATACATATTGTTACATACTGTAGTTGGTAAGGTTTGAAAAAGACACAGGTTCACTGTACTGCAAAGGTTAACCTTCCCCCTTCCTTTCTGTTCAGCTGTTGAATAAGGTGCTGATCATCCCACCTATTTATTCTAGGCACTTTCTTCCACCTCTTTGCTTGAGCTTAGGTTCCTAGTCTCTAGTTACCAGTGAAGGGGTGATATTCTGTCTTGACTACCCGTGTTTCGAACTCCTGCCTGACAGCCAACTCTACTCCAGACCCCTAGTCTGTTTCTCGTATTGGCCCAATGCCGCCTGCCCTGAGCTTGGACTTGTTTATCGGATTCGTTTATATGCTGTCTGACTTGACCTTAGCGTGTTTCCAGACTACAAGTATTGTCATACCCTTTTGTGCTTTCAACCAGTGTCTTTGACCCCTGTCGGTCAGCTGCAAACTATGGTACACCAGGACTTTCTGAGTAGGCAGTGACCTAGTGGCTTTGTGCAGTGAAGACCAGATCCCTGTGTAGGGGTTAAAAGGGACTGCCAAGATAACATCCTTAGAGATAGCCCAAAGTCAAATCAGTTATTTGGTACAGTGGTTTATGGATGATGAAGAAAAACCTTTGCCTAATGTTCATCATTATTTTTATTTATTTTTATTTTGTAGAGCTTACAGTTCATGCATATGACATATGTATTAGATACTTTTTTGGTATATTTCTGTTGGTGGTACTGAAAGTAGAGTACTGAGTATTAAAGAAGCTCTCCAACAATTTTTTTATTGTCTGGCCTGATAAAAAGGTACATGATGAAAATTGTACTGAAGGTATCCCTTTTACTAAAAGCTGTAGTTGCGAGTTATTCACTCCCTTCTGGTCTTCAGAAGAGTCATGTGACTGACTCTCTGACAGGAAGTCGGTTCCTCTGTTTGTTTATATGGGAGCCTCAATGTTAATGTCATAGAAATGAACAGAGAAACTGACTTCCTGACTACATATAAGACACAGTGTAACTTGAAGAGTCAGTGTGTTGGTCACATGACACAGCTAAGGACCAGAAGAGGGATGATAACTCACTAATACAGCCACCGGTTAAAAGATTACCTTAACTGCAGTTTATATCACGTACCCTTCTAATGGGCCAGTGAATGAAAATTTTTGTGGGAGTGCTTTATGCTAGGATACATTCTACATATTGACATTTCATGTATTAAAAAATTACAGATTTTCATTCTAATATACTTTTCTAATGTTTATATTTTTATTTGACAGCTTTCTTCTACTGCTTTTCTACTGGGCGGAGAAGGGATGTGGTGAAGGGCAGGAGACCGAGCAATGGAAGTTATTAATGGCAATTTAAACAATCACTCTGAAGTAATCCTCAATGGTTACATGAACAAAAGCTTTCAGGCTCTTCCCAAGGAGAACAATTCAGACAATATGGCTATTTGTGAACTTGATCCTTGTGAAGTAAGTGGTGTTTCCACCCAACTTCAGACAGAAGATTCACCACATCGGTTTGAAAAGAAAGCAAAAGGGACTCGTATTTGGAGTTTTGTCAATAGGCGAAGGGCAAACTCTGGACGTAGTAAGAGACCTCAGTCAATGATACTTACAACTGAAATCAATGAACCCAAGCCTAAACTATCTTTTATGGACAAAGTGAGATCTTTTAAAAGGTTGAGATCTGCAACATTTTCCAAAAGTTCTGTTCTTCGGATTTCCAAAACTAAAGTCCAGAATCAACTACCAGAAAACATAGAACTTTCTATTCCGAGTGCTTTATTCAGAACAAGGAAATATGCTGATGGACAAAGACCATACAGACATTCCTATGCAGGTTACATTGATGATTTAGATACCTCTTTTGAAGATGTTGAGTTAAATATTAGCATTTCTGAATGTATATCTAATGATAACAAGTGGTTAAGGGATTTAAGTATTGGAATAAATGGAAATTCTGAGTATATAGACAATGAAAGCATAAGCGGCAATCGTAGACGTCCACTGGTCAGCACTAAGAGTTCAACTATCGCTGAAGGAGAAATCCAGAGAAGAGGACTTAAAATCCCACCAGAACATCGTAGAGGCAGAAGCTCATATATGTGGAGTTACCTGAAAGGTATTTCACTAGCCACAAAAGATAATTCAAAAGGATTTGATAAAATTCAGGGAACTACTTTCCAAAATACAGAGTGCACAACTGATAATCTGGCCTCTCCTGAAATAGACCAAAAATGTGAGGACACTATTGACATGGCCAAAACATCTGACACAGCTAATGGTGGCAAATCCAGAAACTTTAGTGGGGTTTTTAAATTTTTCAGCAATGTTGCAGTAGCAGCAAGAAAATGGAGAGGCTCCTCCAGATCATCTGCATCAGATGATCAAGAATCTCAGTCAACTCCACGGACTCCTAGACTACAAACCTCCTCTGTCAAGGAACCTCTTATTATTGAAAATGAGAATGCTTTGACTTTTCCATCAGCGCTTCTACAGTCTCCTGATTCAGGTGTGTGGGAGACACATGCCCAGGATAATCTATCAGTTCAAGACATATCACCAAATGTTCCAACAAAAGAAGAGATTTGTGAGCCAACAGATGAGCTTACACAAACTGTGGAAAATACTGTATATTTAGTCAAAGAATGCAGCATGGATGACAGCCCAGAAGAATCTGTACAGGCAGGATTTTTATTGTCCCAAATTGAGGAATATAAGTGTACTGATGGTTCTAGTAAAGTTTCTGATACTTCCTCTGATCATTCCCAAGAAGAGCCTCTAAATGAGTACAAGATGCATACTGATTTTGAGAGAAATGCTGAAAGCTCATTTGTGACTCAGTCAAGTGTGCAAGATGAGGATGTATTTGAGTGCAGCGAATCTCATTTCAGTTTATCGTCAACAGCTTCCTCCTGTGAAGAGGTAGGATCATATTCATCTATTATTTGTTTTTCATCACTAACTCTAAAATTCGGTTGAAAAAGTATATCCCAGTTGCCTGTCCATGGTATAGGTGAGGCAATGGAAAGAGTGGATACTTGCCATTAATTTGTTTTTCTGATACAAGTAGGAGTGAGAACAGTCTGAAGGCAGCTAACAGTCTATAGATTGCTTCATAAAATACTAAAATCTGTATCCCATTTGCAAAATATAGACATTACCGGTTTAAGGGGCTGGTAAACTGGGCAATTGCCCAGGAGCCACCATGATCTGAATAGCAGCCTGAGAATGGGACAAGTAAATCTTCATTGCCCTGCATTACAAGGAATTTTACCACTAAATACTTCCTTATTTATTCAGGGGATACTACAGTATATGTCTTTATAGAGAGCGTCTAATCAGCGTCAGGAGTCTTATAGGAGATACATGCTCCTCTGGAATTCTGGGAAAAAAGGGATGCAAATGAGCTCTTAACAAACTCTGCCTGTAATGCTACCAGATGTAAGGCAGCTATCCTATAAGTCAATATTTGAGCATTTAAACAAGTCTTAAGACATGACTTGGATAATAATTAAGCCAGCATCTCATCTGCAGACAGCTGTTTTGGGGTGTCTACATCTGGTGGCATTAGAGGCAGAGTTTATTAAGAGCTACATCCTTATTTAAGTGTCTTATTGTTGTCTACCATGCTAATCTATTCAGCAAAAAAATTGAAATGTACAGTAAGCAAGTTAAACAGAGTCCAAAGATGAATTCTTTGGAATCTCTGCCCCACTGAAGTGAATGGATCCAGTGTGGAATATATTTGAATAATGTTTGATGGTGTTTAGACGAGGTGTTTCATAGGTGCCCACAGCCCCAATTTCTATAAAACTTGCACTGACTAGCCTGTTTGATAAAAGGAATTAAGAACTACTGCAGACTAACTTCATAGAAAGATTGACTCTGGTATATTTAACGATGCGGGGAATCAAGGCGATAAGAAATGTGTTATTAATGTCTCTTCTGGAAAAGATTTACAAATCAAATGAACATTTTGGATTTAACCTTTTTTGTGACACATATTGGTCTTTCCAATTTGAAGTTTTACAACCAGAACAAAGCAATTTTTCTGTGTAATGACAAATTCAGTATTATTTTTGCACAAAGTGCAAAAACTAGATGCACGCATGGTTAAACGTAACACATCCAATGAATATTCAGCCTCCAACCATGTCTAAGATGTCCATCGAAATAAAATACAATAAAGATTATACATCTGTCCTCAACTACTAGCCAGAAATCTACCCCTGTAAAATAAATGAAGTAAACCACATTGGATGTGCCTTGGCCAGCAGATCAGTGACTGTCCAGTCAGTGTCTTAATAAATATGGTGATCTGTTCCACTTTGTTATGTCATCTGAATACTAACTGTAGCGTGACATGGAAAGAACATTATTGCATTCTTCCGAAAACAGTGGAACTCTTGTACTCTTCAGCTGCTTGAGCTGCAATACCAGGCACAACCAATGGACAGCTGTGGCGCTGTCTCTGGAAGAAAGCAGCCATGTTTTTCTAGTCATGTACAACCCCTTTAATTTATAACAATATTCTATTCTAAATTTGCCAGTTTGCATTGGAGAATATTCTAACCAGTTTATAATATATATAACTGATTGTGCATCTGTTTCTTTTAATCTATAATTCATTAGCTGAAAATAAAAACAAGAACACTGGAAAAATTCATGCGATTGAGCTTAGATTGACAAAGTATAATCTGCTAGCGGTGCTTAGTTAAAGAACATACAGCCAAGGTGGGGTACCCTTTATTTTGGCTTCTGCAGCAGGATATATGTTGAGGCAGAGTCACATTAAAGGGGTTATCCAGTAAATGATATTGATGACCTATCTTGAGGATCAAATTGGAGGGGGTCCAACACCAGGGCCTCTGCCGATCAGCTGTTTGAAGAGGCTGGAGACTCAATCCTAGGCCATGTGACATCACGGTACATCAGTCACATGGCCTAGTTTCCTCGCAGCCCAATTTAGGTAAATGGGACTGAGCTGAAATGCCAAATGCAGCCACTGTACTATGTACAGCGCTGTGCTTGGAAAGCTGCCGGGAGCCGGCTGCGCTACCTAGAGCAGTGTTTTCCAACCAGTGTGCCTCCAGCTGTTGCAAAACTACAACTCCCAGCATGCCTGGACAGCCTTTGGCTGTGCGGGCATGCTGGGAGTTGTAGTTTTGCAACAGCTGGAGGCACACTGGTTGGGAAGCACTGACCTAGAGCTCCAAGGAGCACGGCGGCTCCCTGAAACAGATGATCGGCGGAGGTGCCAATTCTATGACGAAATGCATATTGGAATGCCTTTAGAGGCATTCCGTTATCCATTCCGTCATAATAGAAGTCTATGGGCTGCAAAACGGATCTGTCCCATTTCCGTTATGCAGGGGAGGCCTTTAGAGCCATTCCGTTATGCATTCTGTCATAGAATTGCGTTATGGTCCATAACGCAATTCTGCTTTTACCACCAAACGAAGCATGAATGAATTTCATAACATGAAATTCGCTCATCTCTAATGGTAAAAGTCATACAGATACTGGATATCCTTCTGTGGTATGCCATTTCAGTCCCTTTAATGAGGAAGAGATCTAGTGATTTTGCTGGCTAGTAGAGCAACTGAATACATTGAAGGGCATGTTGTGTAGCGTGAGCAGTGTGTGGGCACCTTGTTGAAACACCATGTCTCTTAAAGGGGTTCTCCGGGAAATAAGAAAATGAAAATACTTGAATATGACTTTATTATAAATAAATTGCCAAATACCTTTCAATAGTTATAATGGCTGATTGTGTCTGGGGGGCAATCATCAGGGGCAATAAAATGGCCGCCATCCAATTAGTACACAGAAAATCTGTCCTAATCACACAGCGGGACAAGTTATTTCAGAAAACTGAGCTAAAGAGCGGCCTCGTCCTCCTCTCTGCTCTACTTGTCAGGGATTATGATCGTGAATACAGCTTACTATGATCTTCAGCAGAATCTCTGTAGGAACAGAGGTCATGAGGAGACATGACGTACAGAGAAGAGGTGGAAATGTGGCTAATGAGCTGCAGCTCTTGTATGCAGTCTCCAATACCTCTCTGTATTTCATGTCTCCTCATGAACTCCTTTCCTGCAGAGATTCAGCTGAAGATCATATTAAACTATATTCAGAATCATAATCCCTGACAAGCAGAGCAGAGAGGAAGATGAGGCAGCTCTTTAGCTCAGTGTTGTGAAGTAACTTGTCCTCCTGTGTGATTAGGACAGGTTTGGTGTGCACTAATAGAAAGGCGGCCATTTTATTTCTCCTAATGATTCCTCCCGAGACAAAACCTACAATTACAACTAATGAAATGCATTTGGGAATATATTTATAATAAAGCAATATTTAAGTATTTTAATTTTCTTAATTACCAGAGAACCCCTTTAACTAAATCAAAAAGGCAGTAGCCTTGGTTCCAAAATGTCCTGGACATACTGAAGGCTGGTCAATGTTCTCTCCACGGATACCTTCTCAAGGCCCCAGGCTGTCATAGTAACTGATCGGAGCCCCGCGATTTTGCTGCAGGGACTATGATGGGAGAACCCCACAAATACTACTGTCTCTATCAATAGTGGCATCTGAGTGTTTAAATGAGCGGTATTAGAGATATCTCCATTCCCGGTCACAGCTGGAACTCGCCATGTTCAGATTGAGCTCAGTGCGTCAGCCTGCTCCATACTTATGGTTAATGCTTATGATAAACAGGTATGTCATATTGCGTTAAAGTGCTACGTTTTTTAGATATTCTTTTTCATTTTCCGGTAGTGGTATGGCAATATTTTTGCTGGATGCGTTCGATGAATAAACATCAGGGAAACTGCGCACAATGAAAATCATTCAGATTTCATTAGTTAGATAGGGAAAACCTTTCCTGTGAATATATTTGATTTCTGTTTGATTTTCGTAATCTAGATTACAGGCAAAGCACAGACTGTCAGTTTAGACACCTTATACATTATGAAATATTAAAAAAGACTTTATGGTGCTAGCTGAATTTAAAGCTGAAATTCTGTTAGAAATGAGATGAGGACCATGAATGTGTTTTCATTAGGGTAACATTGCAAATTAATTGAAACAAAATTAGAAATTAAGTGAAGAATATGAGGGCAATTTCATGAAAGTGTAGTTTACAGAAAGGAGAAGCCCAAGGAGGACTTTAATTAGTCTATTGGGGTAAGCATTATATTCCCTCTTTCGTAAGATTACTGTGTGCTGATTACTTTAAAGGGAACCTGGCACATTGACCAAGGTTTCTGATCTGTGGGCAGCAGGTTATGCAGCAGGAGGAGCTGAGCAGACTGATATATAGTTTTATTGGAAATTATCAGTAAGGCTCCATTCACACGTCCGTATAATGGGTCATTCTCTATGGGGATGGAATGGATGAGGAGAGCACACTATGTGCTTTCTGCATCCGCAGTTCTGGAGCGCGCCCCCGAACTTCCAGTCCGCGGCTCCGGAAAAAAATAGAACATGTCCTATTCTTGTACGCAATTGCGGACAATGGGTCTCGATCCGTCCCGGCCGCCACACAGACGTTGCCCATACATTGGGACTCGCAAATTGCGGTCCCCAATGCACGGAACGGATGCACAAAGTTTGTGTGCAAGAGGCCTCATTCTGCCTGAAGAACAGTGAAGACCTACATGTGCAAGCTCCTCAGAGCTAGGGCTGAGCTTCATCTTTGAGACTTCTACAACTAAGGAAGCTAGTTTATCATCAAACATGCTCCAGAGAGAAGGAAATCAGTAGGTCCAGATTCTACAAAGCCGTGCATTGGAGTCAGTCAGAAAGGTATTGTGCGTGTTTATGGCCGAGAGACAGCACACCCTTTCACACTTGGAGACAGTTTGGCCAGACTTATCTTATATCTGCCCCTTCAGGCTGGGAATTTGAAAAAGCATATAAGGAGCCTCATTGCATGCCTAAAATTCTGCAGACTTTAAAGATACAGGGGGAAGGAATACTACAACCTCCATTGTTGCTGTTGTCCATACTCTGCTATTGGTGAAGGATTGCACTGTGTTACATGTCTTGGAACTGTGACATGTTATTGCCGGATGTACTACTACTCCTATTCTGCACTTTAGTAAAGAGAGACTTATTTATTGATACCAACTGGCCTGGTTACTTACTCCATTGCACCTGCCCTCCTGCCCGCAACATGATCAATACCAGGGGCAGCCCATACTACCGCCAGACACTGCATGGTTCCAGGGAGTGGCAGAGTGAGAGATTACCACTGTGAGTACCATACTAGTCTCAATACCACAACTCCCACGCTCATCCTACTCGCCTCCCCTCCGGGTCACTACAGATATCCATTTGAGGTGGAATGGTACCATGTAGTGAGGCACAGAGAGAGAATGCACCAACCAGATATAACACTGACTATGCTGGCAAGACATAAATGCAGGTATTAAAAGCTGAGACTTTTGCCAATATATTCCTGTCAGGAAGATATCGGAGCCCATCATGCACCACGTCACGGTTCTCAGCATGGCAAGGGGTCCTAACCACTGCTCTGACTATGGTGTGAACACGGTCTGGAGGTGATATAATTCAGCTCGCAGCCAAGCTCCCACACAAATGCCCAGCATGAATACTGCGGTAGTACTATGTGAATGAAGCCAGGCCGCGAGCCACACCCACACCAGACCATGTGATGGAGGTTACCAGGTGCAAAAGAGTGTTAGAATGCCAAGTAAAGGCAAACGCACTCAAATCTAACAAGGCAGAAAACGAAAAACAAAAAAATATATAGTGGCAATTCTGGAGGAGCTGCTCAGCCCCTGACACTGTCAGGGGCTGAGCAGCTCCTCCAGAATTGCCACTATATATTTTTTTGTTTTTCGTTTTCTGCCATGTAGTGAGGCAGTTTGCTGTCATGAAGGAGATCCAGAATGGGAACTCATCAACACTCACCCGAGGGTACTGTTGAGAATTGACTAGCACCTCGAGGTACTGTTGCACATAGAAGTGTGTGAACATCTCAGCACCATATCCACCATACTATATACTGTTGGTCCTCATAGTCACCCCTTCATCTATCTAATATTGAAGGCCTATCCATATATTACAAAGCTGGATAACTGCTTTAAAGTAAACTTCCATGTCAATGTTAGGACCAAAATTCTGTGCTGATTAATTTCTTAATACCTTTATAACGGCTGGAACTCAGTTTTTCTGATACGGAGTCAGAAAATTTCTGTCTGGCCATAGAGTTAAAGGGGTTGTTCAGAGACAAAAAAGTTGTTCAGATGTCCCAAAATCTTTACATCCATATGTGTACAGTATGGTTGGCTTTAATTCCCCCTGGTGGCAGCTGCGCACCACAACAGATATTTCTGTTTAACAGCCTACTATACCATCCCTAATCATACCTCCCAACTTTTTGTATGGTCAAAGAGAGACCCTTATGGTTTATTGTGTGAAAGATCCACTTTTCCTGCAAGTTTATAAACTTCAATAGTTTTTTTTGCGAAATAGCGCAAAAACTATCTGAATATAAAAATTTTGAAAATCCAAATTGCATCAAATAAAAAAATAATATGCAAGGTTGGCTTTATTATGTAGATAAGTACCAGGGAAATACATTCTGGATCAATATTGTAAATGTAATAATGCAAATCTATACTTCAGATCAAAAAGATGGACAATTAGGGAGCAAAGAGGGACAGAGTGACTTGGGTCAAAAAGAGGGACTGTCCCTCCAAAAGAGGGACACTTGGGAGGTATGTCCCTAATGTATTGTTTGATCAGTTTATATTTTAATAGTTTATATTTATCAGGTCTAATAGTGCGCGCTTGAGTTTACATGTTATGTGGTTCCTTGTCGTATCTATATTCCCTAAATTAAAACTGAAAATGTATCATGTAGATAAAGTTAATACAAGGCACTTACTAATGTATTGTGATTATCCAGTTGACTATAAACGTCTGGGAGGTAGATCTCTATCTCTGAATGGACGTTTCTGAACGTCCATTCAGAGATGGCAGCTGCACGCTAATTGTGCAGCTGCAGAGCAGGTTGCCCGCTGTCAGTGACAGCAGGGCAACCCATAGAGAAGGCAGGGACCGCTACTATGTCAGCCCCAGTTACAGGAGAAATCAATATTGGGGGGGAATTTGAAGTTAAATGTCCCCCAGAAGTCTTGTATGACATTATGGGGGACGCATAGTGTAAAATAAAATAAAATAAAAAAGTGTTAAAATAAAAAATAAAAAAAGTTTCACATGTAAAAAAACAAAAAAAATCCACAAGTAAGGAATAAAAAAAGTTCAAAATAGAAAAAAAAAAAAAAAAAATATTTGAGATATTTGGTATTGCCACATCTGTGACGGTCGGCTCTATAAATATATCACATGATCCACACCATATTTTTTTTTTTTTAAAGCCATTTTTGTCACTTTACATAAAAAAAGTGCAACATCAAGTGATCAAAAAGGCGTATGTCCCAGAAAATGGTGCCAATAAAACCGTCACCTCGTCCCGCAAAAAATGATCCCCTACATAAGAAAATCGCATAAAATATTAAAAAACTATAGCTCTCAAAACATAGACACATTAAAACATATTTTTTTAGTTTCAAAAATGCTATTATTGTGTTAAAGTGAAATAAATAAAAAAAGTACACATATTAGGTATCGCCGCGTCCGTAACAACCAGCTCTATAAAAATAATACATGACCTAACCCCTCAGGTGAACACTGTAAAAAAAAAAAGATATAAAAACTGTGCCAAAAAAGCCATTTTTTGTCACCTAACATCAAATAAAGTGCAACACCAAGCGATCAAAAAGGCATATCCCCACCGAAATAGTACCAATCAAACCGTCACCTCATCCCACAAAAAATAAAAACCTAACTAAGACAATCGGTCAAAAAATAAAAAGCTATGGCTCTGAGACTATGGAGACACTAAAACATAATTTTTTGGGTTTCAAAAATGCTTTATTATGTAAAACTTAAACAAAGAAAATAAACATATTTGATATCATTGCGTCCGTAACAACCTGCTCTATAAAAATAGGACATGAGCTACCCTGTCAGAAGAATGTCTTAAAAAATACAAAAATAAAAACAGTGCCAAAACAGCCATTTTTTGGTTACCTTGACTCACAAAAATACGTAAAAAAGAGCAATTAAAAATCATATTTACCCCAAAATAGTACCAATAAAACTGGCACCTTATCCCCTAGTTTCCAAAATGGGGTAACTTTTTGGGAGTTTCTACTGTAAGGGTGCATCAGGGGGGCTTCAAATGTGACATGGCATCTAAAAACCAGTTCAGCAAAACCTGCCTTCCAAAAACCATATGGCGCTCCTTTTCTTCTGCGCCCTGCTGTGTGCCCTTACATAAGTTTACGACCACATGTGGTCTGTTTATGTAAACCGCAGAATCAGGGTAATAAATATTGAGTGTTGCTTGGATGTTAACCCTCGATGTGTTAAAGAAAAAAAATTGATTAAAATGGAAAATCTCCCCAAAAAGTGAAATGTAAAAATCTGATCTCCATTTTCCTTTAATTCTTGTGGAACACCTAAAGGGTTAAAAAAGTTTGTAAAATCAGTTTTAAGTAACTTGACGGGTGTAGTTTCTACAGTGGGGCTCATTTATGGAGGTATCCACTATGTAAGCCCCACAAAGTGACTTCAGACCTGAACTGGTCCTTAAAAAGTGGGTTTTGGCAATTTGCTTAAAAACGTTAAGAATTGCTTCTATCATGAAGTATAATGTGTCACGAGAAAACAATCTCTGAATGGCTCGAATAAGTAAATGCGTTCTAAAGCTATTACCACATAAAGTGACATATGTCAGATTTGCAAAATTAGGCCTGGTTGGGAAGGGGGCAAATGGCCCGGATGTTAAGTGGTTAATAAAATGTGCAAGTTAAAGAAAAATAAAAAAAATAGTCATCTCCTCTTACTACAGAGATGTGTTAAGAGACACCACATTTTGGATTATCAATTAGCAGTGTTTAAAGGGGTTGGCCACGTTTTAGGGACTTTTTGGCAAACCCCCGGTGGCCAGACCTGCAAAAAGGAAGCATTTTACTTTCTCCCCGCCACTAGATCCCGTCTCCTTCACTGCCTGGTCTTGGCTGCCTCACTCACATTCCCTGCTGTAAAAGGTGGTCAACCCCTTTAAGGGTGGATATTCACTTCAAGATTGTGTCTACAAATATGAAATATTTTCCTGTCCCAGGCCTGTAGTTATAGTTATCTCATCACAATCCACAGCACATGAATGTGTTATGTCTAACTTCTGACATTTAATCTCATGCCTTCACTGTTCTTACAGAGTCAAGGGCATGAGCAGTTTATGTTAGCCATACTGTAAACGCTACTATGAGTGTGCTCTGCTGGGCTACGTTCACATCTGGAGGTTCTATGCAGGTAGACTGCTGTATTCCATAACTGAGACCATTATAATAATTGGGATCCGGCCAGGTGCGGCGCTGCAGTTTTTCTGTTCTTATATTCTGAACAGAAAAAAAGAACAGCACCACAGATGTGAACTTGGCCTTAGGGTCTTGTTCCATGGTTTGATCGGCACTCGTTTGGAGGGCTTTTCACATGGCCTGATGCAAAAAAAACAACTGTGGTCAAACAATCGTTTTCTTGTCCCCTGCATGTTGTTGTCAACACTTCTGTTTGCACAGGGCGCAGGCTGTCATGACTCCCATCTCATGGTCAGAAGGTCGCAGGGATTTCTATGAATCTGCTATTCAATGACCACCATGCAGAAAAAAACTGAAATGGAGAGGCATCGTTTTCTTCAGACCTTTTTTAAAAAAATTACACTTTAAGAAGTTTGTAAAAATTATAGATATCCTTTAAAGGGGTTGGCCCATCTGGGACATTGATAACATATTGCTACGATATGCCAGCAATGTCAGATAGGTGCAGCCTCACATCTAGAACCTGCTCCTAGCTCCAGAACAGGACCCCAAAAGTAAACATAGAGCAGCCTCACATGCATGGCCACCCTCTGTCCACCACTATGGGAGTTCCAAAACATAGCCATGCGCTGGCCCGGATATCTCCTGCAGTCCTATAGCTGTGAATGAAGAGTTGGCTGAGCTTGCAAACACTAGCACTAGGAGACATTTTACTATACTTGCTATACAGCAGCACGTACCTCTCACATCCAGGGGCTCCCAGGTGATGTCTCCTCTGTAGATCTTCTCTGTCATTATCTTCTCCATTCGGTCCAGACACTTCTTTCAGCCGCCTCGTCTCTGCAGAGTGTGAAACACAGACATCTTAGCTTCCTTAAAGGGGTTATCCCATCTTTTAAAGTCTGCCTAATTGTGTAGTTTTTGACACCAGTATTAACTTACCCAATAGAAGTTAATAGAGATTCGTCCTCCCTTCTTAACAATTTTAACCTTCTTTTGTAGCCTTGTTTACTGCCGGTCGTTATAGGTTTTGGCTACCCCAGCGACATCGGAGCATTGGCCGCGCTTGCGTGCTATCCTCTGTCAGTCAATAGAAATGTAAACGCCCCCTGACTGAGCAGTTTGGGTGGTATAACCCCTTTATTTTTCTGTACCCCCAAATACTATCCTGAAGAAAAATGAGTGCCCCCCATAGTAACAGTACTCCTCATAGTCCCACCAATAGTAATTCCCTTCTAGAATACTCTCATTAGTAATACTACCCCTGGGATAATGCTCCACAAGAGTGCCTCCATTAGTATAAGAGCCCTCCAGTATTAATAATACCCTCACAGAGCCCCTAGTAGAAGTAAGGCCCCCTATTATTCCGCCAGTGGTAATAAAGCTCTCTACAGACCCCTCAGTAGTAATAAAGCCCCCATAGTGCTCTTTTAGAAATAATGCAGATACCTCCTATAGAGCCCCAGTAGTAATAAGAACGCCTAATGTCCCCTGGATTTACAGTGCCCCCAGTATTTATACTGCCCCTACTGTTATAATGCTCGCCCTGAAGCGCCCCAAGTATTTATAATGCCGCTTGCAGTGTCCCCTGTAGTTATATCGCTCCCTACTGTTATAATGCTCGCCCTGAAGTTCCCCCAATATTTATAATGCCGCCTGCAGTGCCCCCTGTAGTTACATTCCTCCGTTTAGTGTCCTCAGAAATTATAATTCCTCAGCACCTCCGCCATAGAGTCTATTTCCTTCCCTCTCCCATAGAGTCCCATATAAATACCATCACACCATCTCTCCAGCCCCCCCTAATATACAATTCCATGTAAATAACATCCCTCTCTATCTACAGCCCCCTGCAAAAAACAGTCCCATATAAATTCCATCACCCCCTCCCCAGCCGCCTTCAACACACAGTCCCATGTAAATAACATCACCTCCTCCTTGTCACTGCGCGATCCCGTCTCCGGCTCCCGCACTCAGCCAGCCGCTTTCCTCTCTCTGCACATGCTCCTCGCGGCCGGCTGAGTGCGGGAGACGGGATCGCGCAGTGACAAGAAGCACACCGCGCATGTGCGAGACTTGCACGATCCCAGTCTCACAGCAGGATGTCAAGCACAGTGAAGGGAGGACGGGAAAGGGGCGGGCTTAGCTTGACTTAAAGCAAGGACGCCACTGCCCCCTTGACTTCAAACTGACTCTGAGGATAGCGAAAACACAGAAATTTAAACAGCATTTTTATTAAGTATCCAACAACCAGTGTAGGAATGAAAAGCATGATTAGGAACACACTGGGGGCTACTGTAAGGTAATGATGTCGGTTTAAAATGTGTTTTGGAGGTGACAGGTTCCCTTTAACTTCTACCATTAAAATCCTATTAGAGGCACTTGTCTTGACCCCCAGAAGTCCGCCATCGAGGACTCAAACACTGCTTATTGCAACCGAATGCCATGGTGGCCTGAAAAGTAGAAAAAAAACACTGATTACAGAACTAGAAGGCAGAATAAATATATCCGGGATGATAACATGGAGATAAAAACCCATTACACTAAGCATTTAAAACTGAACAGAGCCTATGACCATCCCATAGATATGAAAGAGGAGGGCGCAACCTCCTGTACAAAGCCGTATGTGATATACTCTGCACGACCACATATTTGTATAAAGTTGTATTTGAGATGCAACCACAGCCATTGTTGGCTGTAATACACACCTGACATGCTTCTGCTATGGCTGAGATCACCATTTAAAGGGGTTCTTTAGGACGAGAAAAAGATGGTTGCTCTATTCCAAAAACAGCACCACCCCTGTCTACAGGTTGTGTGTGGTATTGCAACGCCCCATTTACTTCAGTGGAGCTGAGCTAAAATACCAGGCACAACCTGTGGACAGGTGTGGTGCTGTTTTTGGAATAAAGCAGCCATGTGTTAACCCCTGAGATGCCTCAGTCTGTAGTGACCGCAACATCTAGGTAGTTAGTGCCTCTGTCACCCCCATCAGTGGTGCACTAGTTGGGGCCCGGATTGAGGGCTCATTCAAAAGTTTGGGACCCAGAGATTTCTAGTTAAGCCCCTGTAAGTGGCCATCAAAAAACTCGGTGCTGTATTTGTACTCTCAGACGTCAAAACTATTTTAAGGTAAAGCTCCATTCCTGAGATATATTGGCCTTTGTGATTGTCCTGGAGTGGAGTAACTGCAAATTACAAGGTGATTTTTCAGTGCGTGCAGCCACAATCAGGGGTAATCTCCATTCACTTGATTGCTGTACTGACAGAGAAAGAAATGATGTGTTCAGAGCCCAAACAGAGGATCCGCTAATAATGGAGAAGTGATTTTCCGAGGAATCACAGTGCAGGGATGTGTCACAGCACAACCTTATTTCTTCATCACTGCACATCAGAGCTTTCCATTTCATTGCAGCAAAATGCTGGGCATTATATTGTTACTTCCAGTAAATGGATATAGCCTTCAGGTCTAGAACTGTATGAATGACACCAACTATCATTCTAACCCATTTAATACAATCGTCAGATGTGGCGCATTTAGCTTTCGGAAGTATATCAGCGCCATCTACTGGCCATACTTAATTGTAGCAACTTCCATTTGAAGTGTATCCAATTCTTCCTTAGATAGGTAGGCGACTAAACCAGCCAGTGACGGTGAGTGTATTTCTACATTAAATTACACATTTAACACATTTTATTTGGTTCTGTATGAATTTACTAAAATCTGACGATTGAACACTACACTGACTCCTCAAGTGTACGAGCACACAGTCAGGTTTCTGCATGCAGTTTTAGAAGTCAAGACCAGGAATGAATTCAAAAGAGAGGAGAAGTTGTATCTGTCCTTTAGGCCACTTTCACACAGGCGAGAATTCAGCGCGGGTGCAATGCGTGCGGTGAAAGCATAGCACCCGCAATGAATCCTAACCCATTCACTACAATAAGGCTGTGCAGATGAGTGGTGATTTTCACGCATCGCGGGCCCCATAGAAATTAATGTGGCTACGTGAAAATCGCAAGCATCCGCAAGCAAGTGCGGATGCGGTGCGATTTTAACGCATGGTTGCTAGGAGATGATAGGGATGAGCAACCCCAGACCCAATTAACCTCTTCAGGACACATGACGTACCGGTACAGCATGTTGTCCCGGTACGTCATGTGTATTTCCGATCACCGCCGCCCGGCGGGCGGTGATTGGAACAAGGTGCCTGCTCAAATCATTGAGCAGGCACCTTGGCTCAATGCGCTGGGGGTCCTGTGACACCCCCCCCCCCCCATGTCGGCGTGTCAATTCAGACCTGCAGTTTGTAGCTTTTTATGTTGAGGGCGGCGGCGGGCGGCGGTGCCATCGGATCCCCGTGGGGCTGTAGGGGGTACCCGATGGCATGGAGGGCAGCGCAATTCCTAAGGAAGGCATCACGCTGCCTTCTGGTGACGAGCCTTTGAGATCCAGCCCCCTGGATCTCACAGGCCGGAAGCTGTATGAGTAATACACACTGTATTACTCATACAGCCAATGCATTCCAATACAGAAGTATTGGAATGCATTGTAAAGGATTAGACCCCCAAAAGTTTAAGTCCCAAAGTGGGACCAAAAATAAAGTGAAAAAAAAGTTGGAAAAATAAAGTTTCCCCCCCCCCCCCCAATTTTTTTAGTTTCAAGTAAAAATAAACAAAAACGTAATTTTTCCCAAATGAGGTAAAAATATATTGGGTATCGCCGCGTCCATATCGACCGGCTCTATAAACATATCACATGACCTAACCCCTCAGATGAGCACCGTAAAAAATAAAAACTGCTAAATAAACCATTTTTTTGTCACCTTACATCACAAAAAGTAAAACAGCAAGCGATCAAAAAAGCGTATGCCCACCAACATAGTACCAATCTAACCGTCACCTCATCCCGCAAAAAATTAGCCCCTACCTGAGATAATCGCCCCAAAAAAGAAAATAATATGGCTCAGAATATGGAGACACTAAAACATCATATTTTTTTTTAAAAGCTGTTATTGTGTAAAAGTTACATAAATAAATAAAAAGTATACATATTAGGTATCACCGCGTCCGTATCGACTGGCTCTATAAAAATATCACATGACCTAACCCCTCAGATGAACACCGTAAAAAATCTAAAATTAAAACTGTGCTAAATAAACCATTTTTTGTCACCTAACATCACAAAAAGTGTAATAGCAAGCGAACAAAAAGTCATATGCACCCCAAAATAGTGCGAATCAAACCGTCATCTCATCCCGCAAAAAAATGAGACCCTAGCTAAGATAATCGCCCAAAAACAGAAAAAACTATGGCTCTCAGAATATGGAGACACTAAAACATGATTTTTTTTGTTTCAAAAATGAAATCATTGTGTAAAACTTACATAAATTAAAAAAGTATACATATTAGGTATCGCCGCGTCCGTATTAACTTGCTCTATAAAGAGATCACATGACCTAACCCCTCAGGTGAATACCGTCAAAATTTAAAAAAGGTTTTAAAAAAAGCTATTTTTTGTCACCTTACATCACAAAAAGTGCAATAGCAAGCGTTCAAAAAGTCACACACACCCCAAAATCACGCCAATCAAACCATCATATTATCCAGCAAAAATCATACCCTACCCAAGATAATCACCCAAAAACTGAAAAAACTATGGGTCTCAGACTATAGAAACACTAAAATAAGATTTTTTTTGTTTAAAAAATAAAATCATTGTGTAAAACTTACATTAAAAAAGTATGCATATTAGGTATCGCCACATCCGTGACAACCTGATCTATGAAAATACCACATGATCTAACCTGTCAGATGAATGTTGTAAATAACAAAAAATAAAAACGGTGCCAAAACAGCTATTTCTTGTTACCTTGCTTCACAAAAAGTGTAATATAGAGCAACCAGAAATCATATGTACCCTAAAATAGTACCAACAAAACTGCCACCCTATCCCGTAGTTTCTAAAATGGGGTCACTTTTTTGGAGTTTCTACTCTAGGGGTGCATCAGAGGGGCTTCAAATGGGATATGGTGTCAAAAAAACTGTCCAGCAAAAACTGCCTTCCAAAAACCGTATGCCATTCCTTTCCTTCTGTACCCTGCCATGTGCCCGTACAGCTGTTTACGACCACATATGGGGTGTTTCTGTAATCTACAGAATCAGAGCCATAAATATTGAGTTTTGTTTGGCTGTTAACCCTTGCTTTGTAACTGGAAAAAAATTATTAAAATTGAAAATCTGCCAAAAAAGTGAAATTTTGAAATTGTATCTCTATTTTCCATTAATTCTTGTTGAACACCTAAAGGGTTAACAACGTTTGTAAAATCAGTTTTGAATGCCTTGAGGGGTGTAGTTTCTAGAATGCTAGAATGGGGTCATTTTTGGGTGGTTTCTATTATGTAAGCCTCACAAAGTGACTTCAGACCTGAACTGGTCCTTGAAAAGTGGGTTTTTGAAAATTTCTGAAAAATTTCAAGATTTGCTTCTAAACTTCTAAGCCTTGTAACATCCCCAAAAAATAAAATGTAATTCCCAAAATGATCCAAACATGAAGTAGACATATGGGGAATGTAAATTAATAACAATGTTTGTAGGTATTACTATGTATTATAGAAGTAGAGAAATAGAAACTTGGAAATTTGCAATTTTTAAATAAATTGGGGTAAATTAGGTTTTTTTTTATAAATAAAAATGTATTGTTTTGACTTCATTTTACCAGTGTCATGTGGTACAATATGTGACGAAAAAACAATCTCAGAATGGCCTGGATAAGTCAAAGCGTTTTAAAGTTATCACCACTTAAAGTGACACTAGTCAGATTTCCGAAAAATGGCCTGGTCCTTAAGGTGAAATAAGGCTGTGTCCTAAAGGGGTTAAAGTCTATTCACTGTATTATTTTCCTTTTTAACATTGTTTTAAGGGAAAATAATAGCATTCTTAATACAGAATGCTTAGTAAAATGCGCCTTGAGGGGTTAAAAATTAAAAAACATTAACTCACCTCATCCACTTGATCGCGCAGCCGGCATCGTCTTCTTTCTTCTTCTTTCAGGAACTGCAAAATGACCTTTGATGACGTAATCGCTCTCACCACGTGGTGACGTCAGCGCAGGTCCTGCTGAATGAAGATAGAAGATCCTTCTATCTTCATTCAGCTTCTACTGCCTGCTGCATTTAACAAAAAGCACATCAAATTCGGTGATGTGAACTTAACCTAACTTGGGTGAAATTCGTTGAAAATAAGTTACATTCATGTTAAAAAAATTATTATAAATAAAAATACTAATGTTGATGGTAATAAATCCGTTATTTGCCATTAAGCCATATAATTATTTCCAGAATGTCTAAATTCCCAAAATGAATGCTCTCAGTATGGCTCATTATAGCAGTAGTTGGAGATAACCAATAACTGGCGTATAGAGTGTAGGCTCTTTTTCTCAAGCAGATGATTGGATGAATCAATGTCCTGATGAACGTTCGTTCTGATTATTGCTACGTACAAACATGTCCAGCAATCAGTCGACAAATGAGTAAAGGCTTGTTTGGCAGCAGCACATGTGCTCATGTAACCAGGGGATGTGCAGCCAAGAAATGCAAACTGTATGGGGAAGAGCAATTGTATTAAAGAAGATTGTGCCATTTAAATGGAGCATAAGCGAGCGTGAATCAACGATCAGCTTTCTTTACGGGAGCGGCATGTCCCCGTTTAACATAACCCTACTTACCATTGACCTCAAAGACTCTAACAAGCAAAAAAAGAAATAAACAGAAACGCTGCACACTGAGGCTGCACATCCAATTATAAAAATAAATAATTTATTAGTAAACACAAAACCCAAAAAGTTAAAACCATTGTATACAATTACAACATTGTGTTTGGATCAATAAGTCCCACACATATCCACAAACACCAAGTTCAATATCAGAACATAAATAAGACCAAAAAGATGTACAATTCATAAATATGGCATCAAAGACTCATCGAATAAAAAGACAGGCGACCATGGTGTGCGGTTAATACGCCCCACGCGTATAGCCAGGTCAGACCCCTGGGTTTTGTGTTTACTAATAAATTATTTATTTTTATAATTGGATGTGCGGCCTCAGTGTGCGGCGTCTCTGTTTCTTTCTTTTTTGTTTGGTTATGTGTTGATGCCGTGGTTTGCAATCCTCCATTGAATGTGGTGTGCCCCCTTATTCTATAGTTTTTGTAAAGACTCTAACAAGTGTCTTTGTTCTTAATTGTTGGAGGCCTTTACTTGCTATTTTAGCAGTTGTAATGAAATGTATAAAACCATGCTGCACATGCACATTGACTTCATAGATTTTTGCTATTGTCTGTGATCTGTAGTGCTACAGTGGGCACAGGTTGCATTGTAGTGGTTGGGATTTGCCGAATTTGGAGGTTTTCTGTTAAAAAGTAACTGTTTATTGTTTTTCCATAAATTAATTTTACAAGAAAATATACAAAAGTTTGTAATATATCCTATCATAGAATGATTAATTTAGTATTTTACTTACCTATATAGCACTGACATATTCTGCAGAGTTCTGCAGACATTATCATTAGTGTTGAGCGTGAATATTCGAATCGCAAATATCGCCACTTTGAGAATTCGAAAATATTTAGAATATAGTGCTATATATTCGTATTTGCAAATAGTGTAGATCCTGAATATTCGAATCGCAAATTTATTGTGAATTTATCGCGAATATCGGCACTTAGCAACATCCCTAGCAACCAATAGGAAAGTTGCCTGCCCCTTAGTGTTGATCGCGAATATTCTAATCGCAATTTTTGTATCGCAAATATACTACATTGCCGATTTTTCGCAATCAAGTAAATAATGACTAGAGATCATGAATTCTCAAATTTTCTAATTTATGGCGAATATTCTGCCAAAAATTAGCGAAATATCGCAAATTCGAATATTGCCTATGCTGCTCATCACTAATTATCATCACTTACTGTCCCTAGTGGGGCTCATAATCTAAGTTCCCCATCAGCATGTCTTTGGAGTGTAGGTGGAAATCAAAGTACCTTTCCAGGCTCCTCTCCTGCTCTACATTCCCCCTAATTGACTCTCAATTCACTGCTCAGAGGCTGTCTGCTCACTGAAGGTTCAAATTACATAGAAGTCTATGGAGAGGGGAAAGGAAGAAGGAAGGGGATGCTGCAGAGAGGTAGAGAGACTGTCGCAGACACTGCCACTAATTTGTAAGTGCTTTACTGTCTTAATTAACTTCTGGATTAAAATCTAAACTGCTCATCACTCAGGTGTAATGTGCTATTTTACTGATGCTGCTTCTGAGGTTGTACTACAGAGAGTTTGGAAGCAGAATTCCCTGTTTATCCATGTCCTGTGTTTGGGCAGATATAAAAACCAGCTAGCCTCAACCCGCTAGCTCAGAAAAAAAAACAAGAATTACAGATTGCAGAGGGATAAACTGCTAAAAATATATAACTTATTCTGAAAAATTACCTGAAAATGCAATTTCACTTTAAATCAATAGGGAAAAAAACTGCTCTATTCCATAGAAACATTTCTAGGAACGTTTCCTAAAACATTTTCTTTAAAAATCGTGTGACGACAGGAAAACTGCATCACAAAACTTCCTTTAGCTTCCTTTTTTTTTTACATGTCAGTGGTGCAGCTTCCTGTCACACCACTACTGCTACGTGTGAATATAGTTTATCGCCTTAGTCAGCTGTGATAGTAGAGTATTAAAAAAAGACTGTTTACAAAATAATAAATGCTATGTGTTCAGGATTAGAAGTTTGAATTGGCCTGTTATCTAGAATGAATGCTTGGATAAACCAGCAGCGTCTTTTTAACCTGAGGGCAGGATTGAGCTGCAGTTATATATATATTCTAGGAGAGGTCCCACAGCCCCTGAGCACTTACATCCATCATACCCAGGTTAGGATAGGTAGATGGAGGTGCTGATCTGGACATGGATGTACTTGCTGAACTATTTATAGGACTACAGCACATAGGACTCTAAGTAGAGAAACAGTTTGTTACATAAGAGGCTTTTGTTAGCAGATGCTGATCACAATACCTTGTAGGAAAAATATACATCTGAATCAGATATGTAACCTGCCCAATGGCTTTCTCTTTAGTTTTGAGAAAAGATAGTTTAGGTTCAAAGGGTTTTCTCACTATTGGAAGCAAAGTCATATTGCAAGAAACAGGATTGCCTAGTTCAGAAAACCTTTTTTTCATATAATGTTTTAGGGAATTCTGAGTTAATAGGGACATCCTCTGTTCACCATCTGTATCTTCAGGTCAGAGGTGGTTACAAAGAGACTCTATTTCCTTAGAGGACCTGTCTTATCCTGCATTACACAGATAATCTGTTGATTTGAGTGGACAGGGGACGAATTTGTGATCATTTTATTATCAAGGGACCCTTCTAGCAAGTAAGGATTGTGGGGGTCTAAAACACTGGTCATAATAACCCTGTGCACTGGAGGTTAATCCGCCTAAGTTATGCAGAGGCGCCGGCCTTGCTGGCTTAAATTTAGACCTTTTTCTACACCTACAACTGGCCCCTTCCCCGCCCATGCCAATCCCCTTTTTTAAACCTGGCGTGAGCGGGGAAAAGTTGTAGATTGCAGTGCAATCAAGAAAATAATGACTGGAGATAAAGTTAAATGTCCCCCAGAGGTCTTGTATGACCTTATGGGGGATGCAAAGTGTAAAATAAAAACTAAAAAATTGAAGTGTTTTATAAAAAAAAAAAGATTTGACATATAAACCAACCGATCAAAAAGGCTTATGCCCCCAAAATAGTACCAATCAAACCGTAACCTCATCCCACAAAAAATGAGATCCTAACTAAAACAATCGGCTAGAAAAGCTATGGCTTTTAGACTATGGAGACACTAAAACATCATTTTTTGGTTTCAAAAAGGCTATTATTGTGTAAAACTTAAATAATAAAGAAAACATTTACATATTAGGTATTGTCATGTCCGTAACGATCTTCTCTATAAAAATGTCACATGACCTAACCCCCCAGGTGAACACTGTAAAAATAAATAAATGAAAACTGTGCTAAAGAAACCAATTTTTTGGTCACCTTGTCCCATAAAGTGTAATAATGAATGATCAAAAAATAATATGTACCCAAAAATGGTACCATTAAAAACATAAACTCTTCCTGAAAAAAACGAGCCCCTGCTCAAGATGATCGGCAGTAAAATAAAAAAATATGGTGTTCAGAAAATGGAGACACAAAAACATAATTTTTTTTCCAAAAATGCTTTATTATGTAAAGCTGAAACAAAAAAAAACAAACAAAGTAGACATATTTTATATCATTGCGTACGTAACAACCTGCTCTATAAAAATAGCACATGATCTAACCTGTAAGAGGAATGTTGTAAAAAATTTAAAATAAAAACCGTGTCTAAACTTGGTTACCTTGCCTCACAAAAAATGTAATATAGAGCAATTAAAAATTCCCAAATGTACCCCAAAATAGTACCAATAAAACTGGCACTTTATTCCCTAGTTTCCAAAATGGGTTCACTTTTTGGGAGTTTCTACTGTAAGGGTGCATCAGGGGGGCTTCAAATGGGACATCTAAAAACCAGTTCAGCAAAATCTGCCTTACAAAAACCATATGGTGCTCCTTTTCTTCTGCACCCTGCTGTGTGCCCTTACATCAGTTTATGACCACATGTGGGGTGATTATGTAAACTGCAGAATCAGGGTAATAAATATTGAGTTTTGTTTGGCTGTTAACCCTTAATGTGTTAAAGAAAAAAATGGATTAAAATTGAAAATCTCCCCAAAAAGTGAAATTTAGGAATTTAATCTCCATTTTCCTTTTTTCTTGTGCAATACCTAAAGGGTTAACAACGTTTGTAAAGTAAGTTTTGAGTAACTTGAGGGGTGTAGTTTCTACAATGTGGTCATTTATGGGGGTTTCCACCATGTAAACCCCACAAAGTGACTTCAGAACTGAACTGGTCCTTATAAAAGTTGACTTAAAAAATATAGAAAATTGCTTAAAATTTTTTAAACGTTCTAACGTCCTAAAAAAAAAAAAAATGACATTACCAAAATGATGCCTAAATAAAGTAGATATATGTGGAATGTTTATTAATACATATTTCATGAGGCATCCCTATCTGTCTTAACAGCAGAGAGATTCAAATTTAAAAAACTGTGAATTTTTTCACATTTTCATTAACTTTTGAAATTTTTTAATAAATAAAGGTAAAACATATTGACTCAAATTTACCATTAACATGAAGTACAATGTGTCACGAGAAAACAATCCCTGAATGGCTTGGATAAGTAAAAGTGTTCCAAAGTTATTACCACATAAAGTGACACATGTCAGATTAGCAAAATTAGGCCTGGTCAGGAAGGGGGTAAATGGCCCGGTCTGTTAGTGGTTAACATAAATATGTCTTTGCTTTTAATGGGACTCCATATAGTAGATCCTAAAATATTTGTTAAAGTTGTTGTACACTAATTTCCCCTCAGAGTGGCAGGACTCGTGTTGGTGATCATACCTACCTGATCTCTGGCGTTGGATCCCTCCATGTAAATGTCTGGTTTGATGCCACTGCAGCCAGTGACTGGCCACAGCGTTAATCTGGCCACAGTGTTAAAGTACTCGAGCAAGCTTACAAGGCTGGGACCTAGCACTGGAGATCAGGTACGTATGATCACCAATGCAGTCTGAGAGGTCTGGAAATTAGTGCACAACCCCCTTTAAATTAGGATAATCCAAGGAAGGCTTCCACTGTTGTTTCAATTGCATATAATCTCAGAGGGTCAGCCCCAAATATTCATTAAAGTTGTTGTACACTAATTTCACAGTGTTGTCATACATAATCTCAGAGGGTCAGTCCCAGATATTTTCCTCGAGATCCACAGGCAAAACATGCAGAAATTTTGGTCTGAGTAAAATGTAAGGTTGATTGTTGTTCACTGTAATTATAGGACGTCAACATGGGGGTCCCCGTGGTCTGCACCTATGAAGGGACCTCTCTATGATCTCTTCTATAATTTCATAATTCTTCATGGACTCTTTTAAATTTTAGTCGTCATTTCATTCCTGTTTAACTGTACCTTGGCTTTTATTTTTGGAAGTAGTGATGCTCTTTGACCATTCTTTCATGTTTCCGTGATTTGTGAATTTATCCCGTCTAGGAACGATGGCATAATGGAATTGTTGATATCACCAGAGAGGAGGAATTGACTGTGAATGAATTTGAAGGTGCAGAATTGACTGATCAGGTGCAGATCAATAATGACTTGCAAACGGAATACGAGGAAGAGGAGGAATCCATATCAGCTAAACACGACACTGATACCAATGATGGGTTAGACAATGACACCAGCCTCGCAAGTGACTCAGATAGTGACCAGAAGAGTGATGAGTCCACTAAAGTCATGACCTCTGGTCTTTTAACCAAAGATGAAAGTATTCTCCCGGTGAGCTTCACATTTCTACCTTTTCTCCAGTATTTCATGTTTTATCTTATATTGATTCATTAATCACGGTGTTGTGTAAGGCTACTTTCACACTTGCGTTTGATCGGATCCGTTCTGAACGGATCCGCTCATATTAATGCAGACGGAGGCTCCGTTCAGTACGGATCCGTCTGCATTAATAACTTAGAAAAATTTCTAAGTGCGAAAGTAGCCTGAGCGGATCCGTTCAGACTTTCAATGTAAAGTCAATGGGGGACGGATCCGCTTGAAGATTGAGCCATATGGTGTCATCTTCAAGCGGATCCGTTCCCATCGACTTACATTGTAAGTTTGGACGGATCCGCACGCTTCCGCACGGCCAGGCGGACAGCTGAACGCTGCAAACAGCGTTCAGCTGTCCGCCTGGCCGTGCGGAGGCGAGCGGAGCGGAGGCTGAACGCCGCCAGACTGATGCAGTCTGAGCGGATCCGCATCCATTCAGACTGCATCAGGGCTGGACAGAGGCGTTCTGCTCCGCTCGTGAGCTCCTTCAAACGAAGCTCACGAGCGGACAGCAGAACGCTAGTGTGAAAGTAGCCTAATCTAAATCAGTATTATGTTGCATGGTTTGTGACATAATGATAAATTACATTAAAGGGAGTCTCAACTTTAATAGTTTCTGACTAGTTAGTGGGTCAAAAAGTGACTCTGGGAGCCTAGAAAGCCCGGAGAGAATATGACCCAGCTCCGTAGAGAAATGGGCATGTAGGTATCGCTACAATTAAATCACTGGAAGTTACTGCAATCTATGATTCTTCTCATTCAAAAGTCTTCATACCTTCCATTACTATAAATTGAACGATTAAGCATCAGGAAATGACTGGTGGGACACAGTAGCTAAAGAAGATTTGTACCCAACATGTAAGATGGCTACAAGTTAGTGAATAAGAAGGAATGGTAGCATTGCTTACAAAGATATTGGATTTTTTTCTTATTTGTTACGGTGGCCAGCTAAAAGAGAAATATGAAGCAGGTTGGCAAAACACATGAGGTGTGGTGTGTATTAGCCATGACACTTGCCTTTCTATGCACCCTATGTTGATAACTGGCTGTATGCATGCATACATTGTAGTTGGTACTGGTGTCAGTATATCATTGATGCTGGTTTAGTCTTACATACTTACTACTTGTACCCTCAAATTTTTATGGTGCATTGCAATAATTTTTTATTTTTGTGTATTTTTTAACTTGTTTTGATTAATATTTTTAGATATGCATAGTGTGGTCTAGCACTTATTGCATCTAGATGTTGTTTTTTTAAAGTGAGTTTATGACCTTACAGTGTCTTTTGAAGGATGTTTTGGTGTTGGTCTTACATTAAAGAATAGTAAGCATGCCACACATTGCACACCATACAAGGCATGACACACAATACAATATAGCATCTTTTTATTAACACAATAGCAGCTTTATATACTCCATTTTAAAAAACACAAAAAAAAGTGTGTTCTATTACTTCTACAGGTTGGATCTTCGACCCAACCACAAACTTAGGGGAGGCGGCATGTGTTCAGATTTATACTTCATGATATTACTTTATTATTTATAGATGACATTGTAATTCTTCTTTTCAGCCTCTGAGACTGCCCCCAACTCCACTCACTGTGCCCCCTTCTTTCAAGTTCCCGCTGGATAGATTTATGTCACTACCTCTTTCTCAGAGCACTCCATCTGGACTTGATCAAGTTGGATGGATAAAAAAGAAGTTAATGAGCACAGGTTAGTAAAGTAAATGAGGTGTGGTCATGGCAATAATATCTGGAGGACACCTACAGCAAGTTTGAGCTAACATGGGACTGGAAGATGGGGGCTAAAATCTGGAAAGAAGAAATTCACATGTGAAGTATATATTGGCCAAACCTGCTGATTTTGGCGGAGCAACTATCTAGTGTTTGTGGGGCCTCCCAATTAGAATTTTAACATATGTGATCATTTTGCTGCTTGGGGAGGTTTCTAGCATCGGCCTCTCTCCCTCTTCTGTCCAGGACACATGCATATGTATGGGGAAGGAGTCACATGATATAGCTTTTGGATAATAAAGCGTTCAGTGTACAGGTATCTTGTGTAAGGCCAGACTTAGACTCTTACAGGAGCAGGTTGTGTTTAATATGCATATGTTTATTTTAGGAGAGGAGGATCTTGGCTCGAAGACTCTGGAGGTTCGTAGAGACAGCAGGAAGGGGAGGAGATGGAAGCCTATAAATATTGAGTCCCATCAACTTCCAGTGCACCAGGTATGAGGTTTTATGCATCCTGTTTTTCATGTATGTATGATTGATCTTTATAATCTTCATGAAGCAAAAGTTCTAGAAAAGGTAAGGGCTGCAAAAACCTTGTCAACCATGTAGATTCTGTTCAAATTATCAATAATTCTATTCATATATGTGTAAGCATGCTCTTCACACCAGTATGAATAGTTAGATACAGGTTGGTACTTACTGTCATACCTTAAGAAATGTGTGCTACTAAACATGATGTATATTGTCATATATTCATATTTTATGTGAATTTTGAGTTTTTCCTACAAAATTAGCTCCACACTGGTTTGGTCAGCTCGGATGAAGATTTCCAGTCTGTATTTACAGTGTCCTGGCACACTGTTTAGGACAATGCCATATAATTATTATTATTGTCTAGGCAGAAGATGCACCAATATCGAAGTGCCTCAAGTTGTGTGAATGATATGGTGCATGTTGTAAGACAAGCTAGATGTTTTTCTTCCTTACGCCACCTCTTGATTGGCTTACACTAGACCAATATTTTGCGCCAACACTTTAGTGCAATTTGGCTCAATTTAAGCCATCCCCTTTTCTCTAAAACACACTTCCTTTTTAGAAAATTCTCAAAACTAATAAGGCACAAAAAGTATCTAAAACACATAATAATCTGGTGCAAGGCATGTACACCAATTGTTTGGAGCAAATTGAGCTAAAATTGTGGCTCATTAAGCTTAGTAAATCTTACCAGTGTTTCTCAACCAGCATTCACAAGAGTCTTTGGAATCCTTGAGTCCTGGTCAGGAGTTCCTCAAAACACTGAAGCAGCTAGACCAGTCACTTTTGGTACTGAACATAACTTTCCGCTTGTTCAAAGATGCTTCAGTCTGTTCAAATACAGTACTCCCACATCTAGTTTGTCAAGAAATAAGAGCAGGGTTTCTCTGGGAGTAGAAAGATTTTTCATAGGTTCCTCTACAGTTGGGAATCAATGGTCTTGAACATTCCTGGAATTTCATAGCAAAATAATTTCAATCTTTGCTTTTAAGCAGGGGGATTTCTAGTAGTAAAATCCAACATATGTTTTCCTAATTCCTAATAGTAAAGTCTGTGACTATGCAGCTGGTGCACTAGAAAACTCATGAGCGCTGTTCCAGTTCCCCAGAAAGTTTGCATTATTTATTTTTAATAAGCCTCGTCTTTCAAAGAGAATCTAGAGGGGAAAGTAGAAGGTTTTTTCTTTTTCTATAGCATTTTTATGACAGTCTATGTGGTAGTGTCGTTTGCCTGCAATAAGATGTGTTTGGGTAAGTAAGGCGTTACCAATTTCAATGAAATCGAAAGAGTTAAACCCGGTAGCCAGGTTCACACTAGCTATGGGGTTGAAGTGCTCAACCTTCATATAGCTGGTGAGAGGAGAAGTTATTTTTGAGCGTGATTAGCATGACACATCCTAAGGGGGCAAACCATTGCGATAACTACATCAAGCAGCATCTCAGCTGCATACAAATAGATCAGGTGCACTGTCGTGTGGGAGTGAGACAACAAATTAACGCTGGTGCATGGGCTGGCAGCACATTGCACAGCATGCTGAGCCTGGCGCACAGGTTTTGAAAAACGAAAATCAAATTATTTCAGCATTTTCTTTTTCAGAGCGTTATAAGTGAACGTGGGAAATAAAATCCTTTGAAGATAACTATGCTTTGAAGATAGTAGAGGGTTAGCCATGTCTTCTAAATACTGCTGCAGCGACTCACAGCTCAAGTCCTAGTTCTGATTTCTAGTAATTGGGCAACACAGAAAGAAGATCAATTAAAAAAGTCACTTCAGCAGAATATTTTTATTTTTTTTGCTGGATGATTCTGGGGAATTTAATTTTGCATGTAGGTTTTGATAAATAGGCCATAGACTCTTGATGAAGTTCTGGGTGCTCCGAGTCTGTTGAACCCACTCCCAAGAGATTCCAGTTCTGCACTTGTAAAACCTGTCTGATAAAGACCTCAGCCAAGGGAATCAATGCAATCATTACAACCAACCCATATAGAAGAAGCGGAGGTCATGGACTGGTAAATAGTAAAGTAGTGTTACTCATTACCGTTAATTAACATTGCGTGCAATCTCCTGGCTGCAATAGTCGAGGGTTTGATGACATACATGCACTTACCATACACTTTGTTTTACGCTTGATACATCTGTATTCCAGGAGATGTACAGATCCCAGTGGAATTATTACACTGACTTGTACGGTGTAGGTGTTAATGACCTGATTACAGCAAGGAAAGGATTCTGTGTCATTGAAGATTTATGACTCTCATTGATTCTAATCATGTGCCACAGAACCTTTTTTCTTAGAAAGAAACTCAAGCATGTGAAAGCAGTCGGGGATCCCTGTCGGGAATCTCCATAACCCGGTATTACACACAGGGTGCTGTGATTCAATCACTATGTACTCTACTCAGCTAATTATAGGTAGGACTCGAAAGAGAGAAGAAGATGTATCTCAGCATGGACAAGAGTCTTACACGGGAATGTACAGAGTCTTTTCTGCCCAACACAGGCTGCATGAACATTAGTGTAAAGTTGGCTCAACTAGCCATTTTTGTGGATCTGCTGACAATCTAATGTGTATGAGGATCTTTCGATAGGACACGTTCAACTTCAATGCCTATTCCTTTTCTTTAGTTGAGAGATTAGCCATCACCATAGGCGTCTGGCGGGTACTTTCTCCTCTCTGCCCACTAAAAGCACATACATGCTGAACCAGGCATGTATGTGTATGAGGGAGTCAGGAAAGATAACCTAAAGAATGTCCACAAGCTATTAAAGGGTTATGGGCACCTTTAGGACCTGCATCATTTACTACATGCCTGACTAGACCATAGCCAGTACTTTTAGGATTGTACTTGATCCTTTAGATCTTATGTTGATTGTAAATGAGATGTGTCACTTCTGGCAAATGCTGCTAAAGAGAATCTAACAAATATTAATCTGCTCAGCTCCTCCTGCTCTATAACATGATGCCTGCTGATTGCACTGCATTTCATAGTAACAGGTTCCCTTCAAGTATTGTTGCTAGTATTGTTGCTGATAACCTCAGATCAGTAATGTGTATGTGGATACATGCACACATAATGGAGAGGACATTCCACAGCCGGTTTGTGGGCGCCCAGCAGGGTGATGGGGGTAAGTATCCACATAGAAATGAAGAAATGAGTAATCTGGAGTCATAGGCAGCATAATTATTCATATATTACTGTAGGTGACAGATCCCCTAAAAAGCTGAACATGCGGACACAGATTTGTGTGTGAAATTTCTGTGAATGCATATCAGTTTCATCTGAATGGGGTGTTGCTGGCGTCAAGCACGTGGATTTCTGCAAGCCCCATTCAGACAGCTGCAGAAACTTCTGCAATAAATCCACCCCAACACGTCACAATAACATAACATATAGAAACCCTTTTCAGCTCTGTAACAGTCAGTTGTTTTTATTGTTAGATTGTTAGTCCGCTGCTTAGAAGAGTCCGTAAGCTATTGAAGGGAGTGCAACGCGCTAAGCAGACAAGAATTAAAGTTTAAGGTTGGCTTGACCACCATTAAGCATATTGCCCAATATTGAAATCCCAAAATGTGTGGCACTGTAAGACCCTCTCCATTAATATTTAGTGAAATAGGTTATATTTTAGCCTTATTTCACTATTGTTTAGTGCCTCACTTTTTTCAACCAAATATGGCAGAAAACCCTAGGAGTACATGAAAAAGGGAAAACCTTCTGAAATCTTTAAAGGGGCTGTTCCATGAAAAATATTCAGCAGTTTTCAAACCAGGACTTGGATCTGAATGCTGTTTGTAATTGCATGTAATTAAAAATGTAGTATAGCTTCTGACTTACTCAATGAAATCTTTCTGTATAGCACAATTTGCTGTTTGCTCTTTTCTTTATATCTCTGTCCACCGTAGTAACATAGCAGAGGTGGTCGCACATGCTCAGTTCTCTCCTTCCACCAGTCGTATCTACTGTTAGAAGCTGAGACAGTTACAGGGAGGAGCTGCAGCAGAAAGAACACACCCCCTGAGAAATCACACATACCCTAAGAATGCACACATCCCCTGAGAAAGGACACACCCCCTGAGCTGCCAGCTCTTAATACATCTAGCAGATCAATCGGAACAATGAATGGGGAGATCTTTGGATCCATTGAGGTACAGGGCTGGTTCTAGCTATGTACTATATGATGTGCTATATGATGTCCGATTTTTATTTTCATGGGATAACATCTTTAATATGTCCACTTCTCTTTCTTCTTGGAATGAAGAACTACATACTCCTCTAATAAGAAATTGGGGGCATTCTGAGGCACAGTTTTTACCCTATAAACGCCTATGGCTGCTGTATTTTGGCTTCAGGTAATTTGGCCATATGCAATATTGCTATGGCCTGACAGAATACTGAACAAATGAAATGCTAGCAAAGTTTTTATTTTATTATTATTATAGTACTGCACATTTGCTCAACCAGAAATAGAGAATCTGCTGGATTTATGTTCAAAGGGGAAAAATGCAATGAAATGTTTCTCTTTGGCAGCATCTTTACCTTGGGATATAAGGAAGGCATTACTATTGTCAAAGCATTTTCATCTCTCCTTTAGTCAAAGACAGACATAATTGTACTGTGATTATTCTCAAGTATTTATCTAGCAAATGGAAGAATTTGCAAAATGATCCCATAGAAGCGTTCTTGCAGCTTCTGACAGGTGTACAGGTTTGAATTAATATGATTGAAGTTTCATATCTTAAAAAGAAAATTGATTTGCTTGAGAGATTTAGTATGTTTCTATTCCCACAGAGTAAATATGAGTGCGCGCTATATTATTGGAATATTGTATAATCTTTTTTTTTTTTATGGGATTCGAGTAGCATAGCTGTATTCTTCAATAGATTTAGAATTGATTGAACCAAGCCACACAAATGTTTTGTGTTTTATGTCTTTTCACTCATTTCATTGTCTGTCTTTCTATCTTTTAAAATATGAAATCACAAAGAATTTCATATTGTTGAGAAAAAGGTGCTGGAAACACAAAACAACCCTATTGTATTACAGGGAGTGTGTTGAGATGCTTATATCCCATTGTCTATCAGGTATTGTCTTGTTTGTAACCAGGGGTATGGGGCCTTACAGCACTTATTAAAGTAGTATAATCTTAGTGTAATCTCATATGACTCCCATCCTGTTGCTTGATTGCTTTAATCTTCTCGGCCCTTGTAGGAGAGAAAGATGTTTGAAGTTGGGGGTTCATACTTCACAGAAAAATCACAGCAGAATACTGAAAGATTCCCAAACCATATGTGTCGAGATAAAGATTTGCATGGAGATTTTGCTACCTATTAAAATCGAGTGGGTGAAATCTGAAGCAGGCAACCCATAACAGACAAGACATATAGGAGATGATGCATGTCCGTGACCAAGGGTGGATGCACAGGGAAGATCAAGTGTGGAGTGGCAGGTTCAACCTATTAGGAAACGGCCTAAGTGGGGCAGATTGTGGCCGCGGGTAGGCTCCTGGATAGCCACATTGGTACTGTTGAACAGGAAAAAGCTAGCAGCCACTCCTGGTGCAACCTGACTCTGGACGGCCTCTCTGGGTCCACGCTAGTGATGAGCGGGAGGTGCCATATTCGATTTCGCGATATTTCGCGAATATTCGAATGAATATTCGTGTTATATTCGTCGAAATCAAATATTTGTAATTATTCCAATTATCGCGAATAATATGCGATTTATTTTTCGCGTATTGCGATTATTTATCTTGATAGTATAAGGCAACGTTCCTATGCTAATTGACTATGGCTAGGCTAATATGTGTATTTTACGAAATTTCGTGATATTGCTCTAACTTCGTCTCTTAGAATATTACGAATATTCTAAAAGAAGAAGTTAGAGCAATATTACGAAATTTCGTAAAATACACATATACAGGTCCTTCTAAAAAAATTAGCATATTGGGATAAAGTTCATTATTTTCTGTAATGTACTGATAAACATTAGACTTTCATATATTTTAGATTCATTACACACAACTGAAGTAGTTCAAGCCTTTTATTGTTTTAATATTGATGATTTTGGCATACAGCTCATGAAAACCCAAATTTCCTATCTAAAAAAATTAGCATATTTCATCCGACCAATAAAAGAAAAGTGTTTTTAATACAAAAAAAGTCAACCTTCAAATAATTATGTTCAGTTATGCACTCAATACTTGGTTGGGAATCCTTTTGCAGAAATGACTGCTTCAATGCGGCGTGGCATGGAGGCAATCAGCCTGTGGCACTGCTGCAGTGTTATGGAGGCCCAGGATGCGGCCTTAAGCTCATCCAGAGTGTTGGGTCTTGCGTCTCTCAACTTTCTCTTCCCAATATCCCACAGATTCTCTATGGGGTTCAGGTGAGGAGAGTTGGCAGGCCAATTGAGCACAGTAATACCATGGTCAGTAACCTATTTACCAGTGGTTTTGGCACTGTGAGCAGGTGCCAGGTTGTGCTGAAAAATGAAATCTTCATCTCCATAAAGCTTTTCAGCAGATGGAAGCATGAAGTGCTCCAAAATCTCCTGATAGCTAACTGCATTGACCCTGCCCTTGATAAAACACAGTGGACCAACACCAGCAGCTGACATGGCACCCCAGACCATCACTGACTGTGGGTACTTGACACTGGACTTCAGGCATTTTGGCATTTCCCTCTCCCCAGTCTTCCTCCAGACTCTGGCACCTTGATTTCCGAATGACATGCAACAGTCCAGTGCTGCTTCTCTTTAGCCCAGGTCAGGCGCTTCTGCCGCTGTTTCTGGTTCAAAAGTGGCTTGACCTGGGGAATGCGGCACCTGTAGCCCATTTCCTGCACACGCCTGTACACGGTGGCTCTGGATGTTTCTACTCCAGACTCAGTCCACTGCTTCCGCAGGTCGCCCAAGGTCTGGAATCGGTCCTTCTGCACAATCTTCCTCAGGGTCCGGTCACCTCTTCTCGTTGTGCAGCGTTTTCTGCCACACTTTTTCCTTCCCACAGACTTCCCACTGAGGTGCCTTGATACAGCACTCTGGGAACAGCCTATTCGTTCAGAAATTTCTTTCTGTGTCTTACCCTCTTGCTTGAGGGTATCAATGATGGCCTTCTGGACAGCAGTCAGGTCGGCAGTCTTACCCATGATTGCGGTTTTGAGTAATGAACCAGGTTGGGAGTTTTTAAAACCCTCAGGAATCTCTTGCAGGTGTTTAGAGTTAATTAGTTGATTCAGATGATTAGGTTAATAGCTCGTTTAGAGAACCTTTTCATGATATGCTAATTTTTTGAGATACGAATTTTGGGTTTTCATGAGCTGTATGCCAAAATCATCAATATTAAAACAATAAAAGGCTTGAGCTACTTCAGTTGTGTGTAATGAATCTAAAATATATGAAAGTCTAATGTTTATCAGTACATTACAGAAAATAATGAACTTTATCACAATATGCTAATTTTTTTAGAAGGACCTGTAGATTGTATTTTAGCTAATATAGTGCTATAATCCCTTTTTTTTCCTCTAATTTTTTTTTGCCTCTTCTGAACTTAAGTTTTGTAAAATATGTACACTATTAAAAAATATTACTATAGCAGTATATTAGCTTAAATACAATCTATGTGTATTTTACGATATTTCGTTATATTGCTCTAACTTCGTCTTTTAGAATATTCGTAATATTGCTCTAACTTCGTCTTTCAGAATATTACGAATATTCTAAAAGACGAAGTTAGAGCAATATTAAGAACATTTGCAAAAGTCGAAATTGCGATGCGAGTAATATAACACAAAATAATCGCATGAAGATTTCAACTTAGTACTGCTATATTCCATATTCTAGCCTAATATGGAATATAGCAGTGCTAACTTAGCACAGCTATATTCCATATTAGGCTAGAATATGGAATATAGCAGTGCTAAGTTGAAATCTTCATGCGATTATTTTGTGTTATATTACTCGCATCGCAATTTCGACTATTGCGAAATTTCGTAAAATACACATATAGATTAGATTGTAATTTAGCTAATATGGAATATAGCAGTAAGTTGAAAACGCCACTGACTGGAGCAGCCAGGAAGCCAGGAATCCAAAGGACAGGTAAGAACAACTTTAGGGAAGTGGGAAAGAAAAAAATATAATAATAAAAAAAAAAAAAAAAAACGAATATTCGATTTCGCGAATATATAGAACGATATTCAAAATATTCGCGAAATCTCAAAATTGCGATATTCAAGAAAAAAATTCGCAATTCTAATATTCGCGCTCAACACTAGTCCACGCATGTGCACTGCTCTGCCCGCTATGGGCAGAGGCACTAATCTTAACAGTGCGCATGCGCGGGCCCAGCAGTGACCGGTGCTCGCACAAGATCTCTAAGACAGAAGAGGGGGATGAAGTAGAAGAGGAGGGTGGGCCAGAGGACTGCAGGGGTAGCAGTTATGCTGGAACATAGGAGAGGGGCCTGGGCACTGGTGGCCATAACGTCGCCCCTGGGCACTTGCGGGGCCTAATCTGCATATCTTTATAAGGTGTTTTTGTCAGCTTCTGGATGTGGGAAGGACACAATAAAGGTAATATTTCTATGTTGGGCAATTGTGCTATAACGTGATATGAGCAGTCTAAAATGCTCAAAGTAAGTGACATACTTTCTTTAAGTAGACTACTGTATAGTTCGGTAACATTCAAGTGTTTAATCCCATACAGTATGTTCTGCAATTGCTTATTATGCCACATTTGTGACTTAACTTTGTGTTCAACCACATGCCCTGAAATTGTTTCTTGAAGGAGAACCCAGTTGCAAACCTGTTGCTGTTAAGTGTTAACAAGAAGAATTTTCAATATAAGCTGGGAAAGTAAATAGTTGAAGCAGTTCATATACCAGAAGTATATAATTTAGGTCTAGTCCAGAGCTGTTCTCTCATTCTGTGAAGAACATTTCTTAAAATGACTTAAATCCATGTGACATGTAGTAATAATTCCTGACTAGCGTGTTTTCAAGGTTTACACAAATTTGTGTCCTCAGACTCTACAGCTGGCCCACAGCTTCTGTCTGGCTTCACCTATATTGGATATTTCGTGCCTAGAATTAGGGCTCATGCACACGAACATAAGGGCTCAGTGCCTATATTTTAAACCGAAAACGACAGGTTCCCAATGTATGGACACTGGCTGTGTGAACTCCGCTTTGCGGATACGGACCTTTTGACTTGAATGGGTCTATGATCCACAAGATATGACCGAAGATAGGACTTCACCTATCTTTTGCAAATAGGAGGCACGGATCGGAAGCCCACCGAAACACTACGAAACATTTACGTGGGCTTTCGGTTCCATGCCTCTGCACCGCAAAAAGATAGAACATATTCTATTTTTGGCCGTAACTTGCAGATCAGGGATCCATTCAAGTCAATTGGTCTGCATCTGAAAACAAAGTACGCACAAACAGTCCCCGTGCATTGCGGACCACTATTTGGGTTCCTCAGCACAGGCACTGAGCCATTATGCTTGTGTGCATGAGCCCTTAGAAAGCAAGATTTTGTATGGTGCAGGGGGAGTGTTAGCATCCTGGAATCTCTACAGGCAGAAATACACATTAGATGAACATCGGCTGATGCCCTCAATTTTACTGGGACCCACCGATCATCTAACGTGTATGTGTATTGTTCAACATTCCAGATCCTTTTTTCCTATGAGAACAAAGTGGCCACTAGAGGTGTCTGGCAGTGGCATTTTCTTCTCACCCTATAGAAGGGGCACAAATGCTACGCTGAGCCCAGCATGCATGTTTATTGGAGAAAAGGGTTCAGGAAGTATGGATAGCTTATGTATTTCCGTAAGTCATACCGGTGCCAAGTGATTTGCAAAAACTGACAAAAGCAAATAATAAATGTGGCACACAAGTGAGTTTTTGGTGGAAATTAAACCAGAATTCTGGTGCATTTAGCTTTGTAAATCTACCTTTATGTTTTTATCAGATGTAACTGAATGTTTCTGAATTCTCCTAACTGCTTCCTCCGAGCAGTGTTCCTATAGAAACTACAATGCAACCTATGGTGTTTCTTAGCAAACATGTGAAGATAATGTAGAAAACAGCTACCTCATCTTCAGGGTGATAGCACCCCTGTTGTACATTTTAAGTAGAATAAGCTTGGAGTTCTCATCTTTGCCATATACTGTGATACTTTTCCATAATAATGCTCTCCATTGGTTTCATGTTTATGTAAATTTCTGCGCAATAGTCAATTCAGTTTTTGCCTGGATATACCCCCACCACTATGTCTTAATAATAAGGAGATACAGTACTGCAATACTGAGGAATCCCTCCTGTCTCTTGCTTAGAACTACCCAGAAGCATTGTTATTAGCCACCTTGGCTCTGCATAGTAAAGTTTATACAAAAACATGCAAAAAAGGAGGTGGTCACATTAGCCATGTGGAATTCCGGCTTCAGATATGCTATATACATCTAGTGGTATGCGTCCATTAGGGTGAGGGTTGGTTGAGTTGCTCTGATAAACTCAAAATGTTGTAATATATGTATATTGTGGGGATTCGCTCTGGTAGACAGGGTGTGCGGACGCACTACAGAGGCAAATTACCAGTTCTTAAATCAAACTTCCGTGTTTATTCACACATAAAGCAAAAACAAAATGTCATTTTGCAGTCTTGTTGTTAGTTCACACACAATGGAAAGTCCACATAGCAAAAATCACCTTGTTGGCAGTTCTGCCTCCAGCAGTCCATAGCAGGCTTTTAGGGGGCCCGTTTCCCTTAGAGATGGGTCTCAGCTCTCCAGCACGGCACAAGCCTCAGATCCCAGCACACACACCTCATGAGCTCCACTGTCAGACTGAGGCAATTCTCCTCACCTGGCAGTGCTTGCTGGTTTTTAGGCCTGGAAAAATCTGGCCTGGAACATGGGAAGTAGTCACCCACCCAATACTTTGACTACTCCCAGTAAGAGCCGTCCCAGATCAGCTATACAGCCATACAAAGTATTAGGACTTTATGCACACCGTGTGCTATCCGCATCCTTTGCTCCGTTCCGTGGCCCCACACAAAAAAAATATAGCATGTCCTATTCTATTTTGCGGACAAAAATAAGCATTTCTACAATGGGCCGTCTGTTCCGTTCCGCAAATTGGGGAAGGCATGCGGGCGGCTTCCGTTTTTTGTGGATCCGCGGTTTGTGGACCGCAAAAAACGGAACAGCCGTGTCCATTAGGCCTTAAGGTGTCAAACAGCAACTGCTGCTGACACATAAAAACCGTCTCTTACTCCACCGAGGCCAGGAACCTCGATTACACGTACCTATCATTCACAATGATTCCTTGTACCTTCTTACAATATATATACTAATGGTAACAAAAAAAGTGTCTAGTTTGCGCCTTTGTAGTGTTTTGTAGTGTTTATTTATCACCTGTTTGCTGTTTTTACAACTATTTCATTCAGTGCAAAAAAGTGTTCTGTTGTCCCATGGAAGCTATGAAATCTATACATGGACTGTAAAACCTACACAGGAACCTTCCCCTACTGCGCCCTAGTTAACCCTACACTGTTCAAAGAATAAGATAATTAAAGCTTTATGAATAGCACACAGGGAGGCAACATAAACAATGGTGTGTGTCTGTTGGGAAAGGGGGGGCGGCTGACCTTGATATACCCTACTTACTCTTCAACCATTGAGAAACATCCTAATAGTGGATAAAGCCTTCTCCTAGTGTGTCCTAATTAACCCTACACTGTCCCAATGCATTTCCCCCACTAGGGTTCGTCAGGGGACCAATAGAGGATTAGTGAGACAATACCCAATAAATGTTATCCAGTAATGATAAACCAAGTACTGAAATTAAATGATGGTGATGCATAATAATACAGTGAGTGGCTCATGATAGAGGTACCCACTCACTTAGTCTATAGATGAGGGTGCAGGTGGCCGATACTGATCATAAATTATACACACAAACGGATTTGGAATCTCTGGGATACCAAGCAAAGTTATGCCTGGGGGCCCCGTCACACCACTAAGCTCTGTCCCCATTGCTCTGCTAAGTTCTCCACCCAGCAGTCCACTAAACTCCATACCTGTCAGCCTGTTAAATCCTACTCTCAGCTGAGGCCCAGTACACACATCAGTTATTTGGTCTGTTATTTTCATCAGTTATTCTAAGGCAAAACTAGTAGTGATGCCTACTCTGAGATCAGATATGAAGGAAAGATTTCCTCCTGTTCTGTGTTTTTGACCTCCACCTGGTTTTGGCTCTAAATAACTGACCAAATAACTGACGTGTGAACTAGGACTTAGCAGTGCAGCCTGAGATCTTCTGCTACAGCCGGGAAAGCCCTTCTCCACCCTTGGGCCCCTGTGCAGCTGAATCGGCTGCACAGGAAGTATGTCTGGCCCTGTAAGTAATTTTTACAGTCCAACACTTGTGGACTCCCATACACTTAAAGGGAGTCTGTCACCTCCATATGGGCATATACAGTGCTTACATGGCTCTGTAGCACACCTATACAGGATTGTAACGGTACCTTTGTCTTTGTCTTTAGACTTGCACCAGCAGGAAAAACTGAGTTTAATTTATATGCAAATGAGCACTCGCAAGTGCCCAGGGGCGGCGTTGAGTGTGTAAGTGCCCAGTCTGCTCAGCCTTCTTTTCACTTTACTCCTCCCCAGCCTCTGCCTTTGCCCACCCTCCAAGTCTCTTGCCTTATCGATAGGTCCAGACTTGGAGGGCGGGCAAAGGAAGAGACTGGGGAGGAGTAAAGTGAAAAGAAGGCAGAGCAGCCTGGGCACCAACACACTGAACGCTGCCCCTGGGCACTTGCGAGTGCTCATTTGCATATGAATTAAACTTAGTTTTTCCTGCTGGTGCAAATCTTAAGAAAAGAACAAAGGTACCATTACAATCCTGTATAGGTGTGCTACAGAGCCATGTAAGCACTGTATATGGCCATATGGAGGTGACAGACTCCCTTTAAATGGAAGTCATTCGACAACTATGTCTTCCGAGCCCTACCATACACATGCATGCTCAGAACTTGGGGAGAGGAGAAACTCCTCTGGTAGCAGTTTATCTTGCATAAAAACAAAAATAACAGGCATGTTTAAATGCAGTGGGTCGATCCTAACAGTAGATCGGGAAGCTCTTGTGCACATTAGATAGTTGGCCAGTCTCAGTTGGATGGTTGACATTAATCCAATATGTAAGGTCAGTTTAAGTCTGGTAAAACACAAGAAGGCATCATACATGCATTGGGCACTCATGTGTTAACAAAATGTTCTCTTTTCTTGCATTGATGAGATGTCATAAGGTTAAAAAAAAGAGCCTTCCTATATTTCACCGACAGATAAAAATAGCATCACACAGCTAAATTGGTTAATCTATAGGCTTGTTGCAGCCTGCATTTCATTATAGTCCAGGGACAAGTTCAGATCAAGTCATTTACACCAGCACATAGAGGACGTGAGCTGATGAAATAGATGAGAATTTTCAAGAGGAATAGACGGGCACCCAGAGATGTGCATAAGTCTATCTGCCATATCTTCACTGGTCTGTTCAATAAGACTAGAGGAAAGCAATAGGACATCAGGGCCGTTATTTATACAGTATGTTAAAGAAAAGCTGGGTGCTGATCTCTACATCGTTATTGCTTGCCATCAAACTACAGATGCTTGTAGAAGAGAACTTCTCTAAAACACATCAGGATTCAAAAGAAGCCCTTGCCAATCTGTCCTGTGCATAAGTGCCGTGTCAGACTAGGGTTCTTTGGGTCTACCAGAGGAAGTTATTTTCAGGGTCTAACCGCTATGTCATCAATAAAAGTTGTACCGTAAATCAAAGACATAGACCTTAGTGGCAAAAGATTGGTGCCAAAGGCAGCTACATGGTGTTTTTTTTTCTCCTGGACCTTTGGGGTCTCAAACTCGGCCAGATATGTGGGACAGAGAAAGAAAAAAATTCCAGTTGACGAACCACTTTCATTTCAAATATGATATAATACAAAATTATTGTTAACAGGATACAGAACCACATACCTCTTATATTTTTTTCATCATCTTCTCTATTTGGACCAGACCGCCTTTATGACTCTCTTAAGCCGTGTCTTGTCTCTGCAAAGTTTGGCACAAAGACATCTTATATTACTTTCCACTTTCCTCACTTTTTCCTCCTAGTACCCGCAAATTGTTATCCTACTGCTATGCCCAATACTGTACCCGCTGTTCCCCCCAGTGCCCACAAACACTATACTGCTAATATAGTGCCCTACAGATTGTTCCCCCCATAGTATTAGTGCTCCCAGATTGCTCTCAATAGTAATAGTGCCCCCTACGTTACCCCAATAATGATAATGCTCCCCAAGAGTGCCACTATTAGAAGAAATACCCTCCATGTTTTGCCTAATAATAATGTCCCCCAGTAGTAACAATGTGTGCGCCTAGTAGAAATAAGGACCCCTATAGTACCCCCAGCAGTAACAAGGCCCCTCTATAAAGCATATCTTTAGAGCTCAAGTAGTAATAACACTGAGCTATAAGGCACCCCTATAGAGCCCACAATGGTAATAAAGTCTCCTATCGTGCCCCCAGTAGTTAGAATTCACCTCATTGCGGCTTCAGTATTTATTATGCCTCATGTAGTAGCCCCAGTAGTTAGAATGCCCCCTGTAGTAGCCCCAGTATTTATAAAGCCCCTCTGTAGTGCCCCCAGTATTTATAATGCACCCTAAAGTGGCCCTTGTAGCTATAATGTCCCCTGTAGTAGCTCCAGTTTTTACAAAGACCCCCTGAAGTGCTCCCTGTAGTTTTAATGTCCTCCTTCAGTTATACCCCCCATAGTGTCCCTGCACTATAATGCCCCCTGTAGTGCTTGTATATATAATGCCCCCCCCCCGTATTACCCTTGTATTACAAGGCCATATGTAGAGCTGTGGCCTGTATTAATGCCCCATGTATTATAATGCCTCCCCTGTAGTGTTCCAAACTGTATTAATGCTCCCCATACAGCCGTCAGTAGTGCCGACATATAAAAAAAAGTCACCTGAACTTCCGTTCCCCAACACCGTCAGCGAACCAGGCCAAAGACCTCTTTGCAGCTTGCAGCCCTGATTGCCATAGGTCACTGTGTCCTCATGGGCTGGATCTTAGTTGGCGCAGTAGGTCAAGATGATGTCATTGTGAGCTCATTCACCATTCTACTGTCTGATATTCTTCAGGCCTTGCGGTCTAAGGCCTATGAGGCTGGACAATGGGAAAAGGGGCCATAGGCTCCCATGGCCCACCGTTAACTGTTGCTCCCTCAGAGGCAGGTGTGCCCCTCATCGCAGATGTGGCCCAACTGGTTGCAGGCTGCAGATAATTTCCTCAGGGGCTGCATGTGGGCTGCTTGTTTGAGACCTCTGTATCAGAACCCAAGCCCACTGGTACTCTGATGGGCCAGTCTGACCCTGCAAAAGTCCATGATGCATATGCAGCGGGCGCCTCCCCCTAGGGCCCTTTAAGAGGAAAAAGAGTACTTGTTTTTGTGACGCCGGTTGCAATGAAGCAACAAGGACACAGGGCCCCTTTTAGTGATGTAGTAGGTGGTACCCAGGTGTTGGAATGCCAGAGTAGTGTAGGGTAGCCTATAATGTCCCTTAATGTGCACTTGTCACAGTGCTCCTACCTGGATACGCTGGCACTGCAGCAATGAAAGGGGGTTTGTTGATGAAGGGGATGAGGAAATAAATGGAGTCCAGACCTTGTGATGACATTGATAACAGCTTTTCTCCAAACGATTTACAGGCTTTGTCTCGGTTCGAGCAGGCCTTGGCAGGCAAACTCCTCTCTGCTACACAGTTGCTCTCTGACTATGCTATGCAGACAGTATAGCTGCATAACTTAGATTTCTCTGGGTGCTGCAACTTCTTTTTGTAGTCTGACTGTAAACTGGTCCAGGGAACTTTACTCCTGGCTTCAGAGGCTTCCAGCTGTGGACTCCACATCCAGCAGAGTTCAAGGTGCTCTAGCTGGCCTGGGCAAGGCACGTCCAACAGTTACATGCACCTGCTGCACAGCCTCCCTTGGAAGGGGGTAAACCAGAACTTTCCCCTAGAAGGGGATAAGCTCAACTAACTCTAAACTAAACTCCTCCCTCCCTGCAGCAAGTGGGACATGCCCACCCCACCACAAAGGGGGTGGTAGAAAGGAAAGGAAGGTTCCATTCTATGTACCTGTAGCTCTGCCATTTATGCTGCTGCAGCGACCGGGTCCACAGGGAAAACACGTGAGGCTACGGTGGGCCGATGAGTGTAGCAGTTCATGTACTCATGGTTAGCAGAGCCTCCCTTTGCGTGCAGTGATGAGGAAGACAGCACTAAATCCTCCAGGGCACTCTCAATTGCAGGGAACACCATCCAGATAGTTGAGGTGCCCTTGATGGTGTAGGTGTTTAAGGTGCTTTGGTGGCTGGGCCCCTGTGTTTGTGACGCCAGCACTGTAAGTTGCTGTGAATCTAGTGAATAAGGACAATTCTGCGCACTAATTATCCATTCGTGTCCCGGCACTTGGAAAGTTGCTCTCAGGCACTTGTGCTGATGAGGTCCATAAGCTAGATTCAGGTATAACCCTCACTAGGCTTGCTTCATATTTAGACATAGACTCACTGTCTGGTGCTTGGTTGCTGTGTTTGTCTTCTCCAGGCTTGATCAGGCCCAGAGGAAAGGAAAACAGCTACATGTTGATTTAGGCCTGTTTCTCTCCTCGATACACTTGCTTTCCTCCTCTCACTAACTATTTAATTTTCTGTTCTACTCTCTCTTCTAGACATACCCTAGCTATATATATAATGTGCTGCCAGCACCACTTAGGGGCAAATGGGTAAAATGACATTGCCAGACTGATAATGTGAAATACCATACATTAGATAAATACATAAATAAGCAGATGTTAAAAGTGTCCCAGTCACACACATTTGTGGGACGCTGCATACCCCACTGCTAAAAGATAAGTTGTCCTTGACGTTTTCAGTGATTGAAGCTGTGGATCTCTATGCTGTCTTCTGAAATATACCAAATCTGCTCCATACACAAATATGCATATGTTCATTGCAATGTACTATCATGACACTTCGATAACCTCCTGTAGTAAAGGGTTATGAACAACAACACATTCTAGGCAGTTTATCACATACACATTTTGCATATTTCACATTAAAGTATTGCATATTATTGCACAAGATAGCAAAAAGGGATAATGGGTGTTGTTCTTCTTATTAACTTGACGGGGACAAAATGGGCAGTGATCTCACATTTGCGGCAATGCAGTCTATGACATAGTCCTGAGACAAAGTCCATCCCTGATTTGGGGTATAATTCAATAGGGTTAAAGTGGAAATGTTTTTAAGGCACAGAAACATTTCTTTCTGGGTACAGTTCTTTGAACGTTGCATAATATTTTTAACTTAAAGTCTCAGATAACCTGAGAAGGGGATAAAAAGGGGGCAAAATGGCACAAAACAAGGCTTGATCGATCTGCGATTAACATAATAGCCCCGGTCAGTCTCCAGATCGCGGATGAACCCAAACCTACGCGTCTTGCAGAAATACAAAACCCTGCCCAGTCTCCTCACTGGTACCAAAGTATGTTCCAGGGGTTCTTCTAGCAGCTTACGAGTTATACCCTCGTTATATTTTTTACACGCATGAGTGCGCGGTAGACAGGCCGTCTTAATCTCAGCCGATAATTTTGCCCAAAGTTCAGTGTGGTCAGCAACTGGCCACCTATAATCAAGTGTAGCTTGGTCTGGACCGGACCTTTTGGCTAAATTGGTCGAGACACACTGTTCAGGGGTGTCCTGACCAGCAGTAGTTGGCGGTCAGGGCGGTGGATCCACACCACGCTCCGTCCAATGTCGATCGCAGAGGTCCTGGATGCGAGCCTTCAACTTCGGGGTGATAGGTGCAAGATAGCAAAAAGGGATAATGGGTGTTGTTCTTCTTATTAACTTGACGGGGACAAAATGGGCAGTGATCTCACATTTGCGGCAATGCAGTCTATGACATAGTCCTGAGACAAAGTCCATCCCTGATTTGGGGTATAATTCAATAGGGTTAAAGTGGAAATGTTTTTAAGGCACAGAAACATTTCTTTCTGGGTACAGTTCTTTGAACGTTGCATAATATTTTTAACTTAAAGTCTCAGATAACCTGAGAAGGGGATAAAAAGGGGGCAAAATGGCACAAAACAAGGTGCAACTTGGATTTTGTCAGGATGGTGGAGTCCTTTTATTGGAGTCTTTTTTAATAAAGGAGAGGGAGCTCAAACCTAAAACAAAACATAGAACTCCTCCCTCAACAGTGCTCCTGCTCCATTTTTAGTATTGACAAACTGGCCTATTTAGTCATAGGGAGCGTTTGGTAGGTACAATCAGGAGGTATAAATGTTTTCTCACCTCATTAAATATGGAAGGATTCTCCTCCAGTTTCTATATCCTGGGCCCCGGCCAAACCACAGACTGTTGAAGAGGCAGTAACTTTTTCTCTACAGTAGCTGGAATGACTATAGCGGTGGGTTTTTGGTTGGTAGCAGGAACAACTTCAGTGTATGGATGCGTAAACGGCCTCAGTACGGGAGGTTGAACAGGAATCTCCTGGCGGTGTTGCTGGGTAAGTTGTTGCAAGAGTTTGTGGATGCAGATTCCAACTTGACCTTTAGACACTTCTGCTTAAATTTAGGAGGTGCAACTGGATCACTAGTGGCTATGGCAGGTTGCCACAAAATATTGGTGCCCACAAAACCTGTGGCATACTGATTGTGGGTATTAGGCGGCACATACTTGGCAGTCGGCCGCGTGGTGGCGGTAGAGGGTTCTAGCTCTTCATCTTCCTCCGAGCTATAATCTTGAGTGGAATCCCACAATGCTGTCTGTTGCCCTGGTCAGATCACTACGGTGGCATATAGGACATGGGTTCCTTCAGCAGGGTAAACTCCAGAACATAATTTGGATAAAGACTATGGAGCTAGCTGGGAAGTTCTTTTCGCTTGATCGATCTGCGATTAACATAATAGCCCCGGTCAGTCTCCAGATCGCGGATGAACCCAAACCTACGCGTCTTGCAGAAATACAAAACCCTGCCCAGTCTCCTCACTGGTACCAAAGTATGTTCCAGGGGTTCTTCTAGCAGCTTACGAGTTATACCCTCGTTATATTTTTTACACGCATGAGTGCGCGGTAGACAGGCCGTCTTAATCTCAGCCGATAATTTTGCCCAAAGTTCAGTGTGGTCAGCAACTGGCCACCTATAATCAAGTGTAGCTTGGTCTGGACCGGACCTTTTGGCTAAATTGGTCGAGACACACTGTTCAGGGGTGTCCTGACCAGCAGTAGTTGGCGGTCAGGGCGGTGGATCCACACCACGCTCCGTCCAATGTCGATCGCAGAGGTCCTGGATGCGAGCCTTCAACTTCGGGGTGATAGGTGCACAGATCATCATCTGCGTAGTGGAGTGATTGATTTCCGCTCCCTCGGGTGCAGTTCCCGATGCAGAATCAGCTTGTCTTTTGGCCAAGCTGTCTCTCTTTGGCACTTCTTTCTCCTTGGAGTGCTTAGCGTCATCTGACGTGTCCAGCGTGAACATGCACGTCACGCTCTTCTGGTGCGCGACCCAACCCCTGGGTTCACTTTGCATAGGGGAGGCGCTGGCTCTTGGGCAACACAACTTTGGAGGTAAGCACAATATTAATTGCTTTGCATAAAGGGGTGGCGCCATAAATTTTCCCTGCTCTTGAGGGGGTGTAACTCAGTTTTCCCGCCGCCAGCAGGGCGGTGCAGTACTGGTGCAGTAAATTAATCAAGAGGGCCTCCAGCAGCCATTTTAGGTTCAATGCATCCATTCACTGAAAGAAAGCAGTTTTTCCACTGTTAAGAATGCGATTTTGCACCAGATGACTAATATAGTATGCCTATGCAATTTTTAAGCAATTTGAACAATTCTCCAGCTCAAATAAACGTTTAACAAGCAAAAGTCTCTCAATTAAATAAATGGGGCTTATTCTCAATAGGCACAAAGGATTTTGTATTATTTTTCGTGACGCCAAAATTAATGCAGCGACAAGGTCCGCAGGGGAAACGCGTGAGGCTACGGTGGGCCGATGAGGGTAGTATTTCACTCACGGTTAGCAGAGCCTCCCCAGGCCGGCGTGCAGTGATGAGAAATACAGCACTAAACCCTCTGGGGCACTCTCGATTGCAGGGAACATCAGCCAGATGGAAGTTCAGGTGCCCTTGATGTTGTAGGTGTTTAAGGTGCTTTGGTGGCTAGGCCCCTGTGTTCGTGATGCCAGCACCGTAAGTTGCAAATGTTGAGTGTAGTAGTAGTAGTAGTAATGAAGAGTCAGTTGTAAAACAATTGAACATTTACTTGAATCAATAGTCTCAAGGCAGATGTTGCAGTCCATCAATAAAGTGCATTCACATGGCATAAGTGATGACTCAGAAAAAGGTTCAATTGTATTCCACTTATAAGGTTTAGGCAATTGTCAGTTGAGTTCTCTTTAAGGTTGACACTTTACAGGCAAGACTTCTGTAATTATTTTAAGTCCAAACTATAGCACTCTGGTACTAAATATGCTGTTTTCTACTTATCTTGAGCTATCCAATAAGGGCATTCTTCCTCAAGGCAGGCATCAGTCTGCTGCTACATTATTTGCAGGATGCTTTCCTGAAGGATTCAGGTTTTTAGTGTTCCACAATATCCCAGAAGGCTTCTAGTGAATACAGACAATTCTGCGCACTAATTATCCATTCGTGTCCCGGCACTTAGAAAGTTGCTCTCAGGCACTTGTGCTGATGAGGTCCATAAGCTAGATTCAGCTATAACCCTCACTAGGCTTGCTTAATATTTAGACATAGACTAACTGTCTGGTGCTTGGTTGCTGTGTTTGTCTTCTCCAGGCTTGATCAGGCCCAGAGGAAAGGAAAACGGCTACATGTTGATTTAGGCCAGTTTCTCTCCTCGATACACTTGCTTTCCTTTTCTCACTAACTACTTAATTTTCTGTTCTACTCTCTCTTCGAGACACGCCCCAGCTATATATATAATGTGCTGCCAGCACCATCTAGGGGCGAATGGGTGAAATGACATTGCCAGACTGATAATGTGAAATACCATACATTAGATAAATACATAAATAAGCAGATTTTTATAGTGTTCCAGTTACACACATTTGTGGGACGCTGCACTGCCCCCTGCTAGTGAACCAGGCACATTACATTTGAACATAAACAGTAACATGGAAATAGATATTCACAATATACGAGACCTGGAAATAAATACACAGAATGACATTAGGTTAACCATAGAAGATAGTGGCGGGGTGCAAAAGTGATAATGCCACTCTGAGGAGGCGTTACATATGGTCCATTTCAGAGGGCTGTGTTTTAGAGGCTATACTATTATAACACCTAAACTGTTCTTTCACACCCCCCCCCCCCTTTCTACTACTGTATGTTCTTTTTCTGTATAAGGCAATGTAATACTGTGGTTTTGTGTGTATCAGCGTGTAAGTAAAATTGTCCATTCAGAGCATAAGGAGCTGACACTGGCTGTCAGCAGACATAAGCATCAGATGGTATCACTGGTGTAAGAGGGCATATGGTCTTCTCTTTCTCTCACCCGCAGAAGGACCCATTTGTGTCTATCTTCAGACTCCAGGATAACATTGCGGCATGCGGGCTGCTGAGGTTGCTCGTTCTTGCACTAGACAGAGTAGCTTTTGTCCATTTTCCCAATAAGCGCCCAGGTTGTGCTGACATTCTGCTTTCACTCCCAATCACAGAGATAATGTTACTAGGACGTTCGGTGCAGCAGGGAGCATTGAATTCTGCTCCTACGCTATAATACTGGCTGCAGAAATAGATTTTCTGTCTACATAGATGTTTTGGGCTTTTGTTACAATAGAAGATATAACTGAGAGACATGACTGGTATTAACCTCAATGCCCTGTTTAAATGGATCTATTCCTGAAAACCCAACTGCTAACATATCAAGATTGACATTGTTGAGACAGCAGAACAGTAATTTGACGCAGATCTTTGTGATATCTTTGGTTCTACATGAGGCTACAGAAAAAGGTGACTGTGTTATCGTAGGTCCTTGAGTTATCACAAAGCTCAAATGATGAAGTCCCACAGAGTAATGAAGAACTTTCACTCTCCTGCAAATATAAAAGCTCTCCAATAGTAGAGTTGTAAGATTTATCACATTATGGACCAATGGGGTGAAATCTTCCGGGGCTGCTTTCTTCTAGGTATCTGCAACACCTAAACTTTCTGTTGTCTATTTGTTTTTTCCCCTTATCTCCAATGAAAAACTTCACAATACTTTATGTTCCATTTCTGGCCTCTAAACATATTTTGACCACTGCGAAGACTAAATGTTGTCCTTGGGGTTATTGTAAATGAATCTCGAGCTTCTAGGATGTCTTGCCAATTCCATGTGTACTACTAAGTGATATTTGCTGTCTGAGGTGGCTGAAGGCACCAGTATGGCACATGGTAGACGCACAGCCCTGTTACAAGCTTGACCCTGGGTCCCAGGAGTTTCAACTTAGGACACATGTATGTAGTGATTGTGGTTTTTCTGTGTGTGATTGGGACTTGTCACATTCCTTAGATTGTAATCAGTTCATAGCTCTTGAGGGATATTCAGCGCACACTGCACAGCTTTAAATTTACAATCACTTCTGTGTTTTCCTAGGGAATCCTTCCAGGCCTTTCTGCCAGATGGGATGTACAGACACGTCCCTGCTAAGTCAGGGATAAGAAGCCTGGTCAATTTTTAAACAGTTACATAAAACCATGAGAGGATTGGAAGGAAAGATGACAAGAGCTTGTAAGAAGCAGCCGAGGAACACAGCAGGATCATTTCTGCAAGCTTGCCCTAGAGCTGAAATAATATCACAGGGATCCCTGCTCCCTCCTATCTTCTCCTCACTAAGGCAGCCTCAGATGCTGTGTCGTCATCTGTGTGGGTGCAAATCTCTCCTTGGCTGCTTTCCTCTTACACATTGCTGTGCTTTAGCGGGGAAGAATTACAAATCACAATTACAGAGGAACATTCAATCAGTCTTGTAGCTTTATTCTGGAAGATGAAATGGACTGCTAGTGTAGAGATGCGCAAATTTCTTGAAATTGGTTTTATGTTTGATTCGTCAATTTTTTTTAAAGAAATTCGATTTGTGGTCAAATCAATTCTATCCGAATCAAAAGTGCATTATTTGACCTGAAAATTGGTATATAACACTCTAAGGTCTCCTAGGACTCAGATTGTTTATATCTTATTTATTATTTTATTTTACAAATGTTTGCTCTTTCTCTTCTCTCCCCCGTTTGTCCTCAATAATAATTTGATGCTTATTGGAAGTGAGGTGGAACTGTGGCCTGCTACTACTACTACTGGCCAGATGGCTTATGCTGCTACTGCTTTTTGCACTACTACTCACATTCTGACTCTCGGGTGATGAGGCATAGGTCTTTCATTTTGCAGTCTTCCGTTTACCAGATATTTTATTATGAGGCCTATGAATGAAAAGCTGCAGGCTTGGTACGGTACACAGATTATTAGAGGTGCAGTTAAATGTTGCTCCCTTTTTACTAATACATTGCACCCTGGTATTGACAGTTTACAATGGTAATTATGAAAGTAACTTTTTGTAGTAAAACATCTTGAAGTAATACAACGAACGCGTTCACTAACATGGCTATAGTAATGCGGTTTTTGCAGTAAAATGCGTTCACTAACATATATATAATAATGCAGTTTTACAATTAAAATGTGTTCTCTAACACAGGTATAATAATGCGGTTTTTGTAGTAAAAATGATTTCGCTGTAACTAAACGGTATCTTATAGTAATACAATGTGTTCACTAAAATGGGAATAGTACTGCAGTTTTTGCAGTACAACATGTTCACTAACATGGGTATAGTAATGCAGTTTTTTAAGTAAAATGCTTTTGCTGTGACTACACGGTATCTTGTAGTAGTAAAATGCGTTTACCAACACTGGTAACTAATGGCATTATTGCAGCGCCTTTGCTATCTTGCAGTAATACAATACGTTCAATAACAAAGGTATATTGATGCACTGACAATGCACGATTACAAATAGTAAATTGAAGTTTTTAGAGAGAAAAAAGGGAGCAATTGCTTAGTACTTGCTTAGTATGTGCTGGCAGTAAGCCTATAAACTTTAAAAAGCTGTTTAGTTTCTTGGTTTCCAAAAATGAAAAAAAGCTGGCTGGCTGTCAGTATATAGAGAAAAATAGTTCGTAGCAGGGTAGAACTTAAGCTGTATGAGCTATAAAACAACACACAACTCATAGAGACCAGTCCATCACTCTTTATGCTAAGCCTTCCCTAATAAAACCCTAAACTCTGCCTAATTATATCTCCCTGTTCTCTCTTTATAGTGTCCCTACTACCCCTAGATTACTGGCTTGTGTCTGCTATTGCTTTTTTGGCAGACACAGCTTTCTCGGCAGAAGGACCTGCCAGAATTCTGCTCCAGATTGGCTGATCGGCTGTCTATCAGGGCAAGCCTTCCCCACTCCTTCCCAGGGTCATGAAATTCTCTCTCAGTAAAATGGCATTGGACGCTGCTTTTGCATGATTTGTCCTAAGCAAATCTCCAAAACTTTGTATTTTTTGGCAGACTAATTTATGTGAAATTTGTAACTAATTCGATTTGTTTCGAATTAATTCACCTATCTCTACATTGATGATACCATCAGCAACAGTTTGTATACTGTATGTACTTTCTATTAGTAGATTCTATACTAATACATTGGCCACCTAGGTATCTTATTTCCGCCACAGGTCCCCAAAATTTGCCCTTGGAGTCTACAATTTACTTTCAGTACCAGCGCTACATGTGCTGTTTACTACATATTCGCCTGCAGGTCTCCAAAATTTGTCCTTGTAAGTATCAGCGCTACATTTGGTCTTTAGTATGTAAGCAACTGAGACCCCCACGGATCCCAAAAATAAAATCGGTTTTGCTGCTAAAGGCAAACCATCAACAAGCAGACTTGCTGCTGCCGAGAGATTTTATTTGCTTTGTGTACTTCAAAGGGAACTTGTTGTCAGTTTTTGGGGCATCAAAATGACTACATGGAATGTAGGACTAGTCGATAGCATTCTAACCATGTCCACACGTGGTGCAGCGTTTCTGCTGGAAATCTGTCCTTAAATGGCAGTCTTATCCGGCGCAGGGGTGCACCATTACAGATGTATGCAAATCTGCTACCTGGAGTCATGGGGGTGAAGCCTTGCAGAGTCAGGGCAGGTGTGTGTGGGACAGTACTATAAATTCAGGATTAGCCCACTGATCCCTGAGCACTTGTTTGTCTTGGGATTTGGGAACTAAGATCAATGCAAGAGACCTGCAAACAAACCGTATTGAGGACTCCCAGAGTATGTGCATTTTTAATTGATGAATTATAAAACAACATTTTCGTAAGTTGTCCCACAAAAAAATATTCTACAGTTTTCAGACCAGCACCAGGATCTGAATACTTTTTTATTATAGCTACTGACTGAGTAGGGGGTGCTTTCACACTAGCTGTAACAGGGGCTCAATACCGGAAAACAACTGATCAGTTTTATCCTAATGCATTCTGAATGGAGAGCAATCAGTTCAGGATGCATCAGGAGGCATCAGTTCAGTCCCTCTTACGTTTTTTGGCCGGAGAAAATACTGCAGCATGCTGGAGTTTTCTCTCCGGCCAAAAATCCTGAACACTTGCCGGAAAGCCGGATCCGGCATTAATTTCCATTGAAAAGTATTAGTGCTGGATTCGGCATTTAAATTGTCGCATTGACGGACCCGTTCTTCCGGTCCGCTCAGACGCAGACCTTTAACTCCTTAAGGACACAGCCTTATTTCACCTTAAGGACCAGGCCATTTTTTGCAAATCTGACCAGTGTCACTTTAAAGGGTTTCTACCACCAGAAATACTGTTATGTAGCTGACTGCCATTAGCGATGCGCCCATGTCAGCACTACATAACAGTATGTTTCTAATGTTAGTCCCTGCAGCCGTTTTTGTTAAAAATGCACTTTTATTATATGCTAATGAGCCTCTAGGTGCTATATGGGCGTAAAATCAGCACCTAGAGGCTCCGTCCACTCACCCTGTATTCCGCCCAGGTCCTGTGTTGTGCCCGCCCAGCTCCTCTTGATTGATGCCACTGTTCCCTGCATCGTTGGCGAAATCCCGCGCCTGCGCCATTCACTTTGGTCTTCGGCGCAGGCGCAGTGAGTGAATGATGCGATCCTGGTGCCGGCTTCCTCACTGTGACGTAGTCGGCGCAGGCGCAGTGAGGAAGCTGGCTGTTTGCTCTTTTTTCTACTGTGTCTGTCCTCCTCACTGAGATGGAAGCACATGCTCAGTTCAATCCTTCAACTGCCACCAGCTGCAGCAGAAGGACACACCTCTGAAAAGGACACTCCCCCTAAACTGACAGCTTGCCAGAAAACTTGAAGAACAATTGGAGCAATAAATGGTGTGATCTCTGGACCTATGTGAGATACAGGGCTGGTTCTAGCTTTGTTAGAAGTTGTAATGTACTAGATTATGATTTTCATTGTTTACATCAGTGGTGCCCAACCATTTTTCATCTGAGGGCCGCACTAGACTTGGTATAAATTTTGCGGGCTGGAACCAGGTAGCTTTGCCAGAAAGAAATGCAAACGCTGTGAGGGGGCACGTGTGAGCATTACTACTGTGAAGAGGGCACATATCTGGTACAACTACTGTGAGGGGGCACATATCAGGGTATAACTCCTGTGAGGATGGCACATATCAGGGCATAACTACTGTGAAGAGGGCACATATCTGGGCATACCTACTGTGAGGGGGCACATATCTGGGCATAACTACTGTGAGGGGCACATATCTGGGCATAACTACTGTAAGGGGGCACATATAAGGGTATAACTACTGTGAAGAGGGCACATATCAGGGCATAACTACTGTGAAGAGGGCACATATCTGGGCATAACTTGTGTGAGGGGGAACATATCTGGGCATAACTACTGTGAGGGGGCATGTGTGAGCATTACTACTGTGAAGAGGGCACATATATTGGCATTATTACTGTGAGGGGGCATGTGATGTATACATGTGTGTAATGTATGTAGTGCAGTATGTGATTATCACACACTGCACTACATACATTACACACATGTATACATCACATACTGCGCTGTCACCTTCTTCTGCAGGTCTACCTTGATGTCTGGTCTTTAGGCTTCAGTCAGATCCTCCACCGCCATGCTTGCGCCGTGTGCCCAACACCACCAGGAGCTGGCCCCTCCTCCTTTCATCTCCCGCTGGCTTCTCCTACAGCACGGCGCTCTATCGCTCCAGTGCCCGCCCAATCTTACCAATCAGGGGCGTAGCTAGAAATGACTGGGCCCCATAGCAAAAACTTTTATGGGCCCCCCTCTTGGATCTCCTACCCCTACATACCTATCAGACCTCCCACCCCTTCCAGAGCTCCCACCCAAACACCCCTCAAGGACCTCCCACCCCAACATCCCCACACCCCTCCCTAGATCCACCTAAGTGTCATCCACAGATCCCCCCTCAGTGTCATCCACAGATCCCCCCTCAGTGTCATCCACAGATCCCCCCTAGTGTCATCCACAGATCCCCCTCTCAGTGTCATCCACAGATCCCCCCCTCAGTGTCATCCACAGATCCCCCCTCAGTGTCATCCACAGATCCCCCCCTCAGTGTCATCCACAGATCCCCCATCAGTGTCATCCACAGATATCCCGCTCAGTGTCATTCACAGATATCCGCCTCAGTGTCATCCACAGATATCCCCCTCAGTGTCATCCACAGATATCCCCCTAAGTGTCATCCACAGATCTCCTCCCCACCCAGAGCCGCTTCCTAGATAATTTATTCACTGCACTTGCCTCTGTGAAATTGAAGAGAAGCGGCGTAATCTCACACTGGCAGAGGCAAGGAAGACGGTGCATGCGCACTTCGATGCCTCTGCCAGTGCGCCTGTGCGAGATTACGGCGCTTCTCTTCAATTTCACAGAGGCAAGTGCAGTGAATAAATTAGCTAGGAGGCGGCGCTGGGCGGGGAGATTGCAGGCACAGGCAGCATCGCTTTGCTGCCTGTGCTGTTCGCAGCGCGCCCTGCGCTGATAAAGTCCTGTTACTGCGCGAGCCACATGACGCTGCTTCGCGGGCCGCATTTGGCCCGCGGACCGTAGGTTGGGCATCACTGTTTTACATTATTCACAGGATAACCCCTTTAACCCATGTTTTTAATGAATTTTCATAATAAAATAATACACAAATATAGGCGATCTACAGATAAATGCAAAAACACAAGTGCAATCGCACTCTGCAACCAGCACTCTGCCCTGCCTTTATGCTGGATGTTGAATAAGGCATTGGTGTACATTTTGACCAAAGTGTATTAAGCCACTCACCACGTCAAGGTCGACGTGGTGAGTGGCTTTTTGCGCTTTGGTCAAAATGTACACCAATGCCTTATTTAACATCCAGCATAAAGGCAGGGCAGAGTGCTGGTTGCAGAGTGCGATTGCATTTGTGTTTTTGCGTTTATCTGTATTTCGCCATAGCAATGTGCACCTGCATACAAGGTTGTGCGGGCTGAACCCCCCAAATATAGGCGATCATTGGAGACATAAATACAGTACAGTAAGCCAAGAGCAATAAAGGAAACAAAAAAGATCAGGTAACCTGAGTAGTTGTGCTAAAATAATAAATATGTCTAATATGGCACCTAGTATACATATCAATATAGGATAACACTGTAATGTTACACAGCATTGTATAATAATATTTAAAGGGACTGTCCATAATTACAAAAACACACAACTTTTTATGTAGCGCCACACTTCTCATTGGGCTGTGTCTGGTATTACAGCCTAGTCCCTCTAACTTGATTGACATGCCAGACATGGCCTATAGAAAACAATAGCTCTGTTTCACTTGACAATCCTATTTAAAACTATAAGATTTTCAGAAGGTGGTTTGGTTAGTAATTTGGTATATGAATATGGAATGGGGATCAAAAGTTATACTTTCTCTTCATACGGCTATATTCGTATTTACCATTTTGCTTAATGTTTTCATTTATCTTTTTATCTATATCCACCTTTTTTTCTTTGTTCTTGTTGACGAAAGGGAGGTGAGGGTTTTTAATAATTAGGATTAAGCTTTCAGGGATATGGCAGTCCCAATCTAATTACTGCTTTTCCAATGTAATTACAGATTTTAATATCTGATAGTCTTTGGTGTGGAGGATAAACAAAACTTTTTCACACTAAACTCGATGTAAATCTACATTTTTTTACATCAGTCTTACGTGAGAAGCAACAATGACAATTTTACCTCAGCACAGGGGTGTTACTTTTAAAGGGGCTGTACCAATGTTATTTAGGTGATGGCATATTATAAGGCCATGAGCTATTATTAACAACATTCAGAAATATCCTTTACAGCAGCCACATGGACCATGGAAACCTGTAGACTGTAGATACAATTACTTACTTACTTTTATGGGTAAGTATTCCAGACATGGTCTGTGAACTGTGAGTTTGTGCAGAGAGGGGAAGAAGACAGTGGATCACTGCTACAAAGCTAATTTATTGCTAAAAGAGTTAATGCTTTGTCTCATGCCCTATGGTCCCAAGAGCTCTATATGGGTCACCTCTCAGTTTTCTGGCCCTACTCAGCAGACAGGAGGCTGCCCCTATCACCCTAGGTGGGGAGCCCATCAATGCAGACCTGTTATGGTTTAATCAGCTGGTGAGTCAGGCGTGATTCAGGAAGTTCTCACCCTGAGGAGCTAGGGACTAGACCTGTTTGAGTTTGACTGCAGTCAAACATGCTCAAGAAGGAACTTTCATCCAGGGATGCACCATTTATGAGGCTGAATCCTGCCAGAAAGGGGCTGCTGGACAGCTGCCAAAGAACACGTGAACTGTGTGAATACCCCTAAAAGAAAGGGAAGAAACTTAGGGAGGATTACTACCATCATTGTTGCTGTCTACACAGCTGGTGGGAATAGCAAGCTCTGTGAGATACCTCAGAATTGGCCCGGAGATATGCTTGTACTGTGTTGCCCATCATTCTCAGTAAAAAGATGGTTCATTGTTATGTTTTAACTAGCCCTGGTCACTGTCTCCACCATTTGCCAAGGGTCAGGCTTCTTTCACACAGGCGGCAGAGCAATCCAGCAGGCTGTTCTGGCAGAGAACAGCCTAGCAGAGGTCTCTTGATGCAGAATAGCTGGTTACTGCTGCGTGCTCACCAGACTCCATAGACTATAATGAGATTCGGAAGTAATCTGGCCCTTCTCCGGCATTTATGCTGGAATTTGTGCACAGCAGTTGTGTCCCAGATCCTGGCTGGTTCCCATTATAAGTAAGTAAAATTTAGTGGCTCACTTATTCAGACTTTCTGCATTGTGGTGCTCTATCCTGGGCGTACCCGCCGCCTGATATGAAAATTGGATAAAGTAAGTATATATGGATGCCACACACTATATCTGGAACAGTGTAGAAGGATATATAATGCATTTATTTTGAATAAAAATATACCAAAAATGCAAATAAAAGGATAGACCTGTTAATAGATAACAGGTGGTATGAGTATTATTCAGTATACATGATTAGTGATAGTTGTGATGATTAATCATGATCAGACAAATCAATGGTATACTAAAATACAAGATGTATTGAATGGATCAAAAAGTCTAAATCGATATTATGAGTCAAAAAATGGTTGGTGTCTGGTCCTGCCCCTTTGATCTCCCCTTCTTGAAGGGCCCCCATCCTCCGCTTCCCTTCAAGTAGATGACCATATATGAACTAAATATAGATAGAAGAAAGAAAATAGGTAAAATAAATAAGCAAAATATAGTCAAAAAAGGGAAAACAAATATTAATGTGTTGTAAAACAAAAGTCATTTGCGTTTTTTTGTGATCCTCTGATTCTGATATTACTATATATATTTTTTTATTATTATTTTTTATATGTCTTTGAATGTTATTAATATCCTCTATATGGGATTTGTGATTATCTTTGTTTTAGGCTCCTAATATTTAGATTTGCTTTCTATAATACCTTGAACATAAATGCACAAAGCAAACAGTATACACAATATATATATGGAGAGCTAGAATCCAGACCAGCTATTCTCAATTGCTTAAAACTGGGATACCTGGATACTCCTCCTCCTTGTTAGTAGATGACCCTATAAAAATTTATTCAGCTCAGACACTGTTCATACCCACTGAAGAAGGAGCGTGTGTGCTTCGAAACGCGTTTGGGATTTGGAACAGTGATATCTCAACTAATATACAAAGAAAACAACCTGCCATGATCCAGCAAGTGATTTATTTATATCACATATGGACATATACAGCTGCATTTAACTTCAACTATAACATCTAAGGTACCTCCCCCACCCACTCCGAACCGCAAGTATAGAAAGTAACCAACCGGACGAGAGTGTTGTGAATAACCACGTGGGACGCCATGTGTCACGTGAGATGCCAACAGAGCGGCTGGGAGTTTGGAACAGAGACCGGAGCGAGGTGCCTGGCAGCCTTACCACCAAAGCGTGAGTTACCCTATAAATGGAAACTATTTGGAATAAGGAGGAGATTTATTATAAACTAATAATCCAAATATAAGAACAGTTGAATTCACTGGATGATTAATTTAAAAAAAACTGTATTGCTAGAGATTATAAATAATGATTGCTATTGCCAAAGATTTTGAGTGGTGACATACGATACTATACAGAAGACCTATAGTATCAATATCTATCTTCCTATTACGGTTTGACCACTAACTACCAATCATTTAGATCATTATCTACCTTCACCATAAGTCGGGACATTGCTACAATCTAAAGCAGTATTATTACTATACATCTACTACAGGAGGGCTAATAACAAATAAGAATATTTTTACAATTGTGTTTTTCTTCAAATATTAAGGACAAACTGGGCCTCTTTCCTTTATATCCCTTTTTTTATATATATATATATATCACATAACTATGACAATCAAGAGGAATAAAATTGCTAATTGATATTAGTCACCATTATTAGGGATCATTTTATGTCTTTATAGGGATATTTTGATATTTTTTATATCTCTTATCATTCATTTGTTATTGATATAACCATGATCAGACACCAACTATTTTAAGGCTCATATTATCGATATTGACTTTTTGATCCATTCGATACATCTTATATTTTAGCATACCATTGATTTGTCTGATCCTGATTAATCATCACTAATCATGTATACTGAATAATACTCATACCACCTGTTATCTATTTACGGGTCTATCCTTTTATTTGCATTTTTTGTATATTTTTATTCTTGATATTTTTATTCTAAATAAACACATTATATATTCTTCTACACTATTCCAGATATAGTGTGGTTCCCATTATAGTCAATGGATTCTGGTGGTGAACAGCAGTATCCGGCTAGGTTGGCTCCGGAGAACTCTGGCACACCGTTCTCTGACTGTCCTCTGTTGTATATCTCTGCCTCATGTGTAAAACTAGCCTTATTTCAGCTTTAGGTAAGTCGTTATCTTGGGTCAGTACTTTCCTGACACCTGTACCTATAAAAATAAATCCACTTACCTGCTCTCTGGATGGGGTCATGTGCATGGACACATCACCGCTGAGTATCGTGCCACTTGGGGACATGTCACCACTGAGGCCGGTGATTGGCCACAGTGCCCCACATGATGTGCATTCTTGACCAGTCAGCGTTCCCTCAGGTTGTTCTGTTCAGTCAGAAGACACTGTTTATTGCAGAATCATAAGCATCAGGGCTAGTCTTATGCTAAAGGCGTCTTGTGTGGTGTCCTCTCATGGTGTTCCTCCCATCTCACATATAGTGGGCCAAACAGTACGTATTAACCGGCATACAGTGCCTAAACAACACTATACAGTATGAACAATATACACTGCAAACATAATTGCACCAGAATACCACCATATAATAATAATAGTAATGATGATAATAGTAATAAAAAAATATACAACATATAGTGACCAAACAAGAGAAAGCTTCATACAAATAACAGCTCCTTACATATATAAAAATACTGCTATATACAAACCGGATTCCAAAAAAGTTGGGATACTAAACAAATTGTGAATAAAAACTGAATGCAATGATGTGGAGATGGCAAATGTCAATATTTTATTTGTAATAGAACGTAGATGGCAGATCAAACGTTTAATCTGAGTAAATGTATCATTTTAAAGGAAAAATAAGTTGATTCAAATTTTCACGATGTCAACAAATCCCCAAAAAGTTGGGAAAAGTAGCAATAAGAGGCTGGAAAAAGTAAATTTGAGCATAATGATGAGCTGGAAGACCAATTAACACTAATTAGGTCAATTGGCAACATGATTGGGTATAAAAAGAGCTTCTCAGAGTGGCAGTGTCTCTCAGAAGCCAATATGGGTAGAGGATCACCAATTCCCACAATGTTGCGCAGAAAGATAGTGGAGCAATATCAGAAAGGTGTTACCCAGCGAAAAATTGCAAAAACTTTGCATCTATCATCATCAACTGTGCATAACATCATCCGAAGATTCAGAGAATCTGGAACAATCTCTGTGCGTAAGGGTCAAGGCCGTAAAACCATACTGGATGCCCGTGATCTCCGGGCCCTTAAACGACACTGCACCACAAACAGGAATGCTACTGTAAAGGAAATCACAGAATGGGCTCAGGAATACTTCCAGAAACCATTGTCAGTGAACACAATCCACCGTGCCACCCGCCGTTGCCAGCTGAAACTCTACAGTGCAAAGAAAAAGCCATTTCTAAGCAAGATCCACAAGCTCAGGAGTTTTCACTGGGCCAGGGATCATTTAAAATGGAGTGTGGTAAAATGGAAGACTGTTCTGTGGTCAGACGAGTCACGATTCAAAGTTCTTTTTGGAAATCTGGGACGCCATGTCATCCGGACCAAAGAGGACAAGGACAACCCAAGTTGTTATCAACGCTCAGTTCAGAAGCCTGCATCTCTGATGGTATGGGGATGCATGAGTGCGTGTGGCATGGGCAGCTTGCATGTCTGGAAAGGCACCATCAATGCAGAAAAATATATTCAGGTTCTAGAACAACATATGCTCCCATCCAGACGTCATCTCTTTCAGGGAAGACCCTGCATTTTTCAACAAGATAATGCCAGACCACATTCTGCATCAATCACAACATCATGGCTGCGTAGGAGAAGGATCCGGGTACTGAAATGGCCAGTCTGCAGTCCAGATCTTCCACCTATAGAGAACATTTGGCGCATCATAAAGAGGAAGGTGCAACAAAGAAGGCCCAAGACGATTGAACAGTTAGAGGCCTGTATTAGACAAGAATGGGAGAGCATTCCTATTTCTAAACTTGAGAAACTGGTCTCCTCGGTCCCCAGACGTCTGTTGAGTGTTGTAAGAAGAAGGGGAGATGCCACACAGTGGTGAAAATGACCTTGTCCCAACTTTTTGGGGATTTGTTGACACCATGAAATTCTGATTCAACATATTTTTCCCTTAAAATTGTAAATTTTCTCAGTTTAAACTTTTGTTCCGTGATTTATGTTCTATTCTGAATAAAATATTACAAGTTGGCACCTCCACATCATTGCATTCAGTTTTTATTCACGATTTGTATAGTGTCCCAACTTTTTGGGAATCCGGTTTGTAGAAAAATACTGCAATATCATTTCTATCAAGAGTGGTGGTAGTTGTAGGCTTTGATTGTCAGGCCAGCTGGGCTTCTCTATCAGTTCTGAGCATCAGATGGGACCAGGAAAAGAAAAATGGCATTTAGGCATATATTGTATTTTTTTTAAAGTTATACTCTTTATAAAAAGCAGTTTTACCTGGCAGTTAAAATAATTCCGGCAAGCGATATGTGCTTTATAATTCTCTGTCTACAGGGAAAATGGTAAAATGTGTATAAATGTGAAGCAGGCTGACAAATTACTACCTGAATATGAAGAAAGGCATTTTTGCTTTTTGTGTGCGCTTTCATTTCAACAGTAAATGCCCATTTCTTTAAAGAAATATGGTAATAGGAAAGTGTGAGACGTCGCTGACATCAGAAAGACAATTTGTTTTACGTGTTCTGTTAAACATCACTGTTTCTATACAGATTCTGACACTATGTACTGTAATAAAATGGCAAAGGGGAATCCATTTTTCATACACTATTGACTTCCTGTTCTGCAAAACAGGTGCCTGCTGTGTCTTTCAGTAGTCTATTGTGCGTGTGTTGTAAGCCTCCATAGGAGACTGTTGTGCGGAATCAAGAAGACAAATTGCAACTTTTTAGTACTTTGAAACAGCGTATAGGGTAAGTGTACCATGTTCTGCATCCGGGTAGAAATGACTGTACTCAGTGTATGTGTGGTTTATCCGGAATGCCAGGGGATTTGATAAAGAAGAGGAAAGTGATCATTTTGTGATTTGTCATGAACATTGGGAGACATTCTACAACAGGTAAGCACCTACAGTAAGTGTGGGACTGTGGCAGTGAAGGTGTGAGGGAGCCTAGACGTCTGGATCTTGTACACTATGCATTGGTCACCTCCACTAACTAATTTAATTGAAAGTTGAAGAACTGAAGCAATGAACTGGAGCATTGCTGATGAGCGTACGTACAAAATGCACCAATGTAGCAGAGCTGAAAGTGATTTAACTGTTTTGTGTCTGTGGTAGGTTTAGTTGGTTGATAACAGCATGAGCCGTATTTTACATTAGCTAGAGATCTCACTGGATGCTTGCTTATCTCGGAATAATCGTAATATCACTAAATAGACTATTACAGTAGTTGATTAAATTGTTCTTCTATATTTCAGAAATTGCTGCCGTGGACACATTTTTTATTTTTTAGCTGGAAATAGGCTTGTAAAATGTACTGCAGTGTGCTGAAGTGGACCACAATGGGCAAATGTAGCATGTGCCCACTGAAATTACAGCAGTATCCATAAAAAGGTGTTCTCTACGCAAATAACTTTGTGAAGTGTCCTCCACTGGCTGGGACTTGAACACGAGGAGAATTATATCACATTCCCATTAAATAGGGTTATCCAACCCCTATAATGCCCCCCAAAATGCCCGGGCACCTCATACAGGTTACACTCACCCTGGTCCCTGGCACACGCGTCGCTCCTGATGCCTGCACGGTCGCTGCTGCATCTCCAGCTGGTGACGCAAGGGAGGCTCGTCCCCATCACGGCCTGCTATTGCCATTGGTGTCTGGGAGCGAGGTAAGTATAACCTCTATGAGGTGCATCTTGGGGGGTATTATATGGGTTGGATAACTGCTTTAACAAAAATATTTGTGTTTTTTTAATTTTCGATAAACATAAATATTTACAAACAAAAAAAGTAAAGAAAACAAAATGGAACTAAGGAAAAGTTAGGACAGGCTGTAATAATGGGAACCTCTGATGGCACACACAAGTGGCAGAGGACAAACTACATACTGTAGGTGGCTGGTATTGGTCTCCTTGGGCATGTTTCAGATCAGAGCTCCTGTCAGCAGGATGAAAGCATAACACCTGGTAGGGGTGATTAAAATGATACCTGCCATGTGAAAATTGGTTGCGGCGGTCCTTAGAGGAAAAAAATATACTGTAATTATTTGTGCAAATGAGGTATGATTTTGTTCAGCGGTGTCAATCCTACCAGACAGCATGTCTGATTTAATAGGGTTCATCCTGCTGACAGGTGCTCTTTAACTTTACAGGCAACTTTGGGGGGTGCAGAGTAGGGTAAAGCTGCCAGCTCCCAGGAAGCCTATGTTGAGTCACTTTTTTTTACCTTCTGCAATTTTCCCATATTGACCCAATGTACACACAACATGCCGAAACATGCGCCCCCCAAGATGACCCTCTGACTCTCTGATAACACGTCGCCGATTCCCCATTACCGCCCATCTAAAGCTTACCCCTTCTGCGCTCCCCATCCGGTTCCTGACATTTCCAGTGCGTCCAGCAGAGACTAGGAGTCAAGAGCAATGGGGACAAAAGGCATGGGAATCAGTGAAGTGAGAAATGTTTCTTTTTTGTTTAATCCACTCTGTCATATGTAAAAATGTTATTCTGTTAGACCATCCCTTTAAATAAAGAAAGGTATTGTAAAGTGAAATTATTATAAGAGGGGATGGTTTGATGTAGTTATTCAAGGCATATTAGGGCACATTTATTTATATTTTTAATCCCTATAGCTGCCGGTGGAGCGCCAAAGTTATGTAGAGGTGCCGGCCTGTACATAACTTCGGCGCATCCAGCTCTGATTCTAAATGTAAGACAACTTCCTTGTTGTCTTACACTTAGACCCTTTTTCTATGCCTAAACCATGTCCATCCCCTTCCCCAGTCACACCAGCCCACTTTTTTAGACCTGGTATCAGCAGGGAAGAAGTCGCAGATTCTGCCGAACCTTGGCACGCAACAGAATCTGACCCAGATATACACCACAAAAGTGGAGTACCGTATATCTGATGATAAATGACCTCCATCGTCACCTTTTCTGACATGCATTCCCCATGTAATAACAATTCTGGAGCATCTTTTCTTATGTCTTGGTGTTGTGACATTCCTCTATTATTCCTACTGGAAGTTTATGAATATACAGTGCCTTGCATAAGTATTCACCCCCCTAGACTTTATTCATATTTTGGTACATTACAGCCTTAAGTTCAATGTTTTGTTAATCTGAATTGTATGTGATGGATCAGAACACAATAGTCTAAGTTGGTGAAGTAAAATGAGAAAAATATATAAATAAAACCTTTTGTTCAGAAATAGACAACAGAAAATTGGCATGTGCGTATGTCGTCACCCCCTTTGTTAGGAAGGCCATTAAAAGCTCTGGTGCAACCAATTACCTTCAGAAGTCACATCATTTGTGAAATGATGTCCACCTGTGTGCAATCTAAGTGTCACATGATCTGTCATTACATATACACACCTTTTTTGAAAGGTCCCAGAGGCTGCAACACCTAAGCAAGAGGCATCAGTAACCAAACACTGCCATGAAGACCAAGGAACTCTCCAAACAAGTAAGGGACAATGTTTATGACAAGTACAAGTCAGGGTTAGGATTTAAAAAAATATCCAAATCTTTGGTGATCCTCAGGAGCACCATCAAATCTATCATAACCAAATGCAAAGAACATGGCACAACAGCAAACCTGCCAAGAGATGGCCGCCCACCAAAACTCACGGACTGGGCAAGGAGGGCATTAATCCGAGAGGCAGCACAGAGACCTAAGGTAACCCTGGAGGAGCTGCAGAGTTCCACAGCAGAGACTGGATTATCTGTACGTAGGACGACAATAAGCCGTGCGCTCCATAGAGTTGGGCTTTATGACAGAGTGGCCACAAGAAAGCCATTAATTTTCAGCTAAAAACAAAAAGGCACTTTGTGAGGTTGCGAAAAGGCATGTGGGAGACTCCCAAAATGTATGGAGGAAGGTGCTCTGGTCTGATGAGACTAAAATTGAACTTTTCGGCCATCAAAGAAAACGCTATGTCTAGTGCAAACCCAACACATCACATCACCCACAGTACACCATCCCCACAGTGAAACATGGTGGTGGCAGCATCATGCTGTGGGGATATTTTCAGCAGCTGGGACTGGGAAACTGGTCAGAGTTGAGGCAAAGATGGATGGTGCTAAATACAGGGATATTCTTGGGCAAAACCTGCACCACTCTGTGCGTAATTTGAGGCTAAGACAGAGGTTCACCTTCCAGCAGGACAATGACCCCAAACACACTGCTAAAGCAACACTTGAGTGATTTAAGGAGAAACATGTAATTGTGTTGGAATGGCCTAGTCAAAGCCCAGATCTCTATCCAATAGAAAATCTGTGGTCAGACTTAAAGGTTGCTGTTCACAAGCGCAAACCATCCAACTTGAAGGAGATGGAGCAGTTTTGCAAGGAGGAATGGGCAAAGAACCCAGTGGTAAGATGTGGCAAGCTCATAGAGACTTATCCAAAGCGACTTGGAGCTGTGATTGCTGCAAAAGGTGGCTCTACAAAGTATTTACTTTAGGGGGGTGAATAGTTATGCACATTGACTTTTTCTGTTATTTTGTCCTATTTGTTGTTTGCTTCGACATAAAAATAAATATATATATATATATATCTTCAAAGTTGTGGGAATGTTCTGTAAAAATTAAATTATGCAAATTCTCAAACAATCCATGGTAATTCTAGGTTGTGAGGCACCAAAATACTGACAAAACTGACATAATCGAAATGTTGCCATGTTTGATGCAGATAATTGAATAAATCACATGAATTGGAAGAGTGCTGCGGCTTTCCTTTATTATACTGTCCAAGATTGTAAGCCAGGATCCAAGGCTGCGTGCACCAGGCTATCCCATCCCTGGCCCGTATCAAGTTTGGTAATATGTAGTGCTGCTCTTGTTCTTGTTCTTCTCCCATAGGTACAACTGGTTATTGCCAGGTGTGGACATGTTCCTGCACAGCTGGACACTGGCAGCATTGACTGGATGGTGTCAGATTGGGCAGGGACACACGCCCAACTGGTAACACCCAGTTGTATCTTTATTCATAAACTGCTGGGAGCAATAATAGAGGAATGTCACAACACTGAGTCATAACTTGTAGTTGTGGGAATTGCATATAGGTTAACAATTAGATTGAAGGAAGTGAAATATAAATGGGGGTATATTGTAGTTAAATATTGGGATTAGAAGAGATTCTGGTTTAGGCTTTATAAATTTGTACTGTACAATATCAATGAATTATCTACTGTAGGTAAAATATCTTCTTTCACCAGCAGCTATGAACAACAACCAATGTATGGCCCTGATTGCTGCCGCAAGCTCCTTCTTCATTTCTATAATATTAATTTCCAGTGGTCAGCAGAGCGGTGTTATATGCCAGGGGGCACACTGCAGGGTGACAGATGTTGCCTTGATAGCTGATCATTGCTGCGTAGACAGTAATGATGGGGCACGCTCACTCCATTATAATCGCTATTGCAGCAGCAGAGTAATTGCAGGTTACGTCTGCAGCTGATTTCCATTAATCGTAAAAACAAGTTTTAGTTTTTTCTTCTTAATTCACGTATCTTCTTCCCACCCAAGGCAGAGATAAAACATGTACATTGACTCTCTGCCAAAATCTGCGATCAACGTGTGCTATAATATTCTGTCTCACAACTGGTTTGCGTAAGAGGCTGAGGGCTCCTTGCTTGGATTAAAAGCACAGATTGTCATGTAAATTGAGGTTTGTCAGTTGGCAGATAAGGAACTCACAGGACTACATTTACCTCAGTTCCAAACTCCACTTCATGGCTTGAATTTTAAGTAGAAGCCCACATAGCTAAAATCAGTATTCTACAAGCAGATATTTAACACTCGTGCACGTCTTAAAGTGGAACCAACACAGCTGGCTTGATGGCGGCAAAATCACAAACGCAGAAGGAATTATTAAAGTGCAGCTACGACTTTACGTTTGGGAATTTCTTTGTAAACTAATATGATGAGAATTCATTCATATATGACTCTTTGTAGCTTCCCAGTAGCCTGCCCATTTAACGGAAGCCTGATATTTAGACAAACTTAACAGATGAAATACCTTAGCCAAAAGGTCTATCTCTCCCAATCCTCCCATACATATGCATGCTCGGAGAGGGGAGGAAGCCGTTGCTAGATTCCTCTGGCTGCTGCTGCTTATCTTCTGAGAGCAAAGAGTTGAACCAACATTACATACCCCATCTTAAGAGAGATTCAGGAGGCCCCATATAAGATCGGTGGGTTCTGCTGACATAGATCTAATGTGTATGGCCAGCTTTTGACTCGACGAGTTAAAGATCCGCCGGATCTATTACAGTGGCTGATGCTGTAGGATATATTTGGTGAATATTTAGACTGTTTGCTCTCTTATACCACCCATTTGTCAGTTTATTTTGCACTAGAAGCTTGGCACTATTTTGGGGTCTAAGCATTTTCTCTTTCTGATAATCCATTCCCCTTTCCTGAGATATTACAGGATTGGCGTTTAGAATAATGTGTGAACTATGGGATGGATCAGAGCATCTTTCTAAAATATCTGAATTGCTATATATTTGTGTGTGTGTGTGTTAGACTACTTAGGCCTCTTTCACACTTGTGTTGTCCGGATCCGGCGTGTACTCCACTTGCCGGAATTACACGCCGGAGCCGGAAAAACGCAAGTGAACTGAAAGCATTTGAAGACGGATCCGTCTTCAAAATGCGTTCAGTGTTACTATGGCAGCCAGGACGCTATTAAAGTCCTGGTTGCCATAGTAGTAGTGGGGAGCGGGGGAGCGGTATACTTATAGTCCGTGCGGCTCCCGGGGCGCTCCAGAATGACGTCAGAGCGCCCCATGCGCATGGATGACATGCCATGTGATCACGTCATCCATGCGCGTGGGGCGCCCTGACGTCACTCTGGAGCACCCCGGGAGCCGCACGGACGGTAAGTATGCCGCTCCCCCGCTCCCCACTACACTTTACCATGGCTGCCAGGACTTTAGCGTCCTGGCAGCCATGGTAACCATTCCGAAAAAGCTAAACGTCGGATCCGGCAATGCGCCGAAACGAAGTTTAGCTTAAGGCCGGATCCGGATCAATGCCTTTCAATGGGCATTCATTCCGGATCCGGCCTTGCGGCAAGTGTTCAGGATTTTTGGCCGGAGCAAAAAGCGCAGCATGCTGCAGTATTTTCTCCAGCCAAAAAATGTTCCGGTCCGGAACTGAAGAAATCCTGATGCATTCTGAACGGATTTCTCTCCATTCAGAATGCATTAGGATAAAACTGATCAGGATTCTTCCGGCATAGAGCCCCGACGACGGAACTCTATGCTGGAAGAAAAGAGCGCAAGTGTTAAAGAGCCCTTAGACTTGTGCTTCCATTAAACACTAATTACTTTTGTGATCTATTTTGTAACAAAAGTGGTTTAGTAAACAAAATTAAACAAAAAAATATTATTATAATAGCACCCCCTAGTGTTCAATCTCTATAGTAATTTGCACGTCCACCCACTGAGGTGGTCACACATGCTCAGTTCCATACTTCAATTGCTACTGGCCATATCTTCTGTTAGAAGCTATGACAGTTGAAGAGAGAGAGCTGCAGCAAAAATGATGCACCCCCTGAGAATGGACATGCCCCCTGATTTGACAGACTGAAGAGAATCTAGCAGGGCAATTAGAGCAATGATTGGGGAGCTCTGTATCCATGTGAGGTACAGGACTGTTTCCATATTTCCTAGACAAAGTTTGTCATGTACTATATGATGCCTGATTTTAGTTCTTTACTCATTTATGAAATAACCCCTTTAATTTATGGTATGATTTTTAAAGGGTTTTTGTCACCTGAAAAATGGGTATTAAGCTGACTGACATTAGCGATGTGCTAATGTCAGATGAACTGTCACTGCCACTTCTGTGAGAAGGTCTGTTAGATGTTCTCTACCTGCATGAAGTCCTTTGTTTTGGTTTCACTTTGTCATCTCCTTTCCTTCTCCCAGCTGTCACCTATATACACTAATTGTCTCCCTTTATATTCCCTCCCATACTGCCTCACTTTGCGGTTTATACTTCTTCCTGGATTGTGTTCACTGCTGAAGGCTGCTTCTGCTGATTCCTCAGATAAGTGTGTTTCCTTTATTTGTGTTTCCTTGCTAGCTTGATTCTAGGTGACCCTGACTCCGTCCGTATTAAGTGCAGGGAGCCGGTGGTCGTGTCCCCTCACTATTATAGGGTTTTCAGCTGTCACATAGTATGAGGTATGTGTACATGCAATCGTCTACCATAAAGACCTTTGCATGGGCATAGCAGTCAGGGAGAGCTCTAGGGTTTTTATAGGGCTCACCCATATGCTCCTTAGTTTGGGATCAAGCCAGTCGGATGTTTATTTATAAGTTCCAGCTTTCTGCAACACCATCCATGATATGAACATAACTATATTAGTGCCATCTCACTGCCTAAAGCCTTTATTGAGAAAAACAAACTTTTATTATATGCTAATTAGCCTTTAGGAGCAGGTGGGGCAGTTGCACCTGCTCCTAGAGGCTCCGTGTGCCCACCTCTTTTCACGCCCTTCTCTTGATTGACAGGGCCAGGGCAGCATTGCTCTCCTCCCGCCGGCTGTGTCTGCAGTGTAAATCTCATGCCGTTCAGTATTTGGCGCAGGCGCAGTGAGGGAAGGACGCTCGTCGGCTGCTGGCTTCCTCACTGCACCTGGCTTCCTCACTGAACGGCGCGAGATTTACACTGCAGACACGGCCGGCTCCCCAGAATCTGTCCTGCTGCAGAGTTCGACTGCCTGATCGGGTTCTGTTATAGGGTTGGTGGTGTGTCCATGTGCTTAAACGTCTCAATTGGCTGTCCTGTCACAGCTGACACATAAAAAAAAAAGCCCAAAACTGGGGAGCCATGTGCCGGCGTCCTGGGAGCGCAAGATGTGTCCGTGCATGGTGGATGGCTTGCTCCAGATACATTTGCAGTCTGCTTTTTGCCTCCTGTGCACTGCAAGTTCTGCCTGCTTCTCCTCCTTCTCCTCCCTATTTGCTGCTCCGTCTAACCCTCTGAACTCCCTCCTCTTCCTCTCTTGTGGACACCCACGTGACGTCCATCGACACGTCATCATCGTCATCTTCACCACCACTGACATTAGAAATCTCGGAGTAGGCAGCAACAGTGGGGATCACCCTCCTTGGGTTGATATGGGTATTGTCATCAGACCGCTGGGTGGCGGCCATTCCTACCTCCTCTTCCTCGTACGATGCCAAGAATGGCTGCACATCATTGAGGTCTAGGAATGGATGGGAAAATAATTTCTGACTCGAGTGGAGGGGCTATGGTGGTGGTGGTGGTGTCTTTGGGGGTGCACACAGCAGAGAGTGAGGAAGGGGCAGATACAGAGGATGAGGAGGGTGCAGAAGCTGAACTTGAAGCTGGTATATCACCCTCAAGCAGTAATTTTGTGGACGCAGGTATATGGAAAACCTCTATCACTATTTTGTGGTAGCTGATATATGGCAGGCTCAATCAGTTGTTAGTTGAAGCTGTTATATCACCCTCAAGCAGTAATTTTGTGGACGCAGGTATATGGAAAACCTCGATCACTATTTTGTGGAAGCTGATATATGGCAGGCCTCAATCAGTTGTTAGTTGAAGCTGTTATATCACCTTCAAGCAGTAATTTTGTGGACGCAGGTATATGGAAAACCTCGATCACTATTTTGTGGAAGCTGATATATGGCAGGCCTCAATCAGTTTTTAGTTGAAGCTGGTATATCACCCTCAAGAAGTAATTTTGTGGACGCAGGTATATGGAAAACCTCGATCACTATTTTGTGGAAGCTCATATATGGCAGCCCTCAATCAGTATTTTCTGGAAGCATACAAATGCACTATAATATACCTTCTATGTTAGGGTACATTCACACGACCGTATTTTTGGCTCCGCATCCGTTCCGCAATTTTGGGGGGTGCGGACCCATTCATTTCAATGGGGCCGCAAAAGATGCGGACAGCGCACAATGTGCTGTCCGCATCTGTAGATCCGTTCCGCGGCCCCGCAAAAAAGATAGAGCATGTCCTATACTTAGAATATGGCATTTCTATCATAGGGCCGGCTACATTCACACGGCCGGTATCCGTGTTTTGTGGACTGTACAACACTTACAGTCGTGTAAATAAACCCTTAGAAAGTATATTATAAGTATATCACACCCCTTTGTGTATCACACCCATCGATAGCACAACGTTACCAGTCCTTAAAATGACTTTTGTGGCCCTATTAGCTAGCGTTTGGTGTCCCTAAGTTCCTAACAGCCTGTCCTTGTTCCAAAATGCAACACTGGCAAAACACATAATGTAAAATGGCTGCCTGATCAGGTTCTGTTATAGGGTTGGGGGGTGTCTATGTGCTGAAACGTCTCAATTGGCTCAATCTCAATGCAAAAGAATATGGCACGAGCAGACATCGCCATATGTTTGCATGTTCGGCTGATCACGAACACGCAAAGTTTGCAGCGAACTGACCGCCGTGCGAACCGCAAGGCCATAACTAATGGTAATATGAATGCGGTCTTCTCCTCCACTGGTGTCCACATGGACACTATTTTATTTGGACATTAACACTGTTTACTCCCTTTTTTGCTCTTCTATTATTATATATACTTTTTAGTATTCCAATTTTTTTTATTTGGATGTGAACTGAGACACATGGTATGCATTTCTTTCTCCATGGTAGGATTAGTTTTGTATTGTTTGATCACCAAGTGGTGGGTGCTCCGACCATAAGGGCTCATGCACACGTATTTTCTTTCTGTGTCCATTCCGTTTTTTCTTGCGGACGGTATGCGGAACTATTCATTTCAATGGGGGTGACAAAAAACTGAAGGTACTCCGTGTACATTCCTTTTCCATATGTCCGTTTTTCCGCTCCGCCAAAAAATTCAACATGTCTTATTATTGTCCGCATTACAGACAAGGATAGGACTGTTCTATTAGGGGCCATCTGTTCAATTCCGCAAAATACGGAATGCACACGGACGTCATCCATATTTTTTGCGGATCCGTTTTTTGCAAACCGCAAAATACATACGGTCATGTGCATGAGCCCTAAAGGTCACAGGCATTTAAATACACAATTTAGTGTGGGTTTAATTTTTTTAATGTAAAAATTAATGTACTTTTGTATTGAATAAAAGTGCAATGGTTTTACCCTCATACACTGACTATCCCTCCATTCTTAAGGTGAGCCCTTATCGAGTTAGGTAAATAAATGTGGTGCAGGTTATATATGTTATTTTTTGCCACATGGTGCACCAGAAATTCTGGTACATTTTGATTAGTAATGCTCCCCTCATGACAAAACATAGACTGTAATAACAGTTGCATAAACCGAGACACAGTCTGCTTTCTACTGATGAATTTTGTGTCAAGACAAGACTAGGAAGTAAGGAGACCAGCAGGACTCAGTAAGCCTCAAAATAGAAGCAGCTGGTGATCAGACAAGTGACTTCTTTTTTTAACCCACTCTGATACTTTTTCCAGAACTTTAAAATAACTGGACGACCCCTTTAAATTCAGATAGCTTAGACCTAGGAAACATGCATCAAATTTATCACAGTGGCTCAAGTTGTCTGATACATTTGGTGCATCTTTAGATACTTATCTAACTTTATGCTACCTCTTGGTTGTCTTACTTATGCCCTTACTTACGACACAAAAAATTTGGCACAATGTGCCACACCTCTTTTCTGCCAAGCCATGATTATTTCCCTCTAAGCCACAACCTTTGTTTATCTAGCCACAAAACACATGTAAATCTTGTGTATTTGTTTTTGGTACAAATTGAGCTGAAATTCTGCATTTAGCTTAGTAAGTGCCCCATAGTCTTGGCCATCACTGATTGATGCCTAGAGTTGATGTAGACGACTGGTAGACTGACATTGGTGACAAACACCAGCGTCTTTCCATTGCATGATATTGTAGCAGTCTAATTACTGCTGACATTTTGTATGTATGAAGTGTGGACTGCAGAAAATCACGAGAAGATATATCCTGGGCCGGTCAGGCAGACCTGTAAGACTGCGGTTGTTCTCAGCCGGCATTGTCTCTACTGCAGCCTACGCAAGGTACCTGCCCCAGGCGCTGTTTTAATGACAAAAGTGCTGAACGGGCATGGAGGAGAAATTATCTCCTCTACAAAAGAGGGATAATCCAGAGTGACTGGCGGGGAGGTGTGAGCCTGATCCAGAGATGTAATCTGACAATTCATATCCACAGTACAACCAGAAAGAACTCATTACAACTGCTGATTTAGGAGGCGCAAATAGATTAACCCCTTAGCTGTCTCTAACCCAAATGCAAACAAACATCTCATTTTAGCTTATGGTAACTACATTTTTTGTGTGGAGTTACCATTTTTACTTGGCACATTGCAGGCGTCCTGCTAAGAGGGTGAGAGTGGCAAAGGGACGGCTTTTACCACTAGAGGTCACCACAGATCATAACCGGATTGAATATATTTTTCTATAAATTCTTTCCTGAGAGGAGACAAAGCTGTCACTGGAAGTAAGAGCAGCTCATAAGTGATATTGGTTCACCTTGGGCTAGTAGACGTTTATCCACTTATTGCAACTTATTTTGTGCAATTAGGGAAAAATTGAAGTGCCAGGGTCAGTGGCGTACATAGAGAAGAAAGGGCCCCATAGCAAGGATCAAACCAGGCCCCCAGCATAGGACAGAAGGGTTTCCACCCAAAAACCCCTTTTAATGAAACATTTTTATTACTGCCTTGTTTGCTAAAGGTTGTTTCTTTAGAGGGTAGAGTCCAGACCAAGTTTTTACTCCCATTAGAAGAGGAGATGATCCCAACTGGGCCTCCTCTTGTCCTGGGCCCCATACCAGTCGCATGGTCTGCCGCTATGGTAGTTACGCCCCTGGCCAGGGTAGTTCAAGGTGTCACGGGTATCATTTTCTAATAATGGTCAAAATTTATAATGCAAGTAGGATTGTGTTGGCAGCAAATTACTAAATAAAAGCATGTAGTGAGGGAAATTACAATTTTCCATCAAAGATACATTGTTAGGTTAAAGTCGCCTGAAGGCTCATTGTTGATATATTACTTATTATAGCATACTCGTTGGTAGACATTTGTAATAGGCTGCCATCTTGAAAACTACACTGCAAGACAAATCTATACAGGTCTAAGACTAAATTGAAAAAAGTTGTCTGCACCTTGATCAGACATATTACATGAAAAATAATTTCCAACTGTTACATTGGCGGTCTGTGTCCGCTGCTAGCCTACACCACTCCTTTTGCAGCATTGTTAGTGCCAGGACAGTGATAGGAGGGCTGAGGGTGCACTCTTTCTTTCCTTGGGGCACACCCTGATTGGGATCCTGCCTGATGGTAGATGGGGTGCCTTGGTGTTGTGGATTTGATGCAGGTGCAAGGCAGAAGATGTAGGTTCAGTGGTCGCCAGGGGGTGCTGGAGTCAGCAACCAGGTCAATTGTAAAACATGAACAAGTCTCTCTTTACTAATGTGCAGAATGAGAGTTGTAGTACATCCAGCTATAGAAGTAGTAGTCCCCTAAGGTCCTAAGAAACACATTGCAACCTTTCCAAAATGGTCACAGTTGTGCAAAACTCTAAAAAATGTGGTAGGCATCCCAGAATACAAACCATCTAAACCAGGGGTGCACAACCTGCGGCCCGGGGGCCACATGCGGCCCTTGATACCATTCTGTGCGGCCCCCAACCATCTGGTAACAAACATGTATGCCTATGTCTTGTGGCTGCTCACATGCATTTTTCATGTATTTCTCCCATTAGATGGGAGTCCTGGAAGTGTAACTAGACATTACTGGTATATAATGTATGTTTAATATGCCATAAGTACAATATTTCAGTTGTTAATACACTGTTAAATTTTAATTTCGGCCATCGTCATTGGTTCAGTCTGGCAATGTGGCCTCCAACCAGGAAACGTTGTGCACCCCTGATCTAAACACATAGCAAAAAGTGTGTTAGATACCAGAGACTACAAACCATCTACATGCAAAAAGTCTCCCAATAAGTGCCATTAACTCTTAATCTTTCCACAAGCAGGAAAGTCAATAACCATAAACGGCGAGTACTTTACTAACACACATGGTGTTGTGTTCCTTGGTCGTCTATGAATGTCTTCTCCTTCCCTCAGAGACTGTTCTCTCAACGGGAACAGTGTTTCCCCTGGAGCTAAACTGAACATGTGCCTTGAACGGTAGACATTGCCTGACTGAACTAAAGTGGCTGATGCAATCCTGGATAGATATCTCCTTCCTCAGAGGGGAAAGCTAGTTTTCTCTGCAAAGTCAATTAACTAAAGATTGCCACATATAGACAGCTTTTGTGAATAAATACAAAGCAGTAATCATTTTAGTAATACAGCAAATTAACATTTTACAGGGCCCTGGTTCAGGGGTATAGCAATAGGGTTTATCCTTCCTTTGTTTTTGTATTTTGATATTCACTGCAGCACTGCAAGGGTTATGCTCCTTGGTTTCTGTGTGAAGCTACTTGACTAATTGGCTAATCAGCTATACTATAAATTCTCTGCGGTGTGTCCCACTCCTGGCCTGAGCAACAGATTCAGTCTGGTCTTTCTAGCATGCTGGATTCTGTGAAGGAGCTATACTCCGTTTGTCTGTCTGCCGTCTGACTTGACCCTGCCTGTTTCTCTGGTCTGTTCTTCTGCCTGTTGCCTGGACCCTGACCCTGTGCCGCCTGCACTGGTCCTGGGACTGTTTCTCAGAATTGCATGTAGTCTGCCTGCCTGATCTCAGCCTGATTCACTGTATGTATATTGCCTGATCCCCTGGTGCTTCACAACAGTGTATCTGACCCCCATGGGTCAGCTGCCAACTACACCAGAACTATTCCAAGAGGTATTAGGGGTGGCTCTCCTGCAGAAAAGACCAGATGCCTGTATAGGGGTTAATGGGTGAAAACCAGGAGACTGCCCAGACTATGTCTCAATCTTGGGGGTTGACCTAATTCTGATCTTTGCTATGGGGCCCCATGATTTTTGTGTACGCCCTTCATGCTTTTCCTGTTGGAGTCATACCACTTAGATATGGTGGGATTTTCTATCATACACCATATTACAGTGCTGTTCTCCCCTTCCATCATTATAATGTAGCACCCGCCATGCCTAGAGCTCCAGAATACAGAACCATAGGGGCTCTATCTGTTTCCATACATTCTTCATGTAAACTCAGACATGTGTATGAAGCCTTATGGCTTTCAATCCATAGCTGGCAATCAGATTACCTCTCTAATTTTTTTAGAGGCCGTTTGGAGAATGAAAGTCTGAATCTGATTGATTGATTGATGTGGTACCTGATGGAATTATGTGGGCAAACTATCACTCTCTTGCCCTTTTACTATCTCCCCATTGTGATTAGCAGTGCACGAATGTATACAGGATGCTCTCTGCTCATATTTAGGAGAAGGGGGTCCAATAAGTAAGAATATTTGATATAATGTTCATTAAAAGATAACTGCAGTACTTTGCCAGTTTATAGCTCAAAACATTCTCTTTCTGTACTAAAGTGTTGAAATTTTTCTTCATTTTGCTCTATAGATAATATTAAGCAATTTGTATTAGTTTTTCGGAGGAGGAATGCTTTTTGCCTTCAAGAGAAAAGAAATTAATTTTGTTCCCCCACTTTTTATCTATGTACTGCACATTTTACAGCTATTTAATTCATAGAAACTAGAATTTAGTTTTTAAAATATGTTGTCAACCAAGCTGTGGAGAATGCAAGTGAAGTGGGTGTTTTGGGGGCTCCTGTCCTCTTAGCTGCCTTTAGCTACTTTTAAAATTTCAATTAACTTTGGATCCACCACTTATAAATGATTCTATATCACATTATGAATGTATTACCATACAATATCTTTCAAGGTAAGCAACTTTTGAGTACATTTTGTACTTAGGATGTAAAATCTTCTGTTCTGCGATGGTGTAGCCCATCAATGAGAAGCATTACTTTGTAAATACATATGCAAATCTGTTCTTAGTAGTATATGCTGTATTTTTCTCTTTATAAGACACATCAGATTAAAAGACGCACTTAGGTTTTAGAGAAAGAAAATAAAAGCTAATATTTTTCATCAGACCTCAGATCAGACCCCCAAATTAGACCTCCAGCCTTCATCAGACCCTCGATATCAGATCTCAGGTCAGAGCTCCATATCAGACCGCAGATGAAACACCAATATCAGGCCCCCATAACAGACCTCAGATCAGACCAAAAATAACTAAATGAACTTTCCTCTCCAGACGGTACCACCACTCTGCACATCCAGCCGCTTATCCTGCACTCACCGCTCCATGTTTTTCCCCAGGGCCACGCGTACTACGTCCTGATGCTGTACACAGTCAGGACCATGCAGCGCACTGCTCAAAGAAGACCTGGGAGCTGAGAGTACAGCCAGCCATAGCAGCACTACATTAACCACTCCCCACACCTCTTGCATACTAGTAAGCACTTCCATAATAGAAGCACTCACTAGTATTCATAAGACACACTGCCATTTTTCCCCAATTGCCAAAGTGAAGGGTACAGTAAAAACAATCTTCTTAAGGGTGCAAAATGTCCAGGCGTAGCCATCCTCCAATAAATGTTGCCATGTGGATGACCCTACTACATTAAAGGGAGTCTGTCACCTCCAAAATGGATTTCAAACTTACCATACCACCATGTAGAGTAGATGCTGTAATCATAAATTTCTTGTGAAAATCCAGTTTTTTAACCCCAAGAAATGCTTCTCTTTTTATTTTTTATGTAAATAGAGTCTCTAGTGCACCATAGGTGGTTTTGCTCTGAGTAGGGCACCATTGTTCCTCCAGTAGCTTATCCAGTGCCTCTCCTTCTTGTTTGTCGCGTCCACTGTGAACTGAAAACTTTATTTGCTTAAAAATCAAAAAAGCATTTCTCAGGCTTAGAGTACTGGAGTTTTACAAGAAAGTTAGGGTTATGTTTTGGGGCACCTACCCTTCAGAGCGGTATGCTTACTTTGAAACTGATCGCTGTTGTATGACTTAGAGATCTCCATTATGCTGATGGAGCTCCCGTAAAATCAGTGAGAGTGTGACAAAGGTTATGCTCTATTGGCAATGCTTTCAAGGTTTCATTTTGTTCGTTTTTTTTCTTGCTTTCTCTGCTGTTATTCTGTATATGGTTTTTACTACGGTCTGTTCACAAGCGGCAGATTTGTTTCAGAAATGTCTGTGACTGTCCCATTAATTTGAGTAGAGGATGAAAAAAAAATCAATGTGCAGGCTGCAGGAACAATCCCATGCAGATGTATGGAACTGATTTTCAGTCACACAAATCTCTACAACAAATCTCCTCCATGAATATACCTATAGTCACAAAGCAAATCAATTTTATTCCATAAGCTTATACAGTATATGGACAGAAGTACGGGGGCACTCATGCATTTCACCTACAGGAGCTTTTATGACATCCTGTTTTAGATCCATAGACATTAATCTGGAGCTGGCCCCCTTTTTGAAGCTCAAACATCTTCCACTCTTCTTGAAAGGCTTTTTGTTTTTGGAATGTTTTTGTGTGACGGTTTTGCAGATTCTTAAATTTTTTGGGCTAATTTTGGATGAGAGGACCTGGCTAGCAATCTTCATTCTAGTTCATTCCAACAGTGTTCGATGGACTTGTCAGGGCTCTGTGTGGGCTAGTCAAGTTCTTCCACACCATTCCTTTATGAACCTTGAATTGTGCACTGGGGCAGAGTCATGCTTGGACCGAAGAGGGCCTTCACCAAAGGCTTCCCATAATGTGGGAAACATACAATTGTCCAAAATGTCTTGGTATATGGAAGCATTAAAATTTCCCTTCACTTGAGCTAAGGGCCCTAGGCCAACAGGTTTCCACTGCTCCAAAGTCTAATGGTTACATGTTTTACACCACTTCATCTGACATTTGGCATTCTGACATTTGGCATTGGCAAGGCTTGCATGCAGCTACTTGGCCATAGAAACCCATGCCATGACACTCCCGGTGCATAGTTTTTTTCATGATATTAATGCCATAGGAGGTTTGGCAGTTATTGAGTCTGCAGGGCATTGGTGACTTTTATGCACTATGCTTCTCCACACCTGCCGACCCGCTGTCTAAGGGCTCTTTCACACCTGCGTTCTTTTCTTCCGGCATAGAGTTCTGTCGTCGGGGCTCTATGCCGGAAGAATCCTGATCAGTTTTATCCTAATGCATTCTGAATGGAGTGAAATCCGTTCAGGATGCATCAGGATGTCTTCAGTTTTTTGGCCGGAGAAAATACCGCAGAATGCTGCGCTTTTTGCTCTGGCCAAAAATCCTGAAGACTTGCCGCAAGGGCCGGATCCAGAATTAATGCCCATTGAAAGGCATTGATCCGGATCCGGCCTTAAGCTAAATGTCGTTTCGGCGCATTGCCGGATCCGACGTTTAGCTTTTTCTGAATGGTTACCATGGCTGCCGGGACGCTAAAGTCCTGGCAGCCATGGTAAAGTGTAGCGGGGAGCGGGGAAGGAGCATACTTACCGTCCGTGCGGCTCCCGGGGCGCTCCAGAGTGACGTCAGGGCGCCCCACGCGCATGGATGACGTGATCGCATGGCACGTCATCCATGCGCATGGGGCGCTCTGACGTCATTCTGGAGCGCCCCGGGAGCCGCACGGACTGTAAGTATACCACTCCACCGCTCCTACTATGGCAACCAGGACTTTAATAGCGTCCTGGCTGCCATAGTAACACTGAAAGCATTTTGAAGACTTCAAATGCTTTCAGTACACTTGCGTTTTTCCGGATCCGGCGTGTAATTCCACGTAGTACACGTGTAGTACACGCCGGATCTGGACAACGCAAGTGTGAAAGAGGCCTAACTTTCTGTGGTCTCCACAGTTGTTGTGGTTCCTAAATGCTTTTACTTTGTAATAATAACACTCACAGATGATGGTGGATTATCTAGGAGTAAGAAATCTCACAAACTGACTTGTGGCAGTGCTGGCATCCTATTAAAGTACCACACCAGAATCCAGAAAGCTCTTTAGAATAAGACATTCTGTCACAAATGTTCCTAAAGGCAGACTGCATAGCTCAGGTCTGGATTTCTTACACCTGTGGCCATAGGACTGAATAAAACACCGGAATTCAATGATTAAGAGATGTGTCCAATACATTTGTCTATATGGTGTAACCAGTAGCATACATAGAGAAGTAAGGGCCCCATAGCAAGGATCAAACCAGCCACCCACACAGAACAGAAGGGTTTCCACCTAAACCCCTTTCACTCACCCTTGGGCCATTTTTTACACTGCCCCATTTGCTAACAGTTGTTCCTTTAAAGGGTAGAGTCCTGACCAAGTTTTCACCCCCAGTAGAAGAGTTGATGATCCCAACTGGGCCGCCTCTTGCCCTGGGCCCCATAGCATTCGCATAGTCTGCCGCAATGGTAGGTACACCCTTAGGTGTAACTATAATCATCTCTATCTGTAACATTAGTTTTACAGTGTATGATACATGTACATAGCAATGCATCTGCCCTCTACATTGAAGATGCCTCTGATGGCTGATGGCCACTAGTTCATGTTATACTATTGGTGTAATGCTGGATGACTTTGGACAGTCATAGACATGAATTTGTTGTTGATCAGCCCTCCTGAGCTCCATCCATAATCCGTTGGGTTCTTCATCCTTTGCAGTTCTATTAAAACTGTTAAATATTCTTAAAGGATAACTGTCGTATTTTTTTTTGGGGGGGGGGGGAGTATTGGATTGTGGTGATTAATATCACCTTGGTGGCCCTATTTCAACTTTTCACTGTGTATTCAATTACCCCTTAATTCCACAGTTTAGTTCCCTGTAATGCCTACTTTTACCTGTGCTTAAAATTGATTGTTAGGATTGTTAGGCATGGTCCGTCTATGTGTTGAAGGACGGGAGACGCAGAAGCACGCAGCGTGCAGGGTCACTTTACTGACAGCCAGGGACTGTAAGTATATGAGTAAAGCCAGGTCCTCCTCAGCAGCTGATAACAGTGCCTGGGCTGTGTGCACTTCTCCCTGTCCCTGCGCTTGGCAGACGCTCCCTCACTCAGCAGACTGGGACAATGCAGAGTAGAAGAGTAGAAGCAGCGCAGAGTAGAAGCAGCGCAGAGCGGGAAGGGAGATCTGCCGTCTGCTCAGTGTATAAATGAAAGCAACATGTGGTAACAGGACCCCTTTGTGCTGCAGGAGATTAACCCTTTAGGGGGAGGGCTCTGGTTACTGACACTTTTGGGGGGCTATTGTTACTGGCTAGTGAGGGCAGGCGGGATTAGCCTCAGGATGAGGGCAGTGGCGGCCATCTTAACTGAATAGTGAAATTGCAGTTTTATGCAGACTGGTTGCTAAGGGCTGAATCTTATTAAATATGGGGTAAGTCAGTCTAATAGTAACTGATTCTGGAATATCATGTTATGAGTAACTACATATATGAAAATTGAAATTAGGGTCTAAGTGTGACAGTTATCCTTTAATGTTTCATTCACAAAGGATAGTGGTGCGAACCCCTCCTGCCTCCATGCAATGCTAGACATGCATTCATATAGGGATGACTACTTATTTCAACTGTCTGCAAAAACTTTTCCCATAATTGCCATCATTATATGATCAACTTTGCTGTGTACTGTCATGTGTTATATGTCTAGAAATTTACTAATTGTTGTGGCATATTTCTCCCAAACTCCAAAACCATAACTATGGACTGAAGATAATTTATGGTGAAAAGTTACCTTTGTTCTATTTATGCCTGCCATAGCTCATTACTTGTAACCGTCAATTGCTAGGAATGACAGCTTCACCTGGGAATCTACTGTAGATGTGCAAGTTTCTAGGATGGGCCTCATAAGGTCTAATTGGATTTACAATATATCTTTGCTTGTTAATCTTCCTTGTTACACAGGTAATACACGTAAAGCGGTTGTGCAACGATTTATATTTATGACCTAACCTCACGATTGGTCTTCAATATCTGATTAGCGGGGGTCCAACACCTGGCACCCCCGCCGACCAGCTGTTTGACGAGGCGGCAGCACTCCATGTGAGCACCGCTTCCTGGTCTTTACGCTATGTGTTGTTTCCTGTGGAGTGGCAGACTAGTGTTATTACAAGTGCTTGCTCCATTCAAGTGAATGGAGCGAGTACTCGTCATTACACTGCACTTCCGAGACGAAGTGCAGTGTAATGAACAGGAAGGGTCCCTTGCAAACAGCTGATCGGCAGGTCCTGTTCATTACACTGCACATCGGCGAGAGTGCTGGGTGTCGGACCCCTGACGATCGGATATTGCTGACCTATCCTTAGACAGGACGATCTGCTTCCCATCAGCGATGATTTAGGTGACCACGTCAGCAAATCTCTCACCTGGTATTTGCTCATTCATCTGGGGATCAGAGGCACCTATGCACAGGGCAATAATTAGGAACAACTGTTCTTTGGAAAAGTCCTTCCCAATAATTGTGCCGATCACTGGCCCGTGTAAAGACAAATGAATAAATACACGACTTCCTAAAACGACGTCACAGCTTTTGACACAATCCAAATATATACTAGTCCCTTTAACAGCTCAGTATAGAGAACAAAAAACAGAAAAGGGGATGAAGTCTACTAGAATGGAAAGGGTTACAGGGTCTATTTAAATCCAACACTGTAGTAAAGTGTTAAATGTCTATGTGCATGAGCAGTGAAGTGAGAATGTGCAGCAGTGCTAGTAACTTTGTGTTAGGACCCGGGCTGTGGGCTTTAGCAACAGATAGCATTTCTTAGCAACCAGCTTCTAATTAAAGAGAGTGTGGGAGTAGAGAAAGCGGCTGAGAAAAAGTTGAAAGTATAGTGGTCTGTTGAAAGGAGAAGTTGTGGCTGTTTCCAAACACAGAGAGCTGATAGGACCCACGTACGTCTTCACCACCAGGGCAGATCTCTGTTACAGGGTGTAGATACGTTTTTTGTAACTAAAGGACTGTTTGGCTGATTTATCTAATTTCATATTCTGATGCATTATACGACAGTAGCAAAATGCTCTTCTGATCCAGTTGTCAAAATTAGAAGAAGATTGGAAGAAGAGGGTGTCTACTATTCATCCTGTGGACTACTTTTCGCCTGTGTAGGGGTGCACCACCAATGAGGCCAGGTGAGGCGATTGCCTCAGGCAGCACCAGGTAGGGGCAGGAGGGGGGCAGCGGAAGGGCCATTGGCAACGAGCGCTTTCTTTGTGGCAAAGGAGTTAGGTTAATAAATTGGCATTGGGGGGGCGCCATTTCAGTTTTCGCCTCAGGCAGCAGAAAGGCTAGGTGCAACCCTGCGCCCATGACCTACCAGATACCCTTCTTCCATGTAGGCTGTTAGGAAGATGGTATACAAATGATTTTCACTCTCCATATGGAGATATAGTATTCCCCGAATCTGGTTGTTGGGATGTAATGGTATCATTAAACCTAGATCAGTGATGATGAACCTTTAAGAGACTGAGTGCCCAAACTGCAACCCAAAACCCCCTCTTATTTATCGCAAAGTGCCAACATGGCAATTTAACCTTAATACCAATATAGTATATCTTTCATGTACTTTTATCATTTAGCTATAATAGCTTAATAGCCTACATTCAGTGCGCTGCCTGTGCCGTTCATAGTGCGCCCTGCGCTGATGAATGGCAGGAAAAGTCAAATGAATATTGGTACACCATAGACTATATATAAAACTGTTAGAGAGTTTTTCGAATCTTTCGGAACTCTAGGTCAGAGAAACTCTATATCTTGAATCCATCTTTTTATTGTTTTTATTTACGATGTATTTTGGTAATTAATAAAGATTATATACAGTATTTTTATTTTTTGTTCCACGTGGCACTTATTTTTATTTTTTTTAGGAAATCTATTCTAATGTGTGGGATAATTCAGTCCAAAACCAGTTTTGCTCACCACTATGGTGAGGTTTAGAATGTTGCTATTAAAACTCACCCAAGTAAGGCCTCTTGCACACAAACGCATAAGGCGGGTCCGCAATACACGGGCACCGGCCCGTGTGCACTCCGCATCACAGATGCGACCCATACACTTAAATGGGTCCGCAATCACTGATATGTGGAACGGAAGCACGGATCGGAACCCCACAGAAGCACTACGGAGTGCTTCCGTGGTGTTTCTATCCGTGCCTCCGCACCGCAAAAAAATAGAACTTGTTCTATTTTTTTGCGGTGCGGACAGATCACAGACCCATTCAAGTTAAATGGGTCTCGATCCGTCCCGGCCACCACATGGATGTTGCCCGTTCATCGGGGACTGCAAATTGTGGTCCCCAATGCACGGAATAGATGAACAACGTTCGTGTGCAATAGGCCTAAAGTGGGAAATCATGCCAATATAGACCATAAAGACCTGATCTTTCCCTAATCTGTTACTAGCCTGGTTGAAGATCATGGGAGAGAAATTGCTTAATTATAGATGAGGGGAGATTTATGAAACTGTCTAAGTCTTCCACATCTCAGTGGTGCATTCCATTAGTCTGTTCCATCAGAGGAACCGAAAAACGGAATGCAAGCAAAAAAAATGGATAAATCACATGACGGACCCAACATCATCTCTGTTAGAAGCCTCCATTGCAAATTCTGTAGTAAAAAATTGCAGGAAGCTGTTCTACATTGTCTAGAGCAGGGATCATCAACCTTCAGCACTCCAGCTGTTGTGAAACTACAACTCCCAACATGCTTCATTCTCTTCTATGGGAGTTCTGAGAACAGCTAAGCAAGTGTGCACGTTGGGAATTGTAGTTTGACAACAGTTGGAGTGCTGCAGGTTGCAGATCCCTGGCCTAGAGCCTCCAAAGAAGATATCAACTCAGCCTAAAAGAAAGAAAGCTACCAATCACAGTGCAGCTTTAAGTTCGTATTCTGTGCCTAAAAACATGAAAGCTGTGCTGTGATTAGTTGCTATGGGCCACAAAGACAGTTTCATAAATCTTTTCCGGTATCTTACATATAAAGTATCCGGAAAAAGGTGGAGACCCCCAGTTTCCCAGGAGAGCTGGTAATTCTCCCGCACAGCTCATGAAGAGCTGTTTTCTCCTGGAAAGCAGCACTCTATGAGCTCCAACTGTATGTCTCCAGGATGTCTCTTCAATAGAAGCAGCCCCGACACCCATACCTGCTCTGAAGGGGCGTGATGCATCATGAAAAAGGGCGTGATACATCTTGGAATGGGTAGGGGCATTCCAGTAAGGGGGCATTTTGTGTTATAAAATTAAATCAGTTCAGAAACCTCATCTAACTTTCCATGACCATTGTAGTGCAGGCATTTTCCATTACAAACAATAATGGGAGCATTTCAGACCAGGACCCTAACCATATTAGAGTTTGTGTGTATGTTACTTTCATTTTACAGAAAAACATCAAATAACATTTCTGTAAAATCCGCATTAAGTTCAGTGGGAGATTTGCTATGAGGTTCGTCCTCTTAGCCTCTGCTTTTTTGGCTTGTTGAGTAATATCACATAATCTACTACACTACTTTACCCAGTAAAAATGGGTCCATCAAAGCAATGGAATCTGTTAATTGAATGAATATTTAATAGGCCCGTGGATGAAAGAATCTGTATATAACTACATAAGCTTCTCTAGTGCCGACTAAAAGTGTGAGGCTACCTGAACTGAGCAGTCATGGAGACCTTGAATTATTGATGGCAGCTATAGGAACAACTATTGAAAAGGTCCCCTTATTTAATAGGATGTACTGACCTTGAGATTCGGAACGGTTAGAAGTCATTGGATAGCTTGATGAGAGCAGTATCAGCAGTATCTATGAGGGGCCTGAGCTTCTACACAAATTTGATGTCTCCTCTGGTGGCACAGGGTCAATCAAGACTGAAGACAATGGAGGTCTTGATAAATGCCTATATATTTTATTGTTTGGTTCACATGGCACAGATTTTTTTTTTAGGAAACTGATCACCTGTTTGAAGAAGCCGCAGAACGCCACTCAGCACTGTGCTCTCTTCCTAGGACAGTGACATCACATTCATTGGTCACATTGCCTATTCATGCTAATGGGTCAAGGCTGCAATGCCAAAGAGCAGCCACTATACAATGTACGGCACTGTGCTTGGTCTACTATGAGGAGCAGCCTCTTCAAATAGCTGATCGTAGGAGGTGCCAGGTGTTGGGCCCTCACTGATTAGATATTGATGAACTATCCAAAGGATAGGCCATCGTTAGTCTACTCTCATTAAATATGGCTGCTTATTAAAGTGATTCACCTATACACAAAGCTTATTAGCCACATGGAGAAAGACTAATATAGAATTCTATATAGACACTAAAGCAAAAGAATTCATCGTTCAGACGGTGCTAGTCAATGCTTAATCTTTTCACAGATCTCCTTCCAATATAACCAGATATGCAAATGATCCACCATCTCTAAAGATAGATTGTGGAATAACGTACTCTAACCTATGAGAATTATTCAGTGACCTTTCGGATGGGTCACCCAATTTTCCACTGTCAATTCCCTGGGGTAAATTATTTCTTGCGCTAAAGGCGAACAGGGGGGGCTGCGATTCCTTTTGATTTCACACACCTTGCTTTGTATAAAGCTCCTGTTTGTTGAGTATTAAATCCTCCCACAAAAGTGTCTCTGAAGGTTTTGGGAATCAATTGACCCCCTGTTGCCACTCACGCTCCTTGCATTGCAACAGTGTGTATTTGCCTAACAGCCAATGGGAAGCCAGCGTGGGTACCGCTCTGGCAACGGGTGATCTATCACCATGGAAACTGTAGAGCCGAGACATTTCATAGAGATGTGTTGCAGTTAATCTTTATCCCATCAGTGCTGGGAGGAGGGAGCACTTGTCATTATATTTCAAGGGGCTTTTCACTTGTCAGTGCTTAATGGGTTAAAAATGAGGGGGGGGGGGAACAAATAAAAAAAGGAAACAGCAAGTCAACTGCAGATCAGCGAAAGCTGCAGAATCCCATCGAGTCCACTTTAATTAAACCTTTGTTGCTGGCCTGTGGCTAAACTCTGGTCAGGGAGGGGTGAGGGTGCCATGTATAGTGAGCAGGTTTTCCAGGGATTTCTCTCTAGCATGGGGGTTCCCTTCACATGCACGTCACTTCACGAGCTTCTTGTTAATCTCCATGTCCCCTCGAAGGCTGCTCAACAGGACGTTTCAATGAGGAACTCAGCAAGGGATGCAGATGTAGGAGGGGGCAGGCAGCATCTGGCAGGTAAAGAGAGATGTCTGGATGGGGTTAGTCATACTCAGCGGGCAGCTCTTTCAAGGGGAAATAAAGTACAGTTGCCTATGGTGTTTTGTCCCTTGAGACGTCCATGCCAAAACAAAAATGAAGCCTCTCGGTTGGGCTGCATCACCACAGTTTGCAATTATCTTTTGCGCTAATTTGTTTCCTGTCCTACCTCGTCCATGTTCTTATTCTGAGACGATTGTACAGCTGATTATGGCTATTCTTCTTTTATACTTTTACTAGAACTGGAGGCTTTTTGGAGCAATCAGTGACCCATCCAGACCCTTTGATTACGCACAGTCCTAATGGACATCAACCAAAATAGCCATCATCAAGTTGTACATTTACAGGAAAAAGCTGTAGTGATGTCGGTGGATAAAAGACAGCCCCAAAACTTATCAGAGCTATGACGTTTATTTTATTTATTATTTTTAATTAAAGGACTATACAATCTATAACATAGTAAAAGTTTCACTTGGGAATACGTGTATTTCCAATCCAGGAAGCCAGTGTTGAACAGTCAACGAACGTATTTTTTGTCTGTATCCGCTCTGGTTTTTTTTTGCGGCCCATATGTGGAACCATTCATTTCAATGGGGCCGCAAAAATTGGAAATGACTGTGCCGTATCCGTATGTCCGCACGTCTGTTCCGCAAATAAATAGAACATGTCCTGTTCTTGTCCATTTTGCAGACAAGAGCAGACCACAAAATACATATGGTCACGTGCATGAGCACTAAACCAGGTGAACTCCATACTGCCCATTTTCACATACCCTATTAGTGGTATAGAAAACCTGGCTACAAAAAGCATCTCTTGCTCTGGAGGACCCAGCATATCTGCACAATATATGGACAGTCTATTGATTAGATTAGAACAGTGTAATGTTATATTTGCCCTGTGGTGGCGCTGCAGTGTAATTGATCACTTCTAGATTGCAGCTGATTGCTGGGAGTCCCAGCAGCAACGCACCCTGGGATCGTTAAAGGCTAGGTTCACATCTGCAGCAGGTAAATCCAGTATTCTGTTCCAACTGAGGAGCACGCTACCAGAGTTACCATATCCAGCATAGCCGGACAGCACCTGATCCCCATTCACCATAATGGGATCCATCAGGCTTCTGGCATAAATAGTGGCATTCTGCTGCAGACGGAGGTATATATGAAATAGTCTATTGCTCTGACTTGTGAAAAGTCTGCAAAGATGTATGTGTCTGTATTCTGTACAAAGGGATATGCAAGAAAACAGTTCTAGACTTAATTTCGGAGTCCCTTTGTGACTCTACATATCGGCATTCATAGCATTGGATCTATTCCGTGTCAGCATTCTGTAGAACAAGAGCAGCAATTCTGTTAGATAAAGTGTAAATGTCCTGATAATTGCTGTGTACTGTTGTTGTCTTCTGCATTTGTACCGAATTACAGCACAATAAATTAGATTCTGGCTTTGCACTCGTTTCTCGGCAGCAGTCACGTTCCAGTAATATATAGTTTGTGAATAAAGAACAAAATACATACCGTAATTTCTGAATAGTAAAAGTGCCATTCAAAATATCTGTCAGCAGATTTGTACCTATGACACTGGTTGACCTGTTGGCAGCTGAAGACATCTGTGTTGGTCCCATGTTCATATGTTCTAGCATTGCTGAGAAAAATGATGTTTTAATGTATGCAAATGAGCCTCTAGGAGCAATGAGGGTGTTACCATTCCACCTAGAGGCTCTACTCTCTCATGCAACTGCCACACCCTCTGCAATTTGATTGACAGGACCAGGTGTGATCACATCTAAACTGCCTGGCCCTGTCAATCAAAGTAGAGAGGGTGCGGCAGTTGCAGAGAGAGCAGAGCCTCTAGGTGTAATAACAACGCCTCCTTTGCTCCTAGAGGCTCATTTGCATATATGAAAACTTCATTTTTCTCAGTAATGTGGACATATATGAACATGGGACCAACACATATGCCTTCAGCTGCCAAGTAATTTCCCCTAAGGGGAGGGTGGATGGAATCAAATAATAAAAGAGGCATTGCTGACCTGGTAAATCCGTCTGTTGGAGATTGGATTGGTTTCCCACATACTTTGTGTTGTTTCATTTTTCATCCCAGGTCAACAGGAACAGAATATATTTTAAGGAATGATGGGTTAATAGATGGCTATGTCATGGTCATGTACCATGCAGACAATGATATTGCTATGGGGCCTTTGAAGAAAAGTGGCCTAGCCTTAGTTGGTTTAATCCCCTGTTCAATTAGGTGGCAAGAACCCATGGTGTCAGGAGGAACAACATTATTAGCAAACTTAAGGGTGGGAAATTGGCTTCAAGGGTCATGGAAAGAGGTGAAGGAGGAAAAACAGACCCTTCTGTGGGAAGTAGCAAAACCCAGCAACACAATGGAGTGCAGTTTAATCTTTACTATGGACCTCCTCTTTTCGATGTACACCACTGGTTATACAGACGTGGACAAAATTGTTGGTACCCTTTGGTCAATGAAAGAAAAAGTCACAATGGTCACAGAAATAACTTTAATCTGACAAAAGTAATAATAAATTAAAATTCTATAAATGTTAACCAATGAAAGTCAGACATTGTTTTTCAACCATGCTTCAACAGAATTATGTAAAAAAATAAACTCATGAAACAGGCATGGACAAAAATGATGGTACCCCTAGAAAACACAGAACATAATGTGACCAAAGGGACATGTTAATTCAAGGTGTGTCCACTAATTAGCATCACAGGTGTCTACAACCTTGTAATCAGCCATTGGGCCTATATATATGGCTCCAGGTAATCACTGTGTTGTTTGGTGATATGGTGTGTACCACACTCGACATGGACCAGAGGAAGCAAAGGAAAGAGCTGTCTCAAGAGATCAGAAAGAAAATTATAGACAAGCATGTTAAAGGTAAAGGCTATAAGACCATCTCCAAGCAACTAGATGTTCCTGTGAGTACAGTTGCACATATTATTCATAAGTTTAAGATCCATGGGACTGTAGCCAACCTCCCTGGACGTGGCCGCAGGAGGAAAATTGATGACAAATCTAAGAGACGGATAATCCGAATGGTAACAAAAGAGCCTAGAAAGACTTCTAAAGAGATTCAAGGTGAACTTCATGCTCAAGGAACATCAGTGTCAGATCGCACCATCCGTCGTTGTTTGAGCCAAAGTGGACTACATGGGAGACGACCAAGGAGGACACCATTGTTGAAAACGAATCATAAAAAAGCAAGACTGGAATATGCCAAACTACATGTTGACAAGCCACAAAGCTTCTGGGAGAATGTCCTGTGGACAGATGAGACAAAAATCGAAGTTTTTGCCAAGGCACATCAGCTGTATGTTCACAGACGAAAAAATGAAGCATATCAAGAAAAGAACACTGTCCCTACTGTGAAACATGGAGGAGGCTCTGTTATGTTCTGGGGCTGCTTTGCTGCGTCTGGCACAGGGTGTCTTGAATCTGTGCAGGGTACAATGAAATCTCAAGACTATCAAGGAATTCTAGAGAGAAATGTACTAGCCAGTGTCAGAAAGCTTGGTCTCAGTCGCAGGTCATGGGTCTTGCAACAGGACAATGATCCAAAACACACCGCTAAAAACACCCAAGAATGGCTAAGAGGAAAAAATTGGACTATTCTAAAGTGGCCTTCTATGAGCCCTGACCTCAATCCTATTGAGCATCTTTGGAAGGAGCTGAAACATGCAGTCTGGAAAAGGCACCCTTCAAACCGGACACAACTGGAGCAGTTTGCTCATGAGGAGTGGGCCAAAATACCTGCTGAGAGGTGCAGATGTCTCATTGACAGTTACAGGAAGCGTTTGATTGCAGTGATTGCCTCAAAAGGTTGCGCAACAAAATATTAAGTTAGGGGTACCATCATTTTTGTCCATGCCTGTTTCATGAGTTTATTTTTTTACATAATTCTGTTGAAGCATGGTTGAAAAACAATGTCTGACTTTCATTGGTTAACATTTATAGAATTTTAATTTATTATTACTTTTGTCAGATTAAAGTTATTTCTGTGACCATTGTGACTTTTTCTTTCATTGACCAAAGGGTACCAACAATTTTGTCCACGTCTGTATAGAACGGCTGTGACGATTATTAATGCTGAATAGGTTTAAATAAGACCCAACTGTGTACACATTTAAACACTGGAAATGAATGTACTGCTGAAGATTGTTAAGTAATTAAAAGGTTTTCCAGAACTTAAGTACTTATGGCCTATCCTCAGGGTAGATCCTCAATATCAGATCAGTGGGGATACCAAGCACCCTGAGGATCAGTCTGCCCCGGGAACTATACAGTGGATGGAGCTGGATGCAGAAGGCTCCGTTCACTGTGTAGTGGCTGTGCCAGGGTACTGTAGCTCAGCTCTCATTCAAGTCAATGGGAGCTCAGCTGCAGTCTGGCAGGGCTGGGAACTATACAGTGTACTGTGTAGTTTCCGACACTGGAAGATACGCAAAACAGCTGTTCAGTGGGGGTCCCAGGTGTCATTTCAATATTAATTACCTATTCTGAGGATAGGCCATCAATATCTAAGTACTGTACTAGCCATTAAAACCTACAAACCTGTAATTTACAAGAAAGACTTGTCACTGAATGCAATGTTGGTATTTTAGTGCCCGATCTTTGGGCATTGAGAGCGTTGGTGGATGATAACACATCCACTGGCACTCGTTTGCAAAGGCTGGATTACACTGGCTTATGCAAACTGATTATTCCTTCCTCCCACATTCTGTTCTATTAATTATCGGTAGCACATCCCTGATTACACCGATAATCCTGATGAAAGATGCCCATCAGCCAATGAACAAGAGTTTGCAAGTTCATTGCCTGATCGATTGTTCCCGGTAATTTGACCGATTATCGTGCGGTGTTAATAGGAACTTAATCACATGGGAAGTGTCTGACAGCCTTCATAGACATTAGATTGTGTGAGCAGAGCATGAGATCTATTGGTAATCTACTGCCTTCCTTGGTTCTCTAGGGTACAGCCACATGGTTACGTTTTCTGATGCAATTTTAAAAGCTAAAATCAGGAGTGGGTCATTAAAGGAGAGTAAGTATAAAGGAGAGATACGACTTCTCCTCTGTATTGATTTAGTCCTGATTCTGGCTTCCAAAACTGCATCAGGAGACCTGACCATGTGGAGATACCTTTAGAGCCACGGGAGGACTGAGCCAGGGGTGGACTGGCCATAGAGCCTACAGGAAATTTTCCTGGTGGGCCGATGCTGATAGGTCCACTAAAGCCCTCCTCACTGCCACTGGTCGGGTACATACTACTGGGGGCACCATAAGGGTCATTATTAGATGAAGTCCAAGCAGCGTGCTAAAGGTAAGGCTGGTTTGGTGCTGTGGCTGTATCTCACCTATTAAGCCCCTTCTCCATATCTTAATTAGAGACAATTAGGGGAGGAGGACAGAACATGGCAGCTATTGTTGGCCACCACAGGGGACAAGCTTCTAGGGAGGTATTCTAGGGAGGTATTTTGTGCTGCAGTGTGGTGTTTGGTTATGTGGGATGGTATTCTGTTTGGCACTATGGTATTGCTGACCTTGCAAACTTCTATTGGCCCATCTACTTGTCTTGCCTTCTGTCTATTTGGACCCACTTACAACATCAGGGCCAATTTAAGTACCCAGTCCACCCCTGGACTGACCATAGTTCCTACAGGGAAACTTTCAGGTGGGCCAATATCCAGGAGGCCGCCTGAGCCCTCCTCACAACCACCAGCCATGGTAAGCAATAATTTAATGCTCCCTTTCTGACTCCTTAATTTAACTGTTTTGATGTCTTAAGGCAACTGGAGTAGGAGGACAGAACAGCTGGCACTGGCCACCACAAAGGGGAAGTTTATAAGGAGGTATTTTATGCTGCTAGGCAGTATTTTGTGATGCACTGTGGTGTTTGGCTCTGCTGGGGTGGTATAATGTGCACGCAATATGGTATTGTTGACCTTGCCTACTTGTCTTGACCCAGCCTTCTGTCAGTTTGGGCCCCACTACAAAATAGGGTCACTTTTAGTTTTTTCTATGGCCACTTGAAGTTCCCAGTCCAAAGCTGCTTAGAGCTCTACAATTCACTGAAGCTTAGGCTTAGTTCCTATCTGTTTTGGAAGCTTCGTTAGGTATCTCCACCACAGATTATGTCTGAAATGCTTCACATTTTATGCTGATCTACTTTGCTTGGGCAATGAGACAGAAACCCGATGACCCCATTATAGTCATTGGAGTCAATAAGTTGTCCTATATGTCCTGATGATACGGGTACAGCGCTTCCGTTATTTTCCTTCTTCTCCTGGAACGGAGCAAAACAGAAATAAGCAAGCCAATGCAAATGGAGCCTTCGAATATGCTATGTTTACCCAGGGAATATTCATGTAAGCATTCTTTTTGGAAGTATCTAGTATAAACCACAAAGAAGCTCTTACATGACTGCAATAATCATAACTAATATTAAATAATAGAGATGATAGAATGATACCTCACAAAAGTCACTGTAAACATAACCATAGGTTTTTAAAAAGGAGAACAGGAACCCCTGTGGTGGAATATATTTTGTGCTTCAGTATGGTCTAGTAGTGTGGGGATTATCCATCAGTCACATTATTGGGAGTCATAGCTTACAACATGGTAATATTTCCTTGTGTTTTCTGGTCTTTCTAATCTATGGCATTTACTATAAATCTTATTTTTCTGTTCCTGGACCAGCACTTACATTTATTTCTTATATATATATTTGTATTATGTTTATATATTTTTTTTTACATTTTTACACCCAGATAATCTTTCAGTAGACCGTAAATTGTCATATTCTGTTATACGAGCAACTTTTGGAGATCACATCAGTGTGCTTGTACTTGTATACTTATTGGCAGTGAGGAAGTTAAAGGATGGGCATATTGCCAAGTGAATGGGCTACAATTATGAGCTTGATTTACCCCGTGAGCAAGGGATTTGTCAAGAGTGGAGAGCTGGGTACATTTAGATTCACAGAGGACAAAAGATAATTTCTCTGGCCCTATTATGGGGGAGGTGTCATTAGATCACATCTGGCAGGGACTGACACCTGAGCTGGGTCATTTTCCCATCACTGAAACAGCAGGTGTCAGGTATGGACTCTGGCCAACCTGATGACTACAGTCGCGGTGAAGGGAAAATCACCATCCTACGCCATGTAGACTCCAAGAAGCGGTTGTTTGCCAGAAAAACAAGTATCAGGAGGAAAAGATGGACATCGGGTGTTCACTGCTGGAATCATGTAAATGGCTCATTTTCTAGTTCTCCAGCTATATAAATGTTGGACCGTCATCAGGGGGGGTTTCATGTAAAAACTGTAAATCATTAACATTTCTTTTCCGTATGCAAGATTTATTTTTAAAGCAGAATGATCTCTGGATATTCACATTATATAATTAACATATGGCAGTATAGGAGAGCTAATATCTGCTGGGAGTTTTCACTTTTTTCAAATTCTGTATGCATTACAGGGTCCTGTAACCTGCATAGGAGTCATACAAGAGTCCTAGGATATTATTAAGAGTCCTAGGATGTTCATTACAAGTATCTGCACTTGCCTGGCAAGCAGAAATCCTGTGACTGATGCAGAGTCTGTATGACTTCATAGTATGGAGCTGCACAGCCGCCAGTGTCAGACTGGTCCCCAGAGTACCAGAGGACTCCCTGGTGAGCCCAGGCTCTGATACTATAGTAGGCCCCAGAGATGCAGGAAAAATAATAATTTTTGAGCTGCCTTTGGAGACAGTAAATTGCCTTTATGGTCTTGTTATTTGAATCAAAACCTATTAAACTATTAATGATATGGGGGTTAGGCTTCAAGAATAATTTTCTCCGGTCTGACCCCAAAAGCGACAATGTATTGCGGTACACAAATATCCCCCTTTGGAAGCAACAGATTATGACAGAAAATGGCCTCTGTATGCCTCCATATAAAATTGAAAGTATGAGGAAGCACAGGAGAGGACCCATGCACCAGCCTAGAAGTACTTTTTACACCTCTACATAGCAGAGCCATAATACGGCAGTCATTATGTATGACAGTGTGACTGGTTCTCCTCTCGTTCTGCTAGTACCAGACATACATACTGTATAAGTCTTCATTCTGTGCTCCCATTACCCCATTCCAGAGGCAGTGGAGCGATGGTCACATATGTACCTTTAGGAATTATGAAGATAGCTGGGTACCGCTCTCCATGGGCTCCAATCCATGTGTTTTGTCTGCTTTTACAGCCCATCCCCACTTGACTGAATGGGAATGGATAGCCATACCAGGCACAGTCCACATTTACAAACAGTGCTATCTTTGTGAGAAAAATAAGCAGATCCTTTTTTTTTTCTAAATCCTGGTGCAACTCTTTTAATTGGGTTGTCCAGCCTTGGACCCTGGGGTCCTCCCCTGTACCCCTGGACATAATAAACCCCACTCTGTCTGTAGTCCTGCCACTGCTCCGATCCTGGACCTTTCTGGTCCCAGCAACACCAGGAAGTGGTATTGTCCCATGACCACTGTGGCCAATCACAATCTTTAGCGGTCACAGCAGCTTGAATGGTATATTGCTGTGTTTGAGCCACTGTAACCGCTGAGGCCTGTGATTGGTCACAGCGGTAACGGGCCCAAACTGCTTCCTGGTCCTGCTGGAACCAGAAGAGGCCAAGAATGGAGCAGAGGCAGGTGAATGGACTTTGTTATATTCAAAGCCACTCCAAAGCTGGCCAACCATTTTAAATTCCCTGCATCATTTTATCTTAATATTGGACACTACGGTGGGTAAACTATTGGACATTTGCTATTGTTGTAGTGTCCTAATGCTGCTGTATATTATTAAAGATGACTGTAGGCTTACCAATTATTTCTTCAGCACTGAAAAGGTTAAAATTTCCAGAGCCAACTTTTTAAATCTAATGGTCTGATAAAATGCTTATGCATCAATCAGCAAGTGCAAATCTCAAAACAAAAGGGGCTCTTGAGACGGAAATGGATGATACTAGAACATGTGCCAGCCAAAAACGGTTAATTACATGAAAATACTCTAAATTTCAATTATTATTTTTTTTATTTCTTTTCCCCATATTCCTGCTCAGAAATCCTCTTCAGACATGAAGAAAATATATATGAATCCTTACAGTCATAACATTTCTGTAAATTAGTTGTATATATCATGTGTGGAATGATATTCAATGGTATAATTATAAGGACCACCTAAAAATAATGGACCCAGCGGTCTAATACAATATAAATCTGTGCTAGAGTATTATTAAGAAGCTAGTCAATCAGCTATTGGTCATTACCCAAATTATTAAGCTGTTGTTACCTATTTAAAGTTTATTGTTCATGTTGGATAGGAGCATTGTCATAATAATAGGGCAAAGCTGGGCAGATGCCAAGGCCTATTACACTTGAGGGACCAATGATGATATGAGTAAACATGATCTATTCTCTGTATGAATACATTGATATAGAAATGAATCCACCTGTTTATAGTGTATTTGGTTTACATGGACGGATTAACATTTCTGTGTATCAGCTTTTATACTAAATTACTATAACACTGGCACCAATTGCACCTAATATAAAAATTCTGACATTATCAGTAACTCGGGGGGCTATAGTCAATAAAAGTGAAGAACAAATGGTTGTGTATACTTCCCAAAATGATTGTAGAGTTCCAGGAAATTATCATCTACATTGACTTGCTAGTATCCTCCTCTCTGCACAGGATTGTATTCCATATGCTTATATGATCACTTCTGAAGCATTTATTCCCATTATCCATTGTGTTTTGTCTGTTAATCCCGTAAGACGCTATGTACACATATGGCAGCATACGTACACACACAACCTGTTTGATAGCTGAACATATTCAGGAAGGATGCTGATTCTGATTGAGATGTTCATATTGTTTAAGGCACAGAAGCTGAATCACTGTTTATCCTACTCAAGATCTGGCCTGCCCACCTCCATTCCAGACCCACCTATCAACTCAGCTTTTAGCATTACTTCAATACATGCTATCTCATAAATTAGAGAGATCTTCAAGCCATTGCCAGTGGCCTCCTGTTTAAGATGTAACCTAGAAAATCGCAATATTTCTGCCTTTTCAGAATTCTCTTTCGGAGCCACCATAAATTCCATAAGTGAAGCCTACTGAGATGTTTTAGGTTACGTCCTGTTTCTGATGTAACCTAGAACATATCAATTGGCTTCACAACCCATGGACCATATGGTGGCTCAGAAAGAGAATTCTGAAAGGAAATTATGAAAACATCTGGATTTATTAGAGAGATGAGTAAATCATTGGACCAGTAACCTTTTCAGATGAGGAAAAAAATTATGTGTGGAAAGAGTGACTGTGATACAAAGTTTGAAGAAATTGCAGTCAGTGACCGGGTCCTCAGAGGCAACATGTGAGCGTACAGTGGGTCGATGGGGGTAGTAGTAGTTTTGGCACTCACTGTTAGCAGAGCCTCCCTGGGCCGGCATGCAGTGATGGGGAAGACAGCACTAAATCCACCGGGGCACTCTCTATTGCAGGGAATACCAGCCAGATGGAAGTTGAGGTGCCCTTGATGGTAATCGGTATGCTTAAGGTGCTTTGGTGGCTGGGCCCCTGTGACGCCAGCACCATAAGGTGCAAATGTTAAGGGTAGTAGAAGGATGAGGGGTCAGTTGCAGTATAAACAGTTTAACATTTACTTAAATCTAATGTCTCAGTACCATTGGTACAGTTCATCAATACAGTGCACTTATATGGCATAAAGGATGATTCAGAAATTAGTTTAGCTGTAATCCATACAACAGGTCTGGCAATTATAAGTTGAGGAGTTTTCCTAATGCTGTTACTTTACAGGCAAGACAAAAGTTCTAGTTCTACTTTACACTGTAAGTCCAATCTCTAGCACTCAGGTACTGAATATAATGGTTTCCTTACTTTATATTGAGCAATCCAATAAGGGCGTTCTCCCTCATGGCAGGCAAACTCTCTGCTACATTATTTCATACAGGATGCTCTCCTGAAATATTCATGTTCACTATGTCCCAGAAGGCATTTAGTGAAAAAGGATAATTCTGTGCACTAATCATCCAGTTGTGTCCAGGTACCTTTAAGTTCCTCCTGGTCACTGGTGCTTGTAAAGTCCCTTGGCTAGACTCAACTCTAATCTTCACTAGACTTTCTTTATATTCGTACATAGACTCAATTGTCTGTGCTGGGCTGCTGTGACTGGTCTGTCCTCTCCAGGCTTGATCAAGGCCCAGAGGAAAGAAGGGCAGCTACATCTTGGACTGAGCCTGCTCTGCTCCTCCATGCACTTGCTTTTTCTCTCACTCTCTCTCTCTCTCTCTCTCTCTCTCTCAACTTGAACTAACTTTATTAACAAACCCCAGCTGTATATATAATTCTGGTGTAATGAGCATCAGTTTTCTGCCGCTCGTGTTTTAAGGTGAGTCAGGCTGTGGCAGTCCCACCTGTGACCTCCACATGCTGGACACTTTTTTTTTAAAGTGAAGATGTGTCAGAGAAAGCTAAAATGTCACAAAATTTGAGATAAAATGTGTGAGACTTTTACACTCCAGAAAAGTGGCATAGAGCCATCATAAATGTCTCCCGAAAAAACACTTTTCCTAGTGTTTTTGCTGCTTTTTTTTGCCAAAGGACACTGTTGTGTTTGCTGTAAATCAACAGAAAATTCAGAAAAGCACTACGAGTGAATGTTTTATGTTTTGCAGCACCTTTAGCCATTTGTGTTTTGTTTTTCTTTTCCCAAAATGCAGCATGCTCTAGGTAAGGTGTTCCCTTGGCTGTTTTTCCATATATAGCAAAAAATGAATGTAAAAAATGCATACCAAATATGTATGCAGAAAAAAAGTGTGTGTGACGGCTACATCATGTAGTTCACGTATATATCAGGAGTCAGCAACCACTGGCACTCCAGCTGTTTTAAAACGACAACTCCCAGAATGCTCTATTCATTTCTCTGGAATTTATGAGAAAGCCAGGCTATTGAGCATGATGGCAGTGGTAGTTTCACAATAGCTGGAGTGCAAAAGGTTGCTGACCCCTGCACTATACCCAGAGGTGGGATTCTAATTTTTAACAACAGGTTCCCTACTCAACAGCGGACACGCGGCATCACGACACATGTTTACATATACACTCACCTAAAGAATTATTAGGAACACCATACCAGCCCGTCTGGCTCCAACAACCATGCCATGCTCAAAATTGCTTAAATCACCTTTCTTTCCCATTCTGACATTCAGTTTGGAGTTCAGGAGATTGTCTTGACCAGGACCACAACCCTACATGCATTGAAGCAACTGCCATGTGATTGGTTGACTAGATAATCGCATTAATGAGAAATAGAACAGGTGTTCCTAATAATTCTTTAAGTGAGTGTACATACACCATATATATGCAACACACATACACATAAATACACCATATAAACACTACACACACATACCACCCAACTTTTAAAAAGCCCAAGGAGCTAAACTATGGAATGGAAGTGATCATCTCCAGCTGCCGCTGCCAAAGCACCGGATATGGATTCAGGCGGTAACCCGTGTTTCCAATCCAGCGGTAATTTTAACAACTGGATCTGGAAAACCTGAGGGAACTGGCTGAACAACTAATATGGGGCTCAACAACTGGGAGACCAAGGCATTGAAGAAAAGACACTGGAGACCAAAATTATCAGAAGCCGTGTCCGTAGTAAGGAAGCAAGGCCCCCAAGTTTTATATTGGGACTCCATGGTTACTTGTGACACCTATGTACTAAAACGGTCTGTGATATGTTGTAGTATAAAGGAACCCTTTTTTTTCCCACTAGTACAACCTATTATGAAGTGTTTAGTGTAAGACCCAGTAGTCCCCAGCCTTATAGCCTCAATACAGTGATTGGCCTGGTATTAGACGTTAAAGAGGACCTTTCATCAGTTTAGCCCTAGTCTAATTATGGTCTTACCTCCCTGGCTAAGAGCGGTGCACTCTGATTGGATGCGCTCACAGCCAGGGAGAGTCTCCTCCTAGTATAACCGAGTCGGCTCAATATAATATAAGGCGCCAAAATCAACGCAGCCAACAGGGGATGAACTGGGGCGTCTTTGGCATCAGTGGGGGCCGCCACTGGGGTCCTCTTTAATGACAGTTCCAATTATTTTTCCCTATTGACTTTTGAGGCAGCAAAGCCTGAAGTGCACATTAAATATGTATTTGAGTCATACTGTCATATAGTCGTACAGTAAGGGTTCATTCACACGTCCGTAGTGCATTGCGGATCCGCAATACACCTGGCCAACACCCCCATAGAAATGCCTATTCTTATCAGCAATTTTTGCATCTAGGACATGTTCTATTTTTTTCCGGAGCTGCGGACCAGAAGATCGGCGGCACGCTCCGGAAATGCAGATGTGGAGAGCACATAGTGTGCTCTCCGCATCCATTCTGTCCCCATAGAGAGTGAATGGGTCCGCACCCGTTCCTGTAAAATTGTGGAACAGATGCGGACCAGTTTGCGGACGCGCGAATGGAGCGTAAGGCTTCTTAACTACTGTATATCTTGACTATGCAGATACAGCACGGTGTGCATTTATTTACTTATTTATGTGCAAATTCAAGATACAGTATAAATCCTCAAGCACAAAAAAGTGCATTCCATTGTCGGTTAAATTCTCAATTAATGGTGTTTTCCAGGATTTTTTTTAACTGGTAATGATCTATTCTCTGGATAGGTCATCAGTATCTGATCATGGGGGGTCAAACACTTGGGAGCTCACAGCGCTGCGGCCTTCTCTCAACTTGCAGGATGACAGGCCGAACTGGATGGACAAATGTCTTTTTTCGGCCTTATGTACTATGTTACTATGTTACCGAGCACAGAGCCATCCATTGTAAAGCCACTGTCCTTGTTATTGCAGCCCCATTCAAGTCAGTGGGCCCGAGCTGTGCCTAGGTCATGTGATTGATGGACATGATGTCCTGGGTGTCGGAACCCCACCAATCAGAGACTGATGACCTACCCAGAGGAAAGGTCATCAGTTCAAAAATCCCTTTTAGTGAATATGTATGAATGAAAGGAGTTACTGTGAAGACTGCATTTTCATGCTGTTATAAGAAGTTGAAATCACTTTGAGATCTCCAGCTATAGCAGCGCTAAGGAGGAGAGTTTTCAAAGACCGGCATTTTACGCCAGTCTTCAAAATCTCTTACGCTGCTGGAGGATGCGACTAATTTATGATGAACCGCTGTCTGTACGCCAGAATCATATCTACCGCAGTTTGGAGCTGCTGTACATCTCTGTCTTCACTTGCTCCTGTTTTAAATGAGATAGACCGTTGGACCCACGCACCCCCCTCCCATCGCTATGCACCATTTTCAGAAAGTGGCGAGGGTGGAGCCGAAAATTCCACTTGCAACAAAATTTGTCACAAGTGGCCTTTACAAATTTGTAAACATGAGATTTGCAACTATTTATGGCAAAAAAATAGGCACAGGGAGATTAAAGGGGTATTCCCATGAGATTAATATTTACTAGGTCATCAATATCAAATCGGCAAGGTCCGACACAAGGTGACTCCAATCATCCGTTTGTAGGAGTCATGGTGAGCTGGAACCAGCACAGCGTCATACACTGTGGTGGAAAAATATTGCAAGCGCAGTCCCATTTAGCTGTGCCTGCAAAAAGTTGATTGTGGGGGTTCTGGGAGGTTGATGCCATAAAACATAACATTTAATTATTCAAGTTATTATTCAAGTCAAAAAAGGGACTCAGCAGTCAAATAAACCTTTACCAACACAAGATAAAGGATAAGGCCCCCAAAAATATATCTATCGACAGTTAGTTTTATGGAGAATCCACCTGAGACCAAAAATATACACAGAAGGGTACACAGTGGTACCAGTACACCATGCAGATTACAAAAAAAATATAATAAAACAGAGGTCCTACCGCATCCTTGATAGTGTGGGGTAAGGATACTTTGTCCGCTGGGTCCAGAATTGGGTCTCTATGATGGCTGGGCTGTAGACGATGACTGTAGGAAAGGGATGGTACCGATCCAGGTTTCAGGTGTAACTTTTCATGGATATGTTTTTTGGGGCATTATCCTTTATCTTGTTCATACCGGTTTACTGGATTGCCGAGTCCCCTTTTTAACTTGAATAATTAAAGGTTATGTTTTATGTAAATTACCCCTTTGTATTAGGGCTCATGCACACGACTGTTGGATGTTTTGCGATCCACAAAACATGAATACTGGCCGCGTGCATTCGGCATTTTGTGGAACGGAACGCCCGGCCCGTAATGTGGACAATAATAAGACATGTTCTATTTTTTTACGGATCGGCCATGCGGACATATGGACACGGAATGCACGCGGAGTCATTTCCGTTTTATTTGCAGCCCCATTGAAGTGGGGACACGAAAAATAAAAATGTTCGTGTGCATGAGCCCTTAACTAGGGTCCATTCACACGTCCGTATGTGTTTTGCGGATCCGCAAATTGCTCTCATTGAAAATGTATTTTCTTGTCCGCAATTGCGGACAAGAATAGGACACGTTCTATTTTTTTGCTGAAAGGAAGTGCGGATCCGCAAATGCGGACAGCACATTCCGACCCCATTGAAAATGAATGGGTCCAGACCCATTTTGCAGAATAGATCCTTTAGGCTACTTTCACACTAGCGTTCGGCTGTCCGCTCGTGAGCTCCGTTTGAAGGGGCTCACGAGCGGACCCGAACGCTTCCGTCCAGCCCTGATGCAGTCTGAATGGATGCGGATCTGCTCAGACTGCATCAGTCTGGCGGCGTTCAGCCTCCGCTCCGCTCGCCTCCGCACGGACAGGCGGACAGCTGAACGCTGCTTGCAGCGTTCGGGTGTCCGCCTGGCCGTGCGGAGGCGTGCGGATCCGTCCAGACTTACAATGTAAGTCAGTGGGGACGGATCCGTTTGAAGATGCCACAATATGGCTCAATCTTCAAGCGGATCCGTCCCCCATTGACTTTACATTGAAAGTCTGGACGGATCCGTCCGAGGCTATTTTCACACTTAGCTTTTATATGCCAATATAATGCAGACGGATCCGTTCTGAACGGAGCCTCCGTCTGCATTATTATGATCGGATCCGTTCAGAACGGATCCGATCGAACGCTAGTGTGAAAGTAGCCTTAGTATTGTCCAGTGACTAACCTCCCCTTTATCAGGGAGGCTATTCTGTGTTGTTCGGGATGTGGACCTTCATTGATGTGATATTGATGGCCTATCTTAATAAATGTTAAAGCCCTGGTATATCCCTTTAAGAAAATGGAGAAAACTTTCTGATTTCAAGATTTGGTTTATGACAGTCCAACCACCAATACTATATACAGTACGCCGCCCTGCAGGGTGAGGCGAATGGTGAGGTCACAGGGGTAGTTACTAACCGAGGGTGGTTATAGTACTCACAGTCTTTTATATACCCTGGGCAGACGTACAGCAGTGATGGAGAGGCTGGCACAGGGGGTCCTCTGGGGCACTCTCTGTGTATAGGGACCAGGCCTGATGGTAGGTGAGGTGCCCTGGATGTTGCAGGTTTTGTTTAATGTGCCTGTGGCAAGATCCCTTTAAATCTGTGATGCCAGTGCCGGTAACGGTGGCACACCGATTTATGGTAGGAATAATTGAGGAACACGATGTTGTGGTGAACCAAAACTTCTGTTTACTGAACAGTTAACTATTTAGAGTCTTTGGTCAAAGTTCCATATGTAAGAAGTAGTAACATACAGGGTTTACATCAATTGGCAGGCACAATGTTCTTTTAAGATACTCAGGGGGTTAAACACTTACAGATCAGGCTGCACTTTCCTCAGAATCCTGTCTGTCTTTATCCCAAGGCCCGTATGCCCTATTGCTGGCTTTATCCTTGGTTAGGGAAAACTTCCTCAGGTATATGTCTCCTTGCTTAAATAGATCCTTCTGCCCTTCAGCTCTCTGGTTCGGCTGGAATCACCTTTGCTCTGCACTGTACTTTGTAGGAACTTAGTTTCTCTCAGCAGGCAACTCTTCCCCTGGATTCAACTTCTGAGCTTCTCCTGCTCAGGAACATCAGGCAGGCTAGACTGCACTCACTAGCCTCCTGGACTATACTGCACTCCCCCTTCCTGTCTGGGCCTAACTATATATACTAGGGGTTCCCTAGATCCCTCTACTGTCTAGGAGGAGGAACTACCCCTAACAGACCTGATACAGAGATAACAGGGAAAATCACATACATCATATAAAATACAATGACCATGTTCCACAGGAGGTGGAGAATAACATGGCCATATTGACCCTTGTGCAGTGCCCACATTTACCTAGTTTTCATGTTTCATCTGTATTTTTGTACAAATATGCAAATATGTCTAATTAGTGAGTGTTTTACCTCTGGTGCTCCCACCATTCAAAATAATAGGGCTTCCCTGACTCCTGCTGTGCATTTATGTCAGCAGATCTTTACCTATGACACTGGCTGACGTGTTACCTGTGCACTTGGCAGCTAAACACATCTGTTTTGGTCTCATGTTCATATGTGTCCGCATTGCTGAGAAAAACAATGTTTTAAGAGCCTCTAGGTGCAACGGACTGGATCCCTTAAAGTCAAAGAGTTTTGTTGTGACGCCAGTTGCATCTCAGCAACACGGGACGGAGTCCCCCTAAGTAGATTGTATTGGTGGTACCTAGGTGTAAGAATGCCAGAATGGTGTGAGGGTAGCCTATGGTGCCCCTTTAGGTGTGGCTGTGCATGTGTCACGGTGCTCCTACCTGGATATCCTGGAACCCCAGGCGTTGTCATCATATTTCTCAGCAATACAGGCACATATGAACATGGGACCAACACAGATGCCTTAGGGCTCATGCACATGATCATGTGCTGGCGGGGCCCGTATTGAGGCCCACAAACAGCGGGTTCGCAATATACGAGCCCCAGCTGTTTTTGCACTGCATCATGGATCCGGACCCATTCACTTGAATGCACTACGGAGTGCTTCCGTAGGGTTCTCTCCATGCCTCTGAACCACAAAAAGAACATGTAATTTTTTTTTGCAGTGCCAATGGAGAAGGGACCCATTCAAGTTGAATGGGTCTGGATTCGTCTGCGGAAACAGCAAGGATGGTGCCTGTGCATTGGGTACAGCAAATTGCCTGCCATGTGAATGAGTCCTTAAGCCGTCAGATGCCTCAGCATGGGGTCAGGAGATATGGGCACATACCACAAGTGCCTTTGTGCAGGGGCACAAAAAAGATCTGCAATTTCCCAATATGCTTTATGGGGGAGATTTATCAAACTGGTGTAAAGTAGAACTGACTTAGTTGCCCATAGCAACCAATCAGATTCCGCCTTTCATTTTCCAAAGGAGCTGTCAAAAATGAAAGGCGGAAGCTGATTGGTTGCTATGGGCAACTAAGCCAGTTCTACTTTACACCAGTTTGATAAATCTCCCCCTATGTCTCAATTCCTCACCATGTTCAAGATCTATGTTTGCTGCCATTAAAAGGGGACACTCTTGCTTACATTCAGAATGAGACCTGTGTACACCTAGTACCGAGGGTCGGTCAAATGAAAGAAATATACAGTATCAAGTTTTCATCCTGCAAATGTAAAAATGTTCCCATTGACTCACAGCAATGGAAATGGCGAGCAATTCAGACAAAATGTATATTAGACAGTTGCAAATCAGTTTGTCATGATACAAAGATTGGACAGATTTACTAATCGTAGCTAATATTAAGCGAGTCATTCACTATCAGAAATACACCTATATGAGGCGTATTATTGGCACAGATTACGGTGCACTGGTTATTTGTGCCCCTGTAACGTTACATTACCTTACTTCGTGAGATTTCCCTACCTCGTAACTTCCGGTCGCACCGGAAATGACGTGAGGAGGCGTGCCGGAGTTGTGCCGATCTGCGCATGTGCAAAACGACAGTTTAGGGAAATATCACAGCGGAGTTCAGCTGGACCCCGGGACACTGCGCATGCGCCGTAGAGCCTCACCAGCCTTAGGGTAGGGAAAAATTACTGCCCAGGGCGCAAGCGAGGCTAACTACAGAACATCCACCCGATCTCCACGCCTGCGCAGTGTGGGGGTAGGGAGATCTGATGGTCATTTTTTCTGTTAAATAAATATATATATTTATTTAACAGAAAAAATTGCCATCAGATTCCCCTACCCCCACACTACGCAGGCGCGGAGATCGGATGGATATTCTGTAGTTAGCCGTGCTTGCGCACTGGGCCATCATTTTTTCCTACCCTAAGGCTGGTAAGGCTCTCCGGCGCATGCGCAGTGTCCCGGTGTCCAGCTGAACTTCGCTGTGAAATTTCCCTAAACCGTCGTTTTGCCCATGCGCAGATCGGCCTAACTCACTGAACACACTGCTGGGCTAAAGCCCAGTGTTATTGTAAATAAAAGAGCTCTTGTCCTGCGCGATCCAGTGCAGGGCAAGGGAGCGCATCGGAGCTAACATCAGGGGGGCTGCCTGGGTGAAATTATGGGTATTTCCGGGTTCAGCCCTGAACCTGGACAACACCTTTAAGCCACATTCTTATCAGTAGGATAAGCACTGAGCTATAATGAGTGTTTATAATGTCAGAGAGCAGAGGTAAGGAGTCTGTCAGATTAGCTGGCTGACAGAGCAGAGACAAAATTCAGATCCCTCTATTAGAGCATCTCAGCTCTGTACAGAAAAAAGGGCTCCATATTAGTAAAAAAACGATTTTTAGCCGAAACTGAGTACAATGCAATAATAATGATAAAAATGTTTAAATATATGCAAATGAGCCTCTAGGAGCAACAAGGGCGTTGCTGTTACACCTAGATGCTCTGCTTTCACTGCAACTGCAGTGCCTCCTCCACTTTGACAGGACCAGGCAGTAAAAACGTCATCACCACATTTGAACATGGGACCAACACAGATGCCTTCAGCTGCCAAGTGCACATGTAACAGGTCAGTCAGCTTCATAGCTACAAATCTGCTGACAGATGCCCTTTAATTGTCTGCTTTACATGTAGCTCATTAAAATTAAACACCTGAACTCTTAGTTCTCATGATCCATTCAAGTTCATCTAGGTCCTTACCTGCATGAATGGTGATCAGGGTGCAACAACCAGGGTAGCAAGCATAGACGCTGCTATGGGGCTGCTCTGCTTGTGCTGTATCCCTGTACGTTATCCGACCACTGTCTCACCTCTGTTTGCATTATCCCTGTGCACAAGAAAAACCAACATTATCATAAGCTTCTGAAGGTGGTCATGCTGGTGTGGGGCCCTCATTTGAAGTTTTGCTATGAGGCTCCATAGGTCTTTGTTACGCAAACATGTCTACAGGATGAAAAAATGACAAAATAGCAAAAAGTACAAACAAATTAAATTTTCCCCGGTAGCTTTATAAGTTATATGGCTTAATATTGTTTAGGCCTCTTGCATACGACCGTATGGCTTTTTCAGTATTTTGCAGTCCACAAAAGACGGATCCGCAAAAAATACGGATGACGTCCGTGTGCATTCCGTTTTTTGCTATAGCTGGCTGGCCCCTGATAGAACAGTACTATCCTTGTCTGTTACGTGGACAATAATAGGACATATTCTATCTTTGAATGGAACGGAAATATGGAAAGGGAAGTCATACGGAGTTCTTCCGGGTTTTTTTTGCGGAAAAAAATGGTTCCATATACGGAACGCAAAAAACAAAAAAAAAGTGCAAGAGGCCTTAGCCAAATTAAGAGTATCTTCCTCTTAGGGCTCATGCACACGACCGTTGGGTGTTTTGCGCTCCGCAAAACACGGATACCGGACATGTGCATTATGCATTTTGCGGAACGGTAGGGCCGGCCCCTAATAAAATAGTTCTATTCTTGGCTATAATGCTGACAGTAAGAGCACATGTTCTATTTTTTTGCGGAACGGTCATGCAGACACACGGACTTGGAATACAAACGGAGTCATTTCCGTTTTTTTTGCAGCCCCATTGAAATGAATAGTTCGGCATATGGGCCACAAAGAAATGGAATGGATTTTAGTCTCTTCTCCTACATACAGCCATGTTATTGGTTTAGCTTCTACATTTCAGACCCCAAAAAGTGGAATGAGAAGATTAGAAATATAATGAATGCCTTGCCTTAATATAAAATATGTAAATGAGAATAATGGGTAGGCTTGAAGTAAGAGCGCATTTCCGCACAAAGCAAATGATCGTGAAATTAAAACGAATTGACTCAATCTAGAGATGAGAGTAAATGGAAAAGACTGAGAATAAAAAGGGTGAGAAGGAGGGGAATGAGAGCGAGACAGAGAGAGGGGGAGGGGATGTGTGTGTGTATGTATGAGAGTGAGAGACACAAAGCAAAAGGGTCTCTTTCAACCACCCAAGAAAAGCCCCCAAAGCTAAGAGGCAATGTGCTAATAACGCAGAGGGAAACAGATGTGAGTCTGCAGCTGGCACTGAGGGGGTTAAAACCCAGGAGTAAGGGGGCCACAAGCATCGCTCAGGATGGATCGACAGAACCTAGCATGGACCAGCGGCAGAGAGGGGATGGTGAGTCCAGGTAGCTGCTGCTATCTCTACCCTTCTCTCTGAGAGGCAGCGCAGATCTACGGGGCTAAGCTCCAGCCATTTTATACACATCATTACTGGCTCTACAGAACATGGAGATGCATCTCTGTGCAGAGGGAGGTTGCTAGACTCTTCATCCCATATTGAGGTATCAAGAGCATGTACCAATGTAAGGATACTTTGTTATGTGGAGGCACCTATACCTGCTTTGTTGCTTGCCTGTTTTTTGTCTTTCTGTTGCAGTTTTCCCCCTACCCCCCCCCCCAGGTTATGCTGCTGCAGGCCCCGTCTGGCTTAGAATGGGTTATTCTACTATTTCGAGGGGACCTATTCCCGTTGTATAGAAAGCTCAGCCAAAGGATGATGCTTCACACGGCCGCGAAACTGACAGCTGCAGCTAAAAATAGACCCAGCGCCACCGGGCTGCTGGCAACGCTCGTGTGTGAAGCTGCACATACCACGTAGAGTTAATAAATGCTGCAGTGGGTAGGGGGGGTAGTCAGGGCTGGATGGATTTTAAGGGGTTTATGGAGTAACATTCGGGGATCTGCTTTGAATAATTGATTCACATCTTGGGAGTATGGTTGTGTTTCTCTGCGGCCATAGGCACTCAGCTATTCGGATCACATAGGAGACATGAATGATAGGTTGGAAAGGTAGGTTTTACACATTGCTGGGCTTTAGAATCCAGGCCTGTGTACTGGGAATGATGTCATGCTGTGGCATGTGATGTCATGTGCTGTAATGGAATGCATAGGTATCTGTGAGTATCTATAGAGAATCATGACCTGCACATCTGCACATCCTAAAGCCATCATGAAGGCCTCTGATACTCCACAGCCAGAAAGAGAGTATGTCAAGACAAGTCTTGACTACCTGCCATGGCTATAGCAATCTGCTCAGGGAAGTAAAAAGACTGGATTCCAGCTATCTCCCCATAGAAGTGAGGGCATGTGTAGACTACTTCCATAGACTATGGCCATCCTGCCCTCTTTCATATACTGAAAGAACCTGCCCCCTCACTTTTTAGAGAAACCTCCAGTCGAAGCGCCTGTTGCTAGGAGGAAAATGCTTCTCTCCCTAGTACAGCAGTGTTACCATAGCTTTCCTAGTAGAAGGGTCATGACTGGTGCAATTACTTTCCACTTTACTTGGATAAGACAGGGGGCACTGTGATTTCTCTTGTAAAATACCTACTATGTCTTCTGAGCCAATGTCTTATAATTAACACATTTGATTGATTTCATAGAATCTTGCCTGGTGAATGGACCATGATGACTTAGCGTCAGTTCAGACGGTGTAGGCTTTAGTGGGTCGGTTTTGCCTTCTCCATCACTACTATATTCTAGAAGTCCGGAAAGCTGCCATATGGTTTAATGTGTTTTTTTTGCAGATGCTCATTAAACTAGTAATGATGAATTACCTAAGCGGGGCAAACTAGATCTATGAGCTGAAATGTAATATACAGCAGGATTTGGGCTAGGAGTTACGGTAGGAAGTTTCAGAGCTGTCTATAAATGTCAGAGAAGTGGCTACTTTTGGCCATAATACGCTTCATTGGTCTGATAATATAATCCGTAGTGAACTGGATTGTACTGATCTCCAACAAAGTGATGTGTGAATAATCCTAAGGGATTGACCTAAGTGCTCCTTGGTATTTGTGAATTTGCGGAGCGTCCACAACAACAGTTTGCATAAATATGAAACTGATTTAGGCTGTTTGGGCATTGCTGTTTATTACGTGTGCTGTCAATTGATGGTTTTGTGGGTATATACAGTAAGGTATTTATTGATCAAAATATGCATCTATGTATTACCTATTATTTTTATATAGATTATTTTAATATTATGACCCTTAGCTGAAACATTTAGGAGCATAGGGGGAGATTTATCAAACTGATGTAAAATAGAACTGGCTTAGTTGCCCGTAGCAACCAATTCGATTGCACCTTTCATTTTCCAAAGGAGCTGTGAAAAATAAAAGGTGGAATCTGATTGGTTCTTATGAGCAACTAAGCCCCAGTTCTACTGTACACCAGTCTGATAAAGCTTCCCCATAGTGTATGCCCAAACTAAGCTCAAACTTTTCCCATAAGAAGAATCCCCCCCCCCCCCCCCCCAAAAAAAAAATAATTCTGTATGTAACCCAACAAAAGCATACTAAGAAAGTAGAGTCACGGAATTATGGCACTGAAATGATAAAGGTCTGTCCCTCAGACCACCACTCTTTCCATGGAAAGGCTGAGACCGACAGCATGAACCTGAGACACTAAACTGTAGTTGAGGCATAGGACGAGGATTTCTAGATTCCTCCGAGCACCCATCATTTTTTATTCTGTATGACATTGTTTCCAATGATGAAATGGATCCTTTGCCCGATTTTCTTTTTAATTTGCTAATTCTCAAGTAGGGGAAGGAATCTTCTTCATACTGGAATTATATCACCAGTTCTCAGCACCTTCTCTATATACATACATACTTTTCATTACCCATTCCACGTCATGGAACCTGCATCTAAATGGGTGGTTATTTCAGCTCTTAGACTTACATGACTTATCATGGTACATCAAACTCTTATTGTGATTAAGAACTAGATAACGCTTGCGATGGTATTTCATTTGTATACCTGTGGTGCAAAACACTATCACAACCAACATGGCGTGTATTTTCAGTGGGTAACTTGGAACAGACATGATTAAAAAGTCTTGTATATCCAGAGAGGTATCATAAAGCCTAGTGGGCTTTTATATCTCACAGTTATTTCTTCATCTTTTCTATTTAGGGTTGTTTAACAGGCACAGAATGTGCCTTGTGGGAACTTTAAGAACTTATGTTATGGTTGACAGTGTTAAAACACTCACAAACAGAGCGATCTTTCTTAGGAACAGAGGTACTTGTTGTAATGTACTGTAGTTGTGTCCAAGATAGAAACTGAAATCACAGATGAAATGTTCGACCCCCCCCCCCCCCCCCTGTTTACTATAGTCAATAGTTGTAGTTGGAGAAGGTGTTTGTATACTGTATTATATAATGTATATTCCATAGCATGTCATCTATATTGCTTATTTTTACACAGTGGCAATGCAATGATTATCAGAAGGGTTGCTTGGGACTCAAACACTGATGATGTATTCGCAGGATCGGTCATCAAAATTTGATGGGTAGGAGCCCAACTGTGCACCAGACAACCAAGTGTTGTTAGAGGCAATGGAGCTTAGGTGAGGCTGCATCCTCTTCCTCAGCCTGTGACATCAAGTCCATTGGTCGCATGGCCTTTATAAAGTTCAGTTTAATTTAAGTGAAATGGATTAAGCTGCAATACCAAGCACAGCTGCTATCCAATAGATGGAGCTGTCCTTGGTATACTATGATGAGGCCATAGTACTCCTCCGAGTACCGTGGCCTCTTAAAACCACCGATGGGAGGGGGTGTCGACAGGCGGAACTCAGCCAATTAGATATTGATGACTTGTCCTGAGGAGAGGTCATAAATATTTTAGTCCCAGACAACTCCTTTAAAAAAAAATGCCACCATGAGATAGAGTGCAGTCTGCAGGTAGTATATTATAGAGCGGGAGGAGCTGAGCAGATACTGTGTGTGTATATATATATATATATATATGTATATAGTTTGTGGGAAAAGATTCAGCAAAACTTGAAACTTATACATTTACAGATGATTTAACAGTCACACCTGGTGAGTTATCACATCTAGTTAACTCGTTATGACTGTGACTGTTAACTTTGCTACATCTGTAGGTTTCTGCTCTTTGTGAGTTCAGTTGAACCCATCTTATTAGTTTTTGACTGCTACATATGTATACACACACAGAGAATGCTATCAATCTCTGATGATAGCTGAATGGGCTATCTTGAACTTAGAAAAAGCAGAGATTTAAATGTCTAAATATCAGTGATTGATATAATCTTCTGTGTAAATGTGTATACATAGATAGGCATCAATCGCTCATAAGATAAGTTCTGTGTTCAACTAACTCAGAAAGAGTAGAGTTCAGAGCTGAACTCGAACATAAGCTCCCCTTCACACGTTTAGCCTGTATCAGTGGAGCATCGGAGCATTTCTAGCACCTAGGCCAGCGCTAAAGAACGCCCATTTGTGGTGGTGACGTCACCAGGATCACTGCTAGGCTGATGGCTCCACCTAGCATACTCTTGTGAAGATCGGTACATCACCTGTAGTAAATTAAAAGCCTTTGCCCAGGGCAAGGGGGAGCATCGAAGCAAGAAATACTCTGATGCTCCACTCAGACATGGTAAAAAATAAGGCGAGCTTATGTCCGACTTCATCTCTGAACCCAGATAACCCGTTTAAATGTAGAAAATTACAAATCAATCTGTTCCCATAAAACTATATATCAGTCTGCTCAGCTCCTCCTGCTCTATAACATGCTGCCTGCAGATTGCACTACATAGTGACAAGTTCTCTTTAAGTCAGGAACCAACAAAGCCACAATTACTTTGGCGAAACCAGAAGAGCAGTGAATCTTTCAAAATGTTCTTCTCCATTGATTTTCCAAAATGAGAAACGCTCTGCTTTGCTGCAAATCTAAAACCTTGCAAATCGATTCGACCATCTCCAGCTACAATATTTCCCAGGCCTGTATCTGATAGCTGTCCATAATCTTATGAAACTATCACCATTCGTTTCAGCTCATGTAGATCTGTGTGGCTAGGTTGTAAAATTATCCTCTCCACCTTCTTCTATACTAGTTAGGTAGATCTCATGGGGACTACACCTCATATCGTCTGAAGAGCTGTTTCGGCTTGCAGCATGTATATTTTTTAACCTTGTGCTTTACTGCTTTAACGCGCTTCCACCGAGCAGTAATATAAATCATTGATCCCTATGGAGTTCTTTCATTAGAGATTTGTGCACACTTCCGCACAATAGGACAATCCCCACAGAACAGAATGCCTTTATCTATGTGGGTCACCTATAAGTGATGTAAGGCACGCACTGTTAGAATGGAAACTCGGTTATTTCCCATCTTGTCGCATTTTTCTTCGTGAAAAAAATATATTGTTTCATTCCATTTCTTGAACTTAATGATAGGGGAGTATAACTAGCTAACTGGAAATGCATCAGTGCCACAACACATTCTAGTCAGAAAAGCGAGTCAACTGAAAGTTTTTTTGGTTGAACCCCACCCTTCCTCTCTGCTGGGCCTGTGAAAGGAAGTACACTTACCTGCTCTTTTGGTTCACCACTGTTTTTGCTGTGCTTTAGTCCCCTCTTGTCAACTTGTAGAATAGATGGAGGTCATCATATGATGCTGCAGACAATGACTGGCTGCAGCAGTGAAGAGTCCCCCAAGTGACACATGACCACAATTAAGTTTGCCTCCCTTCACAGGTCTGGTGGGGAGGTGGGTGGAATTTAGGTTAGAAGAAAATGCTGGATAACCCCTTTGTGCAAATTTCTCAGAAGAGCAGGAAGAGGGACAACATATTGTACTCTCAACATGCAATATTGGAGAAAACAATGAGACATTTGTACCAACACAAAGGCACATTTCATTGTTCTCTCTTTATTAGGCATGCAATTTTTTTTTAAAGATTGGATAATTTGGTAACTGTGTCATTTTGCACAGACATATAGGCACCATGCACGTGACCATATTTTCGGTATTTTTTGTGTATCGGATGGGGACCTATTAATTTCTATGGAGCCGCAAACAATGCAGACAGCACAACGTAATATTTTTGCTCTTTTCTAAAGAGATATGACTTACTAATGACTTATTTCTAAAGGGTAATCTGGAGGGTCATATTAATCAATAAGCGCCTGTCAGTGTATTTTCTTAATATTGAAATGGATACACGTAATAACAACACAATTATGCAAAGAAAATTGATTTTCAACAGTAATCTATCAAATAAGTCTGATTTATACACTCCTGGAAGTTTCTTTTTATGCCATATTTGCCTTAGTAGTATATCTGGAAAATGGGGTCTCTTTAGTCAACAAGAGAATTCTTAATATTAGTTGAAGGATAGCATATAAATGCCTACCTTGAATCATGTTCCAAGGTGTCTGGGAATAATTCAAACTACATTATTCTAGATTACTTTAAAGTGCAATTTCAATATTGGACAAGTAATGTCTATGAGATCTCCCAAAAAGTTACACATCATTGGGTATATATATATATATATATATATATATATATATATAGATAGATAGATAGATAGATAGATAGATCTTTTATTTTGTTGTCCCCTTAATCTTATACATTTTTGTCTCAAGGGGTAAACCTAAAGTCTACTAGCATTAGAGAACACAATCATAAATACACATGTAAGCCATCTTCCCTTTTTCTGAGGGAGTGTTACGACTGTAGGTAGGGACAGACAAGAACAGTGAGCCCTAAGACTAGAACCAGCCCTCCTTCCCTATCTAATTTCAGTGCAAGCCCTAGTTAGCTAAACCACAACTAGTCGATGGTCCCTACGCTATTTAAGTGCAGAGACAGACAAACATTAAGGACAGACAGACAGAATACCAGAGTTCTACATAAATGGGTCAAAACCAGACAAGCTATGCAGTAACAAGCGAGAGACAGAGAGTGGTTAAGAAACAAGCCAGGGTTAGAGGAACGAGCAATCCAATAAGCTCGGTGCTCCATTAGTCGGAAACACCAGCACGCAGTAATAGAGAAACTGAACAATCAGCCACTACTAATCGTCTGCAGCATACTCCCACTGCAGGAGAAAACAGAGCATTGCATCCTGGTGCTAAGGATGCTGTCGTGTCAGCAGGGGCCGTAGTTCAGCAGTCCATCACTCTCTTACAGGGAGGACATGTAAAACCCTTTACTCATTCTTGACATTCTCCCTGCTCTTTTAGTAGATTACATAGTCTGTAAATTTAGAGTTCAATTTAATAAAATATTCTACAATTATCAAATGTGCTTGCTTCAACAATCTGAGATGTCATAGGGTGTGTTTTGCCATAAACACGCTTATCCATACAATTTACTGCCATACTGTGTATGCTTTGTATGGAGCAGTGAATGTGAACCCACTGTGCCAATTAAATGGTTTGGGGTAGGACTAACGCTACGGGTGTTATTCCATCGCTCCCTGGGTATTTACCCTTTAACCCTTGTACATACATCTGGCCTTTACTGCAGGGAACCAACCGGACTGCTACCTCCAGGGACTGTCCCTATGTAGTTAGCAGCTAACTTTCAGTGCAAAGACTGGGAGTGCAGGATACAGAAAATGCACCAAAACCACAAGAACAGTCTGAATAGTAACTGGGGCTTAAATACAGGTTACTAGATCTGGACCGCACACTGGTAGGGTAGATGAATGCATAGGTATTTAAGAAACAAGCAGGGCAGGCAGGCTTTTTTCTGGCTTGCTTATGTTTCTTTTGGAGTAATGGCTTCTTCCTAGTAGAGTGGCCTTTCAGCCCATGTTGATACAGTACTCGTTTCACTCTGGATATTGACACAATCATACTAGCTTCTGCAATCATCTTCACAAGGTCTTTTGCTTTTGTTCTTGGGTGGATATGCACATGTCGGATCAAAGCATGTTCATCTCTTGGACACAGAACCCGTCTCCTTCCTGAGCAGTATGATGGCTGGACATTCCCATCTTGTTTGTACAGATGAACGAGGCATCTTCAGGTATCTTGAAATTGCACCCAAGGTTGAGCTGGACTTGTGCAAGTCCACAATTCTCTTCCTGGTATCTTGGCTGATTTCTTTAGGCCTCTTTCACACAGGCGTTGCGGGTGTGTTGCGGCAAAAGATGCGGGTGCATTGCAGGAACATGATTTTTCTGCACAAGTGCAAAGCGTTTTAATGCGTTTTTCACACACGTGAGAAAAATTGGCATGTTTGGTACCCAGACCCGAACCCGGACTTCTTCACAGAAGTTCAGATTTGGGATCGGTGTTGTATAGATTTTATTATTTTCCCTTATAACATGGTTATAAGGGAAAATAGTAGCATTCTTAATACAGAATGCTAAGTAAATTAGGGATGGAGGGGTTAAATTTTTTTTTTTAAATTATTAAACTCACCTCATCCACTTGTTCGCGCAGCCCGACTCGTCTTCTTTCTTCTTCTTTGAGGACCTGGGAGGAAAAGGACCTTTGGTGAAGTCACTGCGCTCATCACATGGTCCATCACCATCCATCAAGTGGATGAGGTGAGTTTAATTTAATTAAATTATTTTTAACCCCTCCATCCCTAATTTACTTAGCATTATGTATTAAGAATGCTATTATTTTCCCTTATAACCATGTTATAAGGGGAAATAATAAAGATCGGTCACCATCCTGATCGTCACCGAGCAACCGTGCGTGAAAATCACACAGCATCCGCACTTGCTTGCGGATACTTGCGATTTTCACACAGCCCCATTCGCTTCTATGGGGCCTGCGTTGCGTGAAAAACGCAGAATATAGAGCATGCTGCGATTTTCACGCAATGCACAAGTGATGCGTGAAAATCACCACTCATCTACACGGCCCCATTTAAGTGAACGGGTCTGGATTCAGTGCGGGTGCAATGCATTCACCTCATGCATTGCACCCGCGCGGAATTCTCGCCCGTGTGAAAGGGGCCTAAGTGCTCTATATTGGAAAAGAACGGAACAGTTTTATCCTAATGCATTCTGAATGGAGAGCAATCCGTTTAGGATGCATCAGGATGTCTTCAGTTCAGTCTTTTTTACTTTTCAGGACAGAAAATAATACGGTTTTATCTCCGTCCAAAATTCCGGAACATTCAATGAAATGCATTAATGCCGGCCCGAGTGTTCCGGCATTGCGATCTGTGCATGCTCAGACCGAAAAAATGTGAAAAAATGTTTTATGCCGGATCCGTTTTTCCGGATTGGCATACGTTTTGACGGATCCGGCAGGCGACGGAACTGCCTGCCGAAATCCCCTGCCGCAAGTGTGAAAGTACCCTTAGTGAAGTTGTACTCCTGGGTCCCACTTTCATGTTCCTTTTTTCATGAGATGCACTGAATTTACATTCTGACTAATCTTGTATATGATTCATCTAGTGTTCACACAAGCCAGTTACTTTTGTTACCAGGAGACATCCCTCAATTATACCAATTACTATACATTCTTATGTAACATAACAAACTTTGTCAGACACGGTTTTACTTTCTTTGCCGTATATAAAGAATGCCGGCAAGTTGGATTATTGTCATTGCTTTAAAAAAAAAAAATTGTGCTGGAGGAGGGGGAGTTTTTTTTAATCATAATTCACTAAGGTTTTGTAAAAGCTGAAAGTTTGAAAAACTTTACTGTCATTTTTGATCTGTTGATATCACCCAGCATTCATCATGTAGGCTTGTCTGTTTAGTCATATGTCATTTGCCACTCACATCAACAGTTCTTTAGTCAGTCTTAAAGGGAATGGATCATCTATTTTTTTGCTGCTAAAAAACAAAGACTGATACATATTCTTTCTTACATTTTTATTTTCTGATTGTAGATTTTTTTATTCTATTTTCTGTATCTGATTATAGTGGCAGCCATCTTGCCTGAGATGCCACTAAGTGATTTGCTTTACAACAGCCACATGGACCCTAGCAACCTGTACACTATACATGTTCATTGACTTCTATGGGAGATTAGGAAAAAATGCGTATAGCAGCACAACGAAAAATGTAAGTCTTATCTTGTGGTGGTGCCAGCCGTGTTGGGAGCCAGTCAGAAGTTCCCCCTTGGATGCGTCGTATAGAAGAAACCGCAGCACTCTCCTGTCTTCAATTCAGTGGAATTTATTTCACCAGCAAAAAAAAATGCGACGTTTCGACCGTAAAGGTCTTTCTCAAGCAACAGTTGCTTGAGAAAGACCTTTACGGTCGAAACGTCGCATTTTTTTTTGCTGGTGAAATAAATTCCACTGAATTGAAGACAGGAGAGTGCTGCGGTTTCTTCTATACGACGCTTCTATGGGAGATTGTTAGGCCCCTTTCATGACGGATTAGGTCCGGATGTGTTCAGGGTGCGTTCAGTGAAACTCGCACCATTTTGCAAGCAAGTTCAGTCAGTTTTGACTGCGATTGCGTTCACTTGTCCAGTTTTTTCCGCGCTGGTACCAATGCATTTTGATACGTTTTTCACGCGCGTGATAAAAAACTGAAGGTTTACAAACAACATCTCTTAGCAACCATCAGTGAAAAACGCATTGCATCCGGAGGCAAGTGCTTGTTCACTGAAGCCCCATTCACTTCTATGGGGCCAGGGCTGCATGAAAAACGCTGAATATAGAACATGCTGCGTTTTTCACACAACGCAGAAGTGATGCATGAAAACAGTGAAAGGGATCAGGATTCAGTGGGGGTGCTATGTGTTCACGTCACACATTGCACCCGCGTAGAAAACTCGCTCATGTGAAAGGGGTCTTACAGTCATGCTGTTTGATCTGTACAGAAGTAATTGTGTAGGGAGGGGGAGTAGATGAGCTTTTTTTTAAAAACAGATAGTAGAACCGAAAATAAAAACGAGTTAAAAAAAAAAGCTCATTTTCTGATGAGGGATTGTCTATTTAGGACCCCCCTCCATAAAAAAATTCCTGTAGTCCTATCTATCCTACCTCTGCCTGTCAACATTGGAGATTCTACAGGGAACCCGGGTATCAGCTGTGGCAAGAAGACCCTCAATATAAAAAGCTATTTTACAAATAAGAATCTTTTTTCTCTTGGCCATACAATTAGCCCCTGTTTTTGATATTAGCCTGTTGTTTTTTTTATAATCAATGCAGTACCGCACGCTAATCCCTAAGTGGTGCCCCATGTCATAAAGCTACAGCATTCAGTTTCATCTCCATAGATAAACAGCATGCTGCTGCATTGCCTGACCTGCTTTCTGCTCTTGGGCTTGCATAAATCTTGCCTATGTAGCATCTCTGTAGAACATGCCTCCTCTCATTACTTGGCCTACAAAAGCAACATGATTAGAAATTTTGTCTGCTGCATTTCTCATGTTGTGCTTTCCGTAGCAGAATAAGGAATAGAATTAGGGGCTTTCATAAGATCCTAAGTTTTCTGATTAGACCACATGCAGTTTTCTTAACTGTACATGGCATAATTGGGAGTTTGGTGGGTGCCTATGACCTTTAGTCAGAGAAATGCATAGCTGTTGTCTAAACTGACGCTTGCAAATTGTATTTGCATAGGGCATGGGAATAACTAGGCGCCATTTAAAGAGGACCTGTCACCTCTCCTTCTGTTTTACTAAGCCTTGTGTTGTCCATGCAATAACAATTCTGGAACATCTTTTCTTAAAACTGACTGTTGGGCCATTCCTCTACTATTCCATTTATGAATAAATGTACAATTGGGTGTTACCAGCGGGTGTTGTGGTGTCACTCCGCAGTCAGGCACTAGCAGCGCAGGGACACCCCTCCCACTGGTAACAGCCAGATGTCCATTATGTCATAAACTTATAGTAAGAATAATAGAGGAATGTCACTGAATAGTGTCATAAAGAAATATGCTACAGAATTATCATTTTTTGTTATTATTCTCTAGAACAGATGTCAGGAATGATGGCGGTTCCTCATTAAAGCAATCCTGCCTCTAAAATCCGGGTAAATTATCATTATGATTTGCTAATGATCATAACAATAATTGAAAGGCCCTCACTGGTTATAGGCAACATGGATGCCCCTCAAGCATCCTGCTAGGAGTGATGATTGTCTAAGAGTATGGAAACGACTATCAGATCTTCAGCAAAGATTTTTCAAGCCACCCAATCCTTTGTTTGTTGTCCTAGGTTGGTTCAGGTGTCTATGGTGTCCACTGTCACAGGTCACAACCACATCCAGAATTGTATAAAGATAAAGAAACCACACACCAAATTAATTATACAAAACAGAATTTATTTATGTTTCGGACAATGATGCTTTTTTATTCAAGCTGAGATGGTGTTAAGGATCAGGTCCTCAGAGGGCAGGGTGTCAAAGCTAAACTAGTCAGGAAAATGACTCCTACCAAATATTGTGCAGCATGCCTTAGAGGTTGTAGAAATTAAGCTAGGCCACCAGAGAAATGTGACATGACCAATTTCAGCCTAGATGCATGGCTGAGAAGGCGCATAAAGTGGGAGAGAGGCACTATAAATCCATATTAACGAGCTGCATACTAGCAATATGACCAGCATCTCAGAGGACCAGTCAGTAGGTGAATTTTAATTATGTAGGCATCTATAAAATATATGCATAAGGCTGTGTTATTGCAGTGACCCAGTGGTTCTCTGTTAAAATGATCAGGTGTAATGAACCTATCTGTCCGGGCTCCAGTGGCGTGATCCTTAGCTTCGGCGTGGCCACACCTGGAGAAACATGCTGCCCCCCCCTTTGACAAAGCCATGTCCTTAGCAACTCAGTGCAATGCTCTGTTTCTCCCCAGCAACACGCATCCGCTGGGAGATACAGGCAGTGGACTGATATACAGTAAATCTGCCCAATTAACAATTTAGTTGAGTATCTGATATTTTGGTGTGCCAATCAGGTTCTGGTCCGGGGACCTGGTGCCCCAATAGGTCAGACACATAACTAAACAAGTAACTGGGCAGATGGACTGTATATCAGTCCACTGCCTGTCTCCCACAGCGCACTGCGTAGAGAAATAGAGCATTGCACTGGGGGTTGCGGCTGGGCAGTGTGTTTTTCCCGCCGAAGATGAGGATCACGCCACTGCAGCCCGGACAGGTAATGCATACCAAAACCATTTGGAATAAACCTATGTATCTTAAAGGGCTGTATATGGGTACGAAATAGTTAACTGGCATGCTATTGCTGGTGTGTAAACCAGACAAGTTAAAGCAGAAGAAAATAATTCTTCTGCAGTGAGACATCATCCATGTATGATTTCAACCTGCCATAAAAGCAACTTTTTTAAGGACCAACCTCTGAGAGAAAGAAGCATTACATTTTTACAGAAGGTTGAGGACCATTCAGAAAGGGCAGTGCTTGTACAAAGTCAGTAAAAAGTGATGCACATTTACAGCTTCAGACTTCATTGTCCATGGTTTTGGTTATGTTTCTTCTGGCAGCTGCCACACTACTGAGGCAGACTGGTCATCTGATTTAGGACTGCACCCTGCAGTTGAGCATTGCAGAGTTAAATATGGAGAGTTTGCATAACTTTTGAAGATTGCTTATATCTATGGAAAGAAACTTAGGGAGGTACCCACCTCCTATATCCAGCCGTTGAGAAAAGTCTACTGTGTGATATACTTGGGAAATGTGCCCACTGCTTGTATTTGCACTGTGCACTGTATTTTATTAAAATCAAGCTGGCCTGGTCATTGGTCTCCATATCTCATCTCCTACCTTGCACCCCTCTGCTCATCTAATATCAAGGGCACCCCAGCCACCACTAAGCAGGGAACCCCAAAGTCCAGGGTGTGTCCTGAGGTGAAGAAGGATTAGCCATTCAAAGCACTGTGCATGCAGACTGGGAGAGCGCTGGCTCAGGATTAGTCACTGTGAGAACTAAGACCACCCTTATAGCCGCCACCACTCCTCCCAAGCTGGCCTGTGCGCAGGAGCGTAGCTATAGGGGGTGCAGAGGTAGCAGTCGCTACCAGGCCCAGGAGCCTGAGGGGGCCCAAAGATCCTTGTATACGAAGACACTGGTATTATAGAAAGTGCATGCTGGTCAAGTTACACTTCTGGCTGAAGGGAAGGGGTTAGGTCAAGAATTTGATATGATGGGGCGGTAGGCAGCATAATGGCTATGTGCTCCTCTGCCCCTTGCCACAAAGCAGTGTATGGGAAGTATATTAGATGCACTTGTAAAAAAAACGCAGCACTCTCCAGTCTTGAATTTCCAAGGGTTTTTTCACCAACACTATGCAACGTTTCGACCTGTGTGGTCCTTTTCAAGTATATTAGCTATGGAGGCTGCTAAATGATGTGTTCTGGACAGGGGCAGGTCCTCTAACGATTGTGTCGAAGAAAGACATCTGAAACTGTGACTTTACAACATCATTTAACAGGGATTGGCTAATACACACTGAAGAGAACATTTGGTTGGCAGGCGCTCTTTAATATCAAGATACTGGTCATCCATTATTGATCATAGTGACCTGGACCTGTTCATTTTATAAGGATCCCCCTGCCGGTTCCTTCGTCTCCCACCCCCTTCAGTTCTCTACTTTCCACCCCCTTGCCCCTCTCACACATTCCTGTCACTCTGTGCCCAAGCACTCCTCCCTTGCTGATATAAAGAGATGCTCTGTATGCACTGCAGCAGCTTCATCCATCTTATCATACCCACTGTTGCCTCGAAAAAAGGATTAATCACCATCCTTGGTCCCAGCTCTCTGATTGACAGTTAAATCCCTATGCCTCCTGCTTAGCATGCGTCCAGCCCGCCTTTCATGACACTGCCGCTGCCTCTCTCGCAGAGCCGCAGCAGCACCAGAAGCAGCTTCCAAATCTGTGGAGGGCTCATCTCATGCACAGCCCTATCTGCACGGAATCCAATTAAAACACAGGAGAGACACGAGCAGCTCCACTCTCTTCTTCTTCTTTTCTTTTTTTTTTTTTTCTGCTAAAGATTTCTGCATTTTCAAGTCCCAGCTGACGTCCCCCCTCTCTTCACTCCATAAGTGCTTTTAGCAAAGGCATAAAAAAAAAAGAGAGAGATCTGATTAAAGAGGGGGGGAACAAAAAATGGTGAAGGAAGAAAGAGAAGCTTTATGTCCCCCTTCTACTCTAACATGTTGGATGTATGGACAGTTTCGCAGAGCAAAGGTTGACACCTCAAAATCTTCCAGCCCCCCGCCTCGACCATTATAATGTATTGCACTGCACTATGACCTTGGATGTCCAAACGGTGGTGGTTTTTGCAGTGATCGTGGTCTTGCTGCTGGTGAACGTGATTCTTATGTTTTTCCTGGGCACTCGGTAAACGGATTCCTCCCTTGGAGCTGTCGGCAGGAGCCTACGAGAGAAAGAGAGCACAATACCGTACCGAGCACGCAATGCCATCGAGGTTCACCATGGACTCGCTGTGATATGTATGACGTTGCTATATTATCTCTGTCTAAACCTTTTTTGTGTGTGTGTGTCATATTAAACCCTTCCAGTGCCAGGGGTGGGGGGCTTCTCGTAACGTATTGGCCAGCATTTTATGTCAGCCCTTCGACGTTGAGGGTTAAGACTTCCTAACGGTGTAATCCCTTAGTGCTCTGCCTTAGATGTGTAGAAATAGGGATGAAGTCCGTTGGACCAGAACGGAAATCATTGGCATCCTCATCTTTCCCTTTCCTATGTAATCTGCACTTAGATAAGCACATTTCCTTTAGCGGTGGGTGACAAATCTCTGCTTACATTGTCACCATTTGCTTCTATCTGCTTATGAGCGTTCTCTTAGACCAATGCAGAAAAAGGGGGATATTAATCAAGATAAACCTGTATTGCTAGTCCTTATGGTGGGTTTCACACAATGAGAAGTTAACATGACGTGAAATGATGGTCTCTTAATGGGGAGGGGGCACAGAATGGCAAAATACTGATGTAGCAGGCTTTAATAGTAGAGCTGAGATTGTCTATGTATTACGGCTGACTTTATAACTTGGTACCCAAAGCAAGATCGGAGGTTTTACATAGGACTGCAGATAAACCTATGGTATTTTCCTAACTCAGTAAGCTATCCAAGTGCACAAACAGTTAAACGACCAATTCAAGCTTTGGCAGTAGCGTACGTAGTAATCTGGCCTGAATATAAAGCAAGCCAGGGAATAGGTTGCCTTGATAAGGGGCGATGTGTTTTATCCGTCATAAATGATTGGATCTAGAATTGGGTTTTTATTTAGAAAAGCAATGCAGAGCTTTATCTGCGCTCAGTACACAGCAGGGCCGCACTGGGGCTGTGACTCGAATCCAAAATGCAAGGTTTACCAGCCCTCGGCGACTCTTTATAGGGCATATACTGGATGGGCTTGACTTCCGAGCCGGCCACTGACAGGACAGCAAGGCTTCGGCTACCATTGCTGGTTGCTGCTGTGCATCTCCTTCCGTTTCTGCTGCCATTGACGCTACAGCAAAAGTTTGTGCCATAAATAGCAGCCTTCATTTGGTACAAGTGATTATCTGCATTTTGGAAAAAGTACAAATCATGATATATGAATATTTATGGAAGGGTGGAGATAATTAAAGAAATCACTATTCATACAGAAATCAGTTAAATTATTTACGGAGGTTAGATTTCAGAAAAGGGTCATAATAAGCAAAGCTTCCTATACTGTACTTACAGGAAGGATACATGTCCTTGTGTACAGGTATTATTGCTGCATTATATGTATCAGTTACCCAACATGGTACACTGTTAGCTGGCGTCATGGTTTTTATGTTAAGTGTTCTGTGTTTGGATAAATAGATATGAGATAGATAGCTAATTACCGGACAGATAGATAGATAGATAGTTGAGGGACAAACAGATAGATAGATAATAGATAGATAGATGCGGATAGAGAGATAATAGATAGATAGTTGAGGGACAAACAGATAGAGAGATAGATAATACATAGATAGATACGGATAGAGAGATAGATAGTTGAGGCACAAACAGATAGATAGATAATAGATAGATAGATATTTGAGGGACAAACAGGTAGATAGATAATAGATAGATAGATAGATAGATAGATAGATAGATAGATAGATAGTTGAGGGACAAACAGATAGAGAGATAGATAATACATAGATAGATACGGATAGATAGATAGATAGATAGATAGATAGATAATAGATAGATAGTTGACGGACAAACAGGTAGATAGATAATAGATAGATAGATAGATAGATAGTTGAGGGACAAACTGATAGATAGATAATAGATAGATAATACATAGATAGATACGGATAGAGAGATAATAGATAGATAGTTGAGGCACAAACAGATAGATAGATAATACATAGATAGTTAGATAGATAGATAGATAGATAATTGATAGTTGACGGACAAACAGATAGATAGATAATAGATAGATAGACTGTATTGACTCAAAGTACATATATAGGCATCATACCATTAATAATAATATTTTATCTAATGTTCCTGCTTCACGTGCAGACCATCTAGTCTTCCTGTACTGACCATATAGGATGGGTTAGAGCTACGTACATGAAGTGAGTTTTGAATAATGGCAGGCTTTGGCCATTGGGCTGTTGTGTTATGAGATGCACACTTGCCAATACAGTTACACATTACCTTAAAGGGGCGGACCAGATATTTTTTTTAAATCCCCCCCCCCCCATCACCTTCCAGCCTGGAACACCCAAGGACAAATCCAGTGTCACCTGCTCCCCGTCGCTCCGTCCCATCTCTCTGTCTCTCTTCACTGGTCTACTGTTCCCCAACTGGCAACTTCAGCACAAAAGGGGTCACGTGCACTGAAGTAGCCAATGACTGGCCTCAGGGGTGATATATCCCCAAGGGGCACATCACTGCTGGGTCAAGTGGCACTTGGGGACAGTGATTGGCTGCAGCAGTACATGTGACCCCTTCTCTGTAGAAGTTGACAGACGGGAACTGGAAGACCAGTGAAGACAGAAGTCGGAGCAATGGGGAGCAGGTGTGTATGGATTCCTCCACAGGTAGAGGGCAATACAAATATATATATATGCATATGAACAAAAATTGATATCAAGTCCAGTAAATGTAGATATTACTGTTCTTAAGGGTCCTCCTGGACCATTTGATTTATCATGAGTGATGCTCTTAGATGGAAAAGAAGTCTCCGGATATAATTGCAATATGCTGGCAAGCTTTCCTCAGCTCATCTGACTTCTTATAGGCATCCAGTTGAATTTTGGTTTTAACATAGCAGAGCTGACTTTGTCATTTTGCAGCTAAACCAAAGAAGTTATCTGAAAGGATTTTCCATGGGATAGGCTATCAATATCAGATCAGTGGGGGTCTGACTCGGCTGATCAGTTGTTTAAAGGGGCTGCAATGATCATGCGAGTGCTGAGGGCTCTTCATTGTTTACCTCACTCTGTCTACCTGCACGTCGTCCACTTAGCAGTCCCCTTGCAGGTTATTTCACTTGTGCCTCGTTCACGTGAATGGGACGAACCTGCGATTTCCTGCACTTCCAATGCTAAGTAGACCTTGGCCGGGTAGACTTCTCCAGGAGTTTGACGCCACCAATGTAATATTGATAGGATAAGACTTCAATATCCTGAACCTGGAAAACCCCTTTAAGATAGCAATGTGAGTTATTAGTATACAGAAACAATACAGCCACAAAGAGTAAGGCTACTTTCACACTGCCGTTTTGGCTTTCCGTTTCTGAGATCCGTTCAGGGCTCTCACAAGCGGTCCAAAGCTGATCAGTTTTGCCCTAATGCATTCTGAATGGAAAAGGATCCGCACAGAATGCATCCGTTCAGTCTCCATTCTGCTCTGGAGGCGGACACCAAAACGCTGCTTGCAGTGTTTTAGGGTCCGTCTGACGAAACTGAGCCAAACGGATCCATCCTGACTTACAATGTAAGTCAATGGGGACGGATCCGTTTTCTATGACACAATCTGGAACAATAGAAAACGGATCCGTCCTCCATTGACTTTCAAGACGGATCCATCTTGGCTATGTTACAGATAATACAAACGGATGCATGCGGTTATATTATTTGAACGGATCTGTCTGTGCAGATCCATGACGGATCAGCACCAAACGCTACATCTGTATGAAAAGTGCAAAGAATGGAAAGCTAGCTAAGTCTCTGTTGGAAGATAGACCTTAGAGGTTGTCAGACTGTACCCATATTCTTGATGTATACATCTGGGTGTATCTGTAGCCCTTTGCTGCCTAAGGTTGAGGCTAGATAGTGCAGCTGGCTGCACGTGGCTAAGCCACCCCTGTGTGTGGCAGGAAATGACGGTAAAATTACGGCATGGCTGCACCTGGTCAGCTTCCCCATCTGGTCTCTCACTAAGGGTCCGTTCACACGTCCGCAAAATGGGTCCGCATCCTTTCCACAATTTTCTGGAACAAGTGCGGACCCATTAATTTTCAATGGGACCGCAAAAGATGCGGACAGCACACAGTGTGCTGTCCGCATCCGCGCTTCCGTTCCGCGGCCCTGCAAAAAAAATAGAACATTTCCTATTCTTGTCTGCAGACACGGACAAGAAAAGGCATTTCTATTATAGTGCCGGCCCTATGCAGTCCGCAAAATTCGGAACACACATGGCCGGTGTCCGTGTTTTGTGGATCCGCAATTTACGGACCGCAAAACACTTGCGAACGTGTGAATGGACCCTTAGGCTGCATTCACACAACCATATTTTCAGTCATGCTGACATCTGTGTACTGTCTGTGTCCCTGCGGGTAGGGGCAGATTGGCCATAGACCTTACAGGGAAATTTCACTTGGGCCAATACCCAGGGGGCCACCTGGGCCCTCCTCTCGGTCGGCCTGTGGAAGTTTTTGTGGATGTACTTTGTGCTACTGGCAGTATTTTATGATGGACTGTGGTATTTGGCTCTGTTAGGGTGGTAAAATGTGCCACAATATGGTATTGTCGGCCCTGCCTTTCATCAACCTGGACCCGACTACAAAACAGGGCCACTTTTAGTATTTTTTCCTGGGCCACTTTAAGTTCCCAATCCACAAACTATAGAACGTGGCCTATTCTTGTCAGTTTCGCAGACAAGAATAGGAAATGTTTTCAAGGGGGCCCGCAAAAAGGTTGTACATGGACCGCATCCATATTTTGCAGATCCGCAATATGCGGACTTCAAACGATATGGTCAGGTGAATGGTCCCTCGGCCAAAGTGGAAATTCACCACCTCAGATTGGAAAGTTCATGGCTGGATGTGGCATAGGAGACAGGGTAACATCTGAGAGCAGCTCCTGCCAGCCGATGTAATGGGTCAGGTTGTTTAGTGAAGCACACTAGACTCCGGCTCCGTCTCCTGCCCCACGGCTCCGGGAGTCACTCTATACTCTTTACTTAGTTTCTATCGATTTCCCAGAAAATGAAGTGCCAAATTAAATATGATAAGCCTTGTCCTAGTGTCAGAGCCGGGCAGAAGGCTTCCACATGTGGCTGCCGGTGCGACCTCCTGACTGACAAACTGGTGAACGGAGTCTGCCCGCATACGACGTGATCTCAGCTTTCTGCTGTCCTTCTCCCCCATTAAAGGCGGCAGCCACTGTGGATGCGGCCAGGCCTTGGGTTTTGTTAGCCGGCTGTAGTCATGGTAATAAATTGCCAGCTACCTGATCTGAAAAGTGTTCAGCAGAATTATAATCCAACGCATCTTTGCTCTTGTTACCTGGCGTTCGCTGTGAGTCAGATTGCGGCAAGCAGCGGAAAGACCCCGGAGGCCTCCAGTGTATTCATCTTAATTTCTATTGATGATGGAAATAATCTACATGGTACAGTGTTATGGAGGGCGGGGGGCGGGCACCATGACAAAAAAAATCCGGTTTTGGGTTAAGCTCCAGTATTTTATATGACTGCAGTATCGCAGAAATATTAGAGCTTAACCTGAAAACTGAATTATCAATCTATATAAATAGCATGAATCATGTCATACTGTCCGCCCAGTATTTCTGTCAGCTGAACTGAATGTGGCTAAAATTCATCTACATTTGACCTTTACTGTATCCCAGGCGAGGAGAATTCCCATTGTGTAATGCACTAAGGGCATGCTCGCCAACTTTTCCAGTTTGGTTTCCAGGAGACTGTCAGCTCCACCCCTTTTATGTGGTGCCCCGCCCCCTTTTTACGACCACGCACTCCCTCTATGCACATTTGTGCTCTGGGGCTACATCTAAGGGCGCAGCAACCTGATGCTACATACATTGACAGTTCATGGAGGGCTCCTTTCGGGAGAAGGCAGCCATAACGTGTGGTTGTGGCCCCTGGAGATTTGCCAACTCTTCCAACACTACCTGGTCCTGTCAATCAAAGTGCAGAGGGTCCTGCAATTGCAGAGAGAGAAGCGCCTCTAGGTGTAACGGCAACGCCCACGTTGGTCCTGGAGCCTCATTTGCATATATTAAAACATCATTTTTGTGAGCACATATGAACATGGGACCGATACAGATGCACATGTAGCAGGTCAGCCAGTGTCATAGGTGCAAGTTTGCTGACAGATGCCCTTTAAGTTTGGACTGGAGAGTATCAATTTAGAATCTAGACAAAATACATTGGGGCTCATTTATCAAACTGGTGTAAAGTAGAAGTGGCTTAGTTGCCCATGGCGACCAATCAGATTCTACCTTTCATTTTCCAACCGAGCTGTCAAAAATGAAAGGAGGAATCTGATTGGTTGTTATGGGCAACTAAGCCACTTCTACTTTACACCAGTTTGATAAATGACCCCAATTCTTTCTTACAATGAACCACAGATAAACTCTGCATTACAGAGCAAATCTGCATCCTCACCACAGATGGTTGTCATTGGAAATAGATAGTCAACAAGCTTGCTGTCAGACACGTTTCAGTTGCTTAGTTGAGCTTTTATGATGTAATAAATCAGAAAACCACACCCTTCCAAATTTGATGCTATGAGATTTCAGCTCTGAGACTAAGGCTGGGTTCACACCTGAGCGTTTTACAGCGCGTTCCTACGCGCTGTAAAACGCTCAACAGGCAAGAGCCAATGATTCCCTATGGGCATGGTTCTCACCTGAGCGTTTTACAGCGCGTACGAACGCGCTGTAAAACGCCCTACGCCCCAAGAAGTACAGGAGCTTCTTTGGGGCGTAATGTCGTGCGTCCCCGCACATAGATTTCCGGGAACGCGCGACAATGGGCGTTTGCTTGTTTCCTAACGCCTGATAAAATCGCGCATACAGAGCGCATACAGAGTACGCTCAAGTGTGAAACCAGCGTTAAACAATTTGAAATTCTGCATTTCTTTTGGTTGGACCGTGCTGCCTCAGAGGTCACAGGGAATCCACAATCGAAGCCAGCCAAAAAAAATCACGGACACGGGGAAGCAAACAGGCCAGTCAAAGCCTCCTCTCCTTTCCAGGCTTCTATGGAACACCAAAATTTGCATCCAATAGTGAAGTACCATCATGCAAATTGGAGTAAAAATGGTTTTATTATGCTCACAATATACAAGTATATACGAGCAATATACAATGGATCAATCACCCTGATTAGAATTTGAAATTCAGTCCTGGACTATGCACATGATGTAAATCAGGACCTGCGGTTACTAAGGGAATGAATTTGCACATTTATTAATCCTTTATTGTAGAATTCCTCTACATAAGGATATTCCCTTTAAAATACCATGAGCTGCATCTTCTCACAGAGAGACTTTTTATCAATGTTGCTTGTTTTTAGCCCAAACCTAGATAATAGCTTCAGCCTTCCGCCATGTGTATGTGACATGTTAGGTTTCAGTGCGCATGCTCGAACGCTGGGTTGAGACCTGAGCGTACTTGAACGTACGCTCTGTATGCTGCGATCGTACGGGCGTTTGCAATCGAGCATACAGAGACAAGCGAACGCCCATTGTCGCGCGTTCCCGCTGAAGTCTATGTACGGGAACGCGCGACAAGACGCCCCAAAGAAGCTCCTGTACTTCTTGGGGCGTCGGGCGTTTTACAGCGCGATCGTACGTGCTGTAAAACTCTCAGGTGAGAACCATTCCCATAGGGAATCATTGGTTCTTGCCTGTTGAGCGTTTTACAGCGCGTAGGAACACGCTGTAAAACGCTCAGGTCTGAACCCAGCCTAACATATATAAATTGCAACTTGAAAACCTAGACCCACATATTGTGTTTTATGGAAAGAAAAAGGAAGGTAACAAGATTTCTCCTGTGACCCCATGCTTCTCAAGCAGGGGCATAGCTAGAGGCTCATGGGCCCTGGTGCAAGAGTTCAGCTTGGGCCCTCTTCCCTCAGTGCATTGTGGCCAGGGGCAAGGAAGCCATAGCCTTCATGCTGCCTGAGGTAAAAATTGAAACGGCACATCCCCCCATGCCAAATTCTTGACCTAACCCCTTCCCTCCAGCCAGAGGTGTAACTTGACCAGCATGCACTTTCTATAATACCAGTGTCTTCTTATGTGGCACAAGGGTCTTTGGGCCCCCTCAGGCTCCTGGGCCCGGTAGCGACTGCTACCTCTGCACCCCCTATAAACTACGCCACTGTTTACCGAGCCAGGCAGGTATGGTCCAATTCTAGAAGAATTCTTGCAATTAGGTAAATGTGTGGTCTAATACCTATTCCACTGCTAATAAAGGTGTTTTCTAATGAAGACATATTCTCAATTTACAGGATAAGTGATCAACGAGGGTCCGACCATTTGGTCCCCCACCGATCACGAGAATGGGGTCCCGTGTTCTCTCTTTTTTTTATTTTTTATGACTTTCTAGCCATCTAAATACATCTAGCTGTGGGGCACAGTGTTGGTTCTAAGTATTCTTCCAAGGAGATGTGTACGGCTTTTCCTTCCCTCGCTGAAACCTGTTGCCATGGCAACGTGCATCTCCCTATAGACACTGCAACACAAGGTAGCTCGAGAAGTGTTCACAGCAGCTGCACAGGGCAGTACAGAAATGCAGCAAATCTGCCATCCCAGGGTCCACCTCAGTGCCCGGACTTGTCAGTAGTATTTTTGGGTGTTTGCAATGTTTTTCTATTGTTATTTTGTTTTTACCTTTTGGAAACATAGTAATAAGAGCAGAAGCGATAGTAATGATAGAGATGGCTGTTGTATTGTGTTTGTTTCTGCATTTATATTACTAGCTGCACATGTACCGGGAACAACACATGCATACATCTAGTAATAGACATTATTAAACCATCGGCGCTGATATCCAGTGGTTATGAATAATTCATATTCGAATTAGGGAGGCTCACCTGCTTCTGGGTGCTTTGCTCTGAACATGGCTGCTGAAGGAGGATCCCATCAATCTGCAGCTTACACTTACACTGGGGACAGACAGGGGACCTGACACATGCGCAGTCTGTTCCCAGTGTAAGTGAATGGAGGTCGCTGATAGACGGAACTCTCCATCTCTGGCCATGTTTGGAGGGAAGCATCTGGAACCGCGGACCTGCATGTAAATATGATCTGTTTATCAGACATCAGTACTGATAGCTGCATGCATGTGCTGGTAGTGCGGGTAGTAATGTAAACTGGACAACCCCTTTAAGGAAAGCAATCCTCACCCCTAGTAAACAGCCTGACCCCTTCAACTCTGCCCGTCACTGACTTGTTGAGTGCTTTAAGGGATTTTGCGAGATGTTTTAACTGATCCTCTGGATAGGTCATCAGTATTTGATTGGTGGTATTCCGATACCCGGGACCCCCGCCGATCAGCTGTTTGAGAAGACATCGTGCCATGCCACTGTCTTCTCTCTGTTCATCAAGCACAGCGCCGTACATTGTATAGTAGCTGTGCTTGGTATTGCACTCAGCTTCATTCACTTCAATAGGGCTGAGCTGCGCCTAGGCCATGTGATCAATGGCCTAGGCAAAGCTGAAAGAAGGCCGTGACGCTACTGCGAGCGCTAGTGCCTTCTCAAACAGCTGATTGGGTGTCAGACCCCCATCGATCAGGTACTGATGGCCTATCCAGAGGATAATTCATGAGTATAAAAGTCTTGGAAAATCCTGTTGAACAAGGGGTCCCAAGCGCCAGTTCTATGACAAGAGAGTAGGACTAGCATGTGTGATCCCTCTCCATAGAGCCAAAATAGCATTTATTCCAATTATTTCAACAGTTTCATTCACAATGAATGGGATCGAGGGAGACATCTGACCGTGCCCACTTAGCTGTCTTATTCATCTCTATCGAAAAGAAGCAAAGCAAGCTCGTACTGCTTGATAGGTGAGAACGTGGATTTAGTGGCCTTAGATTTCAGCAATGGCAAAGCCAGTTATCATGGGAAATTAAATTAATCCACAATCAGTTTTCCTGCACGACGTCAGAATCGTCAGAAAAATAAGGTATGCCCAGAACAAGGCCACATTGTGTCATAATGTGGGGGCGATCGCTAGTGTACTTTTTGAAGTGCATTGTGTAGTGAGAGAGGTTGAACAGTTGTGTCTTTGTTGGCCACACTTTGAAAGTGAACCCATTTTTGCATTAGCATTGTGCACTTCATTTAATCATGGAGCGTGTCTAACAATACTAAGTCTGTTGCATGGTAAGTGTTTTTCCATGGCTGACTGGTTAGTATACTGCAGCAGTATACAATTCCTCCACATTACGCTCACTTTATAGTATCTTGTGAATAGTGACTATGATGACTTCTGGCAACCTTTGTAGCAAAACACCTAAGGTCTGATTTTTCACAGGAACTCGGGCATGCACGTCATGCTTGATGGCTGAGAATGAGAATATATTGAAATCTTGGAAGAGATAGGCACATGCTTTTATAGAATTTTATCCACTGTGACTTCACTATGGCATGGAAGCATACTATACATACATTAAGAGTATGCATTATCGGACAGGGGTTACTTTGACACATCACATGAACATATATTAGAGGCAATAGACATCTTTTGGTTTCATTTTTTCTTTCATTGGCTGCATTTAAGGGATACAAAACCCCTTTTTTATATTTGTATTTTATTTAAAATGTCTCTGACTCTCTGTTTGTTTTCTACAACCTGCATGTATTCTCATGCATTGCAGGCTGCTCAGTGTCGCTCAGTGAAATCCATCAGATAGCTCTGTGATGGCTCAGTTGGTACCCTCTCTATCTCTTCACTCTGCTTCACGGCCTGCTGGATGAAGCACTACACTTATGTAGAGGTCTGAGCCTCTACATAATTTTAGCGTATCCTCCGGCAGCACAAAGGGACTTGAGACCATCATGGAAAACACAGCTCTTAATAAATGGCCCCCATAATTTTTCAGTTCAGTCATAGGAGCAGAAGAATAAAATTCTGTGCCGTGACGCATCCGCCACATGATGGAAAACAATGACATCCAATGGACTTATTGACTTATAATGAGGTCTATTGGGTTTCTATCCTAGTGTCTGTCATTTTATCTCAGAAAAAAAATGCAGCATGTTAAAAAAAAATTATGAAATATGGTGGAATTTTCTAACTGAGCCTTCAATGCATAGATAAACTTAGCCTAAACGAGATAAAATAAATATACAATTAAAAGTGATGTCAGCTTTTTGAGCAACCAGGAGAACGGAGTAAACGGCTGCATACTGAGCTGTAAGAGAGCTTATCTGATAGATTTCACACTGAATGGAACTGAGCACCCTGCATGGTATGAGAATGCATGAAGGCTGCAGAAAAACAAACAGATCAAACTGTTTCTGGATGTTCTGGATTATTCTGTATGTTCTAGATTATTTTTACGTGCAATGCTTCAACCCTTTGAAGCCTAGACATGTCCATTTAGCTGGCTTTTAGGAAAAGCTATGTATATGAATGTATGTATGATCTACGTCAAGGATCAACCTTCGGCACTCCAGCTGCTGTTAAACTACATATCCCATCATGCACAGCTTCTTGGCTGCTCTTGTAACTCCCATAGAATTGAAAGTAGGATTCTGGGAGTTGTAGTTTCAGAACAGCTGGGATGCCGGAAGTTGCTGATCCCTACTCTACGCCATAGGAAGTTACATTTTTACTAGGCTGATTGAAATCACTGCACTGCTGTCCTAATCCTCCAATTATAAGAACTTTTTTGTCTGGCGACCGAACTATGAAGGTTACTCTGAATCTTCAAGTGTCAGGGCTCCATTTATATATTGCCACTAATATGCTGATGAACCCTAGATTTTGTTGCCAGATTGGTCTATGACAAATAGCAATTGAAATCAACTTGTCATTCTCGTTATAAACCAGAACCCTTCCTTCTAAGCATTCCCATTTTGCTGCGTGGTTTAGTTAGAAATAAAAATCCTCTGATTCTATAGTTTGGCACCTGCTTGTGCACCTGCGGTATTGACACTTTAGAAGAACGAACATTCATTCAGTAAAACCAAATTTTCTAAAATGTTTGTATATTAACAGACTCGAAGGGTGAATAATTATATGGGACAAAAATAAGGCATTTATGTTACTTTATAGCAGAAAAGTATATTTCACTTCCACTATATACCGTATCTTCCAGGTATCTTTTAGTTAAACGTGTATTCAAATTTCACATCTACCTTATGCGTCATGCATGACTGGATTGTGTAGTTGTAATTGGCCCACTTAGTGTTCAGGTCTACCGTAGCCTATGTTCATTCATTTATTCAGTAGTGAGGGGAGTGTTTCTGCACGGGTTTACGCAATGCAGGCAAATTGCTTGTACGTCGTACTATCTATTATCAAATTAAAGGATTTGCCATTTGTATGTAAGTAAAATAAAGCTTCTTCATTGTTCAATGAAAAAGCCTGGCACATTCATTTACATTTCAATTCCTCACCATTTTCAAGATCTCTGCTGGCTGGCATGCTTTTGGAAATTACTGTAAAGTTGTATAGACTAAAGGTTCAGCCACATGGAGCGGCCATGCTGCAGTTCCAGTGTCCTGCTGCCACATGAGCCACAGCAGCGTCGTATTATCTCGATCCCATTACAATGCATTGTTTATTCGGTCTTCATTGTTGGTAACCCGCAAAACAATGCGACCATGAATAAGGAGGACCAAATAGGCAATGCTGTTCTAATGACTTAATATGATGCTGCTGTGGCTCTTACAGCCACACTTATCGCAAGACCGCTGCATCCCAATTGCAGTATAGCCACTCCTTGAGGTCATACCCAAACATTTCGCACAGCTGGCGGTTTTCTACAATTGTATCCATTCTGGGCAATCGTCACAACCGGCAGATTCTGAAATTTCTTCAACAAATCTGCTCTGTGTGAGTTCACCTTTACTCTGCATTTATCATCCAGAATACAATGCTGGACATACAGGGTACATCCACATATTATATTATATATTTCAATGTATGGACATATCATATATATATACAGTACAGACCAAAAGTTTGGACACACCTTCTCATTCAAAGAGTTTTCTTTATTTTCATGACTATGAAAATTGTAAATTCACACTGAAGGCATCAAAACTAGGAATTAACACATGTGAAATTATATACATACCAAAAAGGGTGAAACAACTGAAAATATATCATATTCTAGGTTCTTCAAAGTAGCCATCTTTTGCTTTGATTACTGCTTTGCACACTCTTGGCATTCTCTTGATGAGCTTTTAGAGGTAGTCACCTGAAATGGTTTTCACTTCACAGGTGTGCCCTGTCAGGTTTAATAAGTGGGATTGCTTGCCTTATAAATGGGGTTGGGACCATCAGTTACGTTGTGGAGAAGTCAGGTGGATACACAGCTGATAGTCCTACTGAATAAACTGTTAGAATTTGTATTATGGCAAGAAAAAAGCAGCTAAGTAAAGAAAAACGAGTGGCCATCATTACTTTAAGAAATAAAGGTCAGTCAGTCTAAAAAATTGGGAAAACTTTGAAAGTGTCCCCAAGTGCAGTCACAAAAACCATCAAGCGCTACAAAGAAACTGGCTCACATGCGGACCGCCCCAGGAAAGTAAGACCAAGAGTCACCTCTGCTGCAGAGGATAAGTTCATCCGAGTCACCAGCCTCAGAAATCGCAGGTTAACAGCAGCTCAGATTAGAGACCAGGTCAATGCCACACAGTTCTAGCAGCAGACACATCTCTAGAACAACTGCTAAGAGGAGACTGTGTGGATCAGGCCTTCATGGCAGAATATCTGCTAGGAAACCACTGGTAAGGACAGGAAACAAGCAGAAGAGACTTGTTTGGGCTAAAGAACACAAGGAATGGACATTAGACCAGTGGAAATCTGTGCTTTGGTCTGATGAGTCCAAATTTGAGATCTTTGGTTCCAACCACCGTGTCTTTGTGCGATGCAAAAAAGGTGAACGGATGGACTCTACATGGTTCCCACCGTGAAGCATGGAGGAGGAGGTGTGATGGTGTGGGGGTGCTTTGCTGGTGACACTGTTGGGGATTTATTCAAAATTGAAGGTATACTGACCCAGCATGGCTACCACAGCATCTTGCAGCGGCATGCTATTCCATCCGGTTTGCGTTTAGTTGGACCATAATTTATTTTTCAACAGGATAATGACCCCAAACACACCTCCAGGCTGTGTAAGGGCTATTTGACCATGAAGGAGAGTGATGGGGTGCTGCGCCAGATGACCTGGCCTCCACAGTCACCGGACCTGAACCCAATCGAGATGGTTTGTGGTGAGCTGGACCGCAGAGTAAAGGCAAAAGGGCCAACAAGTGCTAAGCATCTCTGGGAACTCATTCAAGACTGTTGGAAGACCATTTCAGGTGACTTCCTCTTGAAGCTCATCAAGAGAATGCCAAGAGTGTGCAAAGCAGTAATCAAAGCAAAAGGTGGCTACTTTGAAGAACCTAGAATATGACATATTTTCAGTTGTTTCACACTTTTGTTAAGTATATAATTCCACATGTGTTAATTCATAGTTTTGATGCCTTCAGTGTGAATCTACAATTTTCATAGTCATGAAAATAAAGAAAACTCTTTGAATGAGAAGGTGTGTCCAAACTTTTGGTCTGTACTGTATATATATATATATATATAAATATATATTTATATATATATATATATATATATATATATATATAGATATAGATATACGTCATAGCACTTTTTTTCCCCATATTTTCCAATGTAGTCTGCCACTAGTTTCTCCTTTACATTTAATGAGATTTTTTTCCCATGTTCAGCACACAGTATGGTGTCAATAACATGGTGATATTGAGGTATGCGGTAATGTTCAGATGTGCAATTTCTTGTACCCACCCCTTCCTGTTAATTTTATGTTTACCGCCCCTCCCACCCGATAAACACCAAATTGTTTTAGCTTGACACTTCCTACATATCAGCTTGAGCAGCATCATATGTTGAATTTCTATTTTCAGTCTGACACGCTAATTAGGAAAGGCAGCCATTGGATCACGAAGAGGAGCTGAACTGTCGAAATTAACTCTTCTGTTCCCTTCTCTTACCAGCTCTTTTATTAAATATGCCTTTTATGTCTTACACATCTGCAGTACATCCATATACATCAGAGTCACAGATAATGAGGAACCTTGGAGGTGAGGGAATGAATAGAAATTACTGTAGATATTGGAGCTACATTTATTGTATTTTTTTCAAAACGTTTTTTAAACTTTATATACTAGACTTTTTTTTATGTTATTCAGACATAACATTTAGAACACTCAGAAAACTCAGTGTAATGTAAAGCGCCATCAGTGTGGGATCAGACCTTAATGATCTGTAGAATGAGGGGACTAATACACATCTGTAAATCTGGGTGTCCCAGGTTTTGCAATGTTGTCTAATTCAGTTGTTTACACAAGTGTTTAAGCTCCTTTGCAGCGGGCCTCCGGTGCAGAGGATGGGAGTGGTAGTGGTCCTGATAAGATATTATGTCACGGTGCACTCCCTCAGGCCTCATTGCTCCCTGGAGATCAGTGCAGTGCAAAAGTCGGTTGAAGAATCAGGCCAGAAAGTAAAAGTATAAAAGTCTTCTTTTTCAAATCCAGCAGTAGTAGGTACAAAGTGCAGTTTCAGTCAACAAGTGATGAGGTATGCTGTATGCTGGCTAGTTAGTGGCAATTAAATTTCACTTGCATATACTTGTGGATATAGGTAGCCACGATGGGATACAGATCTGGTGTTAGACTATCCTGGAAGAGGTCCAAGTGATGAGTGTCTGAGCTGTAGTCCCTCACCTGCAGCATGGTCTTTAAAGCTGTGGTTTTGCTGATCACTCTGCTGTCTAGGCACACTGAAGGTCTTTGAAAGCAGTGTTTTTGACTCTGGCACTCTTCCTACATTGAAGGTCTCACATGTACACTGATTACAGTCCTTTGGAGTAGGAGCTCTGGCCTGTGCTTCCTTCCTCCAATCTGTCTGTGCTTGAACCCCCCCCCCCCCCTTCCTGGCAGGAAGTAGGACCAGCCCACTTCTATCAAGAGGGAAGGAACAGGGCTATTATAACTGTTCCTGCCAATCATTCCCAACCATACCCATACCTCTGCTAGAGAGCACAGCAGAACATAGCTCAATACATAACATAATACATAACAACAAGCAATTGCAGACAATGCCAGGTCTGGGGTACTGCACCTTCATTATACAGATGGGAGTTGTTCCTGGGGGTCAGATCACACATTCAGATGATCCTGTGTAAATATGTCATAGTTAGAAGTTACTTGTCTAGTGTCTCCAGCCCATCAGCTCGAGTGTCCCAAGGTTTCCTGTCATGCATTCTTGAGGTTCAGAAAAATTTTGTGGATCTAAATCATCCACATCAATTTCCACATCCAGCATTATTCAAGACACTTAGGCCTCTTTCAGATGGGCGTTGCAGGAAAAGGTGCGGGTGCGTTGTGGGAACATGCACGATTTTTCCGCGCGAGTGCAAAACATTGTAATGCGTTTTGCACTTGCGTGAGAAAAATCGGCATGTTTGGATCGGTGTTCTGTAGATTGTATTATTTTCCCTTATAACATGGTTATAAGGGAAAATAATAGCATTCTGAATACAGAATGCATAGTAAAATAGCACTGGAGGGGTTAAAAAAATAATTTAACTCACCTTAATTCACTTGATCGTGCAGCCGGCATCTCTTCTGGCTTCTTTCTTTGCTGTGTGCAGGAACAGGACCTGTGGTGATGTCACTCCGGTCATCACATGATCCATCACATGATCTATCACCATGGTAAAAGATCATGTGATGGACCATGTGATGACCGGAGTAACGTCACCACAGGTCTTGTTCCTGCACAAAGCAAAGAAAGAAGACAGAAGGAGATGCCGGCTGCGCGATCAAGTGGATTAAGGTGAGTTAAATTATTATTATTATTTTTAACCCCTCCAGCGCTATTTTACTATGCATTCTGTATTCAGAATGCTATTATTTTCCCTTATAACCATGTTATAAGGGAAAATAATAATGATCGGGTCTCCATCCCGATCGTCTCCTAGCAACCGTGCGTGAAAATCGCACCGCATCTGCACTTGCTTGCGGATGCTTGCGATTTTCACGCAACCCCATTCATTTCTATGGGGCCTGCGTTACGTGAAAAACGCACAAAATAGAGCATGCTGCGATTTTCACGCAACGCACAAGTGATGCGTGAAAATCCCCGCTCATGTGAACAGCCCCATAGAAATGAATGGGTCGGTATTCAGTAAGAGTGCAATGCGTTTAACTCACGCATCGCATCCGCGCGGAATACTCACCCGTGTGAAAGGGGCCTTAGTATATGGATATATACTACCTGAGAACAGGACATGAATTTTTGTCATAGGGGAACCAGAGTAAATGGGCTCCAGGTATTGGACCGATAACTCATCGTGCGTCTGATAATTCTTGTTAAAATACAGTATATTTCTTCTAACAGAACAGGAAAACAACATTGAGAAGTCTATTCAAATGTGATATGTCTGATAAACCCATCCAAAAAAATTTAACAATGCTTATTCCTGTAGGGAAAAAAGGACAGATCCACATGTTCCTTTCAGTTTCTTGTTTTTATAAGGTCCCCTTTGTGTAAGATCTTCAATTTTGAATAGACAACCAAGAAAGAAACAAACAAATGACCAAAAAGCATGTCTTACCCTCCTGCAAGATCAAAAGCAGAACTTAGAGACTCTATTAATATGTTAAGATAAGGGTCCGGACTTCAAAGGGGATTTTATTCTATATATAGGGAAACTTGGACTCTGCTTAACCTATTGTGAGCAGGAATTTAGATAACTATACATAGCAGTGTTGTGTTAGTTCTCATTTAATACATAGCAGTAGACAAGTGCTGAATTGGAGAAAAGTCTATGGTGGGAATGTATCAAGCCCTGCAATCCAGAAATTTTGCTCAAGAAGTTTTAGAAATAATGGAAAAGATTTCTCAAAACTGGTGCCCATAGCAGCCAATCAGATTCCACCTTTCATTTTCCAGCTCTCCTTTGGAAAATGAAATGGTCAATCTGATTGGTTGCTAAGTGAAGTTTCCTTTGCACCAGTTTTTGCAACTTTTTGGGATTATGTCCGTCAAAGTTTGCAACACTTGAAAGTTTCCAGTATTGTTGTTGTGTCCGCATCCGAACCGCATTTTTTGCTGCTCGGGTGCGGACCCATTCACTTCATACATTGCTCCGTTTCGAGGCCCCGCAAAAAAAATATAGCATGTCCTATTCTTGTCCGTTTTGCGGACAACATTAGGCGTTTCTACAAAGTTTCCAGTATTGTTGTTGTGTCCGCATCCGAACCGCATTTTTTGCTGCTCGGGTGCGGACCCATTCACTTCATACATTGCTCCGTTTCGAGGCCCCGCAAAAAAAATATAGCATGTCCTATTCTTGTCCGTTTTGCGGACAACATTAGGCGTTTCTACAATGGGCCGCCCGGTCGGTTCTGCAAATTGCGGAAGGCACACGGGCTGCTTCTGTTTTTTGTGGATCCGCGGTTTGCGGACCGCAAAAAACTGAATGGTCGTGTGTATGAGGCCTTAGTCTGTTAAGCTGATTTCAAACAGATTTATCAACTACATCTTTTAACACAGTCGTAAAAGTAGTCCCAATCTTAATCCAATAAAAGGTGTGGGGTAGAAAGTGGAGTACCATCTCCAGACAGAAGTGTTAGACTTAAAGATCCGTCAAATCTATCAAATATATATTGCATGGCAAATTACGGTAAAACAGACTCCAACCAAGTGACTTTAAGAAGTCCTCTCATGAAAAATCTCCACTATGTCGATTGCATAAATGTATGCTGAAAAAATCAATAGGTTAACCCCAGTTTTACATCTCTGTTCTTGATACTATCAGCATTCCCCATTTGGCTCCTGATGTGACAATTTCACATGTTTTGTGGCTTAGACCTCAGTGAAGGATAGTTCGAGGTTTATGTCAATGAATATTACTCATGCGCCTCATTTCCATGAATATGGCAGACATCTGGAAAATTGCCAATTTTTATGAATATGTCTCAGTAATGTCTGTAAAAAAGAACAGTCCAAATCTGATATCATCTATTGTCCAGTGCAAGCACTAATGCAACACTATTTTTCTGTAAAAATAATGGAATTTGCAATAAAGGTTTTGGACAGAGCCTCAGATGCAGGTGTGACCAAAGCCTGGTGAAGGAATATGAGACGTGAAAAAGTCTCCATTAGAAGATTCTGTTGTTTATGGGAAAAATATTCTCCATGCAGCAGCAGTAAACTGACTATGGATTACTCATCTATATAGAAGATCTTATCATATCTATTGACAATATTCTATATTACAATTGCAACTGCATGGTACGGCAAAAAAGAAAAACTGAAATTCCCAAAAAAAAATTCTAACCCTAACCATGAGCTTATAAAAAAAAAAACTAAGTTTGGGATGGAAGTGTCCATTTAAGATTCTAGCAAATTTTTTGCCTCTATGAGGGTGATGGGAAACAGGATGCCATTTATACCTTCATTCAAGTACATCTACAAGTGAATCTGCTTGTAAAGCTCAGCGGCAAGAAAGGCTTCAGAAGCCATTCAGTTGCCAAAGCGTTTGTTCTCTGCTGTGACTCATCCCACCCCTTTAAGGTTCTATAAGGAGATATGGGCACATTTGTAACCAGACATAAGTTTTAATGACAGTCGCACTTAAAGGGAGTCTTTCACCTAAAATGACCATTATACACCACAAACATCATGATATCCATTACATTCCCCATATTATAATCTTACCTTTCATATTGCTGTCCGTCGCCTATTCTCTCTTAAAAACGCTTTTAATCCATATGCTAATCAGGTTCTGAAGGTGCCCAGGGGCGGCGTTTATGCGGCCGATGCCCAGGCTCCACGGCGCTGTTCAAATCAAACCCCTCCCCTTTCACCCCTATGGCCCGCCCTCGGTTCTTCAGATACCATCCTCCAGTCAATGACAGATCCGGCGCCTGCGCCTGCGCACTCCATTACCCACTAGGGCAGAGGCAGCAGAGCGTTTAATGCGCATGCGCCGGCCCGTACATCCCGATATTTTGGCAGTTTACTTCCGCCGGCTAGATCGGGCCGGCGCATGCGGATTAAATGCTCTGCTGCCTCTGCCCTAGTGGGTAATGGAGTGCGCAGGCGCAGGCGCCGGATCTGTCATTGACTGGAGGATGGTATCTCAAGAACCGAGGGCGGGCCAGAGGGGTGAAAGGGGAGGGGTTTGATTTGAACAGCGCCGTGGAGCCTGGGCACCGGCCGCATAAACGCCGCCCCTGGGCACCTTCAGAACCTGATTAGAATATGGAATAAAAGTGTTTTTAAGAGAGAATAGGCGACGGACAGCAATATGAAAGGTAAGATTATAATATGGGGAATGTAATGGATATCATGATGTTTGTGGTGTATAATGGTCATTTTAGGTGAAAGACTCTCTTTAAAGTTAAGCTGACACTTGAGATAATTGTTGGCCGAATGCTCGTTAGGCCGACAACTATGTCTCCGAATTCCCAATACAAACGTGTGCTCCATGTGGCCAAGCATCTGTGTGTTGCAGACACCTTTGGCAGGTGACTTATCTCTTCCAGAACAAAAGGATAAGGTATGACAAAATCAAAGTGTCTGACCCTTCACCCCCTGACATCGCCCATCGGGGAGATTTAGGAGGCCCCAATAGACAATAGGTGGAATCAGCAGGTTCAGACATACTGTATATCTGATGTATCTGACCAGCTTTAGACAGCAGCAATGTTTCCTATTCCCACAGTAATTCCATATCAATTTACTTCATGTGTCGTAAGAAATGATCATGAGATATTAATAGATTTCTGCCTTGTGATTTTGGTTTAATAGATCTTGGTGTATTAATCTAATCAGTTAATAGGATTGGAGGATAGATCACATGTGATTAAGGTGCTTGTCTGTCACAATATGTCTGGTGGCAGCAGGGAGGCCGCCGAGCACACAATAATGACTTATGCTGTGTTTTCAGTTCTCTACATAATTGTTGTCTCTAGTTTTATTGGGTAATGAGCAAATGGTCTATTTGATAATGCAAATACATGTAGATCTGACCTACTTACTGTATTTCCATAGAATTTTTATTTCATTATCATGTCTCCCGTAGGAAGCAGTGCCCAAGAGGCTTGACGTCTCATAGATATGTTCCGCCACGCTTTCCAAAATGTTCACATTTCCAGGCAGCTATTATGCGACAAGCTCCTAAACTCATTATGGCTTGAACTCCATGGACACTTGGTGGCTTGCTACTCAACTATCTTATAGAGTTCTGCGTCGTGTACGGCCTCTGTGCTGCCACAAGAGGCTCCCGTAATGATTTCATTGGCTTTCATACTCTTCCAGCAGCCTCTTCAAAAACCCAATTGTTATTACAATGATTTCTTGTTCCTGGCGCAAAACCTTTCCTATCTTGAAACCAATAGATCACACTTTATTCTTAGACTTATTTTCAGCAAATTGTTCAAAGTGTGATAGGGATGAGTCAGGATGCATTTCATTTTGGCTTTCAGGAACTTTCATAAAAGACTATAGCAGGGATGAACCTGCCGACAGACACGACTGTTGTTTACCAGTATGCAGTCTTGTTTGGCACTAGAACCTCCTGCACGTAAGTCTCGGAGACCCAAGAATTTGTTGGACATGTTCCATGCCATTAGTAGCAGCCTGGCTCGTAGGATAAGGTCTGACCTTTCTAGTAAGGTGAAGCTGTGTTTTATGGTAACAAGCCCAGCAATCAGATATCATTGTAGAAGGGCTTTTGAGAAAGAAGCCCCTACTGCAACATCTATGAAGATGCTGTGAGGGTGGATAGTTATCAAATGAGTAAAGAAGTCAGAGTGTGTTGGTGTTAAATTGTTTTACGAGGGGGCCCATTTTGGCTTAGGCTACGCCATCCCTGTTCTTTAAACACGTTCTTTCTTGTATGAATATCAAAGGGAACAGAAATTAGGGCAGGCTTATCAAATATTTAGAGCAGAACAATTTAGATTTGGGATTTAGCATACATTTTACGGGGCTTGGGTGTTTGCTAAGTCCAAGGTTTTATTGGCGATGGCTTATTACTGGAGTTTTCTGCCTGCTTCGATCTGTACAGCTGTTTTTAAGCAGCAGAAGGAAAATACTGTTTGTGTTCATTCAAGAGCTTAGACCCCATCATTAGTAGTCAGAAACAGCCTCAAAATCAACTGGTACCTTATCATTAAGATCCAAATTTGGTTCCCAGCTTTCCTGTGATCATTGTATATCTTAACGCTAGCAAAAACAGTAGAAACAAGCATGTGAATAAATGCTATTTACAACTTGTATTTATAGGCCTATTATTTTACGTAAAGACCTAATAAAAGTTTTTGTTTACAAAGCGTTGTCTCATGAAGACAAACCCTGACCACATGCTTTACAGTGCAAATGAACTTCAAATACTAAGCTCTTAGTGCTCTGGAGCACTGCTATGTTTTCTGAACTATCGGACCCATTCACAATTTGATTAGGATTTCAGCAAGGATACACCACAGCGCATGTTAGCTGGGTTTTTGTAACATGTCCTGGAAGTAAAGTCTGGCAAGATTTTTGTCCATGTCCATTCTTCTTGCAGATTCTGCACTGAAAAACTGTAGATTAGTCCATTCAAAAAGGTCATATCTTCACTGGAGCTGTGGTACATCAACTGCAAATCTTCAACAGAAATCGGAGTGTCCACCTGTCACGAATCTATTGTAAATACCTGTTGGATGTGCCATGATGTACGCCATAGCCTATGGCACAAACATGAAGTGAGCAGAGCCTAGTTACATGGAAAGGCCACATTTTGTAGGATTTTTCTGACCGTAAATATTATAAAACCATTATTTTATCAATGGAAATTCTTTAGGATGACCAGAAAGCTTCTCAGGTAATATATGCAGTGATTGCATTTCTAGGTATATCAGAGAACATTTATCCCCTTTAGTCCAGAAACTGTAGGCTCAGGCAAACTCAAAAAGTCAAAGTTTGATGCACATCCTGATGGCACCAAATTTAGCAACTTTTTGGGGCTTTTGCACCCCATTTGCTACTTTTCCAAAAAAGTGGGTTGAGTGGTGCAGCAGGTGTTTAGTGTGGGGCTGGGCATAGCTGGTCTGGCACATTTATTACATCTACACTAGCTCCCTTGCTGGTGTAGATTTTATTCTGGCACACAAACCTGAACAGATGTGCCAAACGTATTATGAGACATGCACCTCTTAATAATTGTGAAGCATCTGATACCAGTTTGGGGTAGTAACATAGTTTGTAAGGCTGGAAAAAGACATCCATCCAGTTGAGCCTGGTATACTACAAGTTGATCCAGAGGAAGGCAAAAAAAAAAAACTGTGAGGTAGAAGCCAATTTTCCTTATCCTAGGGGGAAAAATTTCTTCCCAACTCCAATCCGGCAATAAGAAAACTCCCTGGATCAATGACCCTTCTCCAGAAATCTAGTAACTATGACCTGTAATATTATTACACTCCAGGAATACATCCAAGTCTCTCTTGAACTCTTTTAGTGAATTCACATCACCACCTCCTCAGGCAGAGAGTTCCATAGTCTCACTGCTCTTACCGTAAAGAATCCTCTTCCATGTTTGTGTACAAACCTTCTTTCCTCCAGACGCAGAGGATGTCCCCTCATCCCCACTAGGACTGTACCTATAGGTGATGCTAGCAGGTCAGTGTACGGTGTCACATGTATATGGTGTGGCGCGAAACAGAGGAAGGGAAAAAGACTAAGCTGTGGACCTTCACCTACTCAGTGGACAGAATTAAAGGGGTTGTCCTTTTTTTTTTTTTTTTTTGTTATTTTAAACTACCAGTTTGCAACACAAAAAAATACATTTGGACAATATCTGTAAGACATCTCAGAGACATCTGTGCCTACATTAGATAAATGATCATGTGACTAGTGGAACATTTATACCTTCTGGTCATCATTTACCTTGTTCTCTAAATTCTTTTAATGAATTTATCATGAGCTCAATAGTGAGGTCAATAACTTCCTCACAACTCCACCTGGTTTGTCTTCTGGACTACGCTGTATGGTGATCCATGTATATACTTTATTTATTAGCAGTATATATTAGGTCCCGTTGTACGCAGATGTTGTAGAAATCCACGTAATCTGGAACAGTCGTTTCTACGCTGGTACTTGGAATCGTGATTTATACCAATGCATGGTTTTCTCCTGCTATTGTCTGTATGGCCAATTATTTCTTTATGTCTATCACATATTAAGCTGTCAGATGTTATCTTGTGTAAAGTACAAGGTAATTACGGAAACCAGCAGAGCAATCTGATAAGGTGACTGACCCTGTTGTGGGGTGTGTTGCTCACTGACCATGAATACTGCACAATCCATTACATGCAAAATGATTGAAGACTAGGGGCATATTGGGGTAATTATTCTACCGCCATATGCATGTAGTATTGACGCACTCAATGGGGTCAGTTATCAAAGACTGGCTTTTAACGCCTGTCTCTGACAGCCCCTGCGATGCCAGAGGAAGCACCTAATTTATGACGAGGTGCATGCCTCGTCATACATTAGGTGCACCTCCGGGAACTACGCCGGTCCCTTACTGGAGTCGTTTTTACTCCTCTTTTACACCTGTTTCCAAGTGTAAATTTCAGTGAGTTTGCCAGAGCCAATGTCCTGACCCCTGCCAGGCTTTTGCCACTTACAAGTGGTGAGAATCGCTTAAAAATACCAGTGCAATAAAATATTGTTCCACGGACATTTAAAAAGTCCCAAAAAGGGGTCTTTTTATGCAAAAAACTGGCGTAGTGATGTTTGTAAATGACCCCCAATGTTTGTATTTGCACATTATCTGTCTTCTAGGCCACTAGGAACCTTTTCTTCCTATATATCTTACTGCTCATATAGGTTTTATTACATAATTATGTGTCACAATTGGTTTTTAATAGTTTTGCACTCATTCCATCATTTTATTACATAAGGCCATGAATCTGAATTTCGGTAACACTGGAGGGAACTCCTTTCTGGCTCCCTATCCCAGTTTTGCCTAAGAAATCAATCATTTATCATGCTTTATTATTTCACTGGAGCAAATGAGTAGAATAAAAAGGACAGCAATGTCAGGAAGGTAAAGGCAGATATAATAAATGGCACAAAGTAGCTGAAGAATGTGGTTGCGTTATAGCAGAGGTGATTTTGCCCCTGACGATTTATTACAACCAGGAGTGAAGGGGTTTGTTAGGAGAGCCAAGGGCTCTCAAGCTGTTGATAGATCACATTACCTCTCTGGTAATAAAACATTACAGGGAAGGATGGGGAATATGACAAATGGAAAGTCAGCTTGTGGTGAAGCTCACGGCTACTCGGGGAACATGAATTACATCTTTAAAATTCAAGAGATGCAAAATGAACACCGATGAATGTACTAGAGGAAGCATGCAAGTTGTAGCAGCCCATGGAATTCATCTGATGTCAGTTTATTACCCACGCTGGATCGTAATGGCTATGGGTTGGAGGCAGGCATGGGATGCAAAATAAATTCTGGGGAGGTCAGATAACAGGTACACCCTCAATATGTTATGTGAAGAACACATCAAGTTAGCTGGTTACATGTCTAGGTTGAGTAGATTGGGTACAACATACATTTTATAGGATGGATATTATTCCTTCAACTAAGTTGACATGCAAGAGGAATAGTTTGATGTCTAGACTAGTGATGAGCGGCAGGGGTCATATTCGAATTCGTGATATTTCGCAAATATTTTGTAGAATATTTGTCATATATTCACGAATTCGTATATTCGTTATATTCGACATTCTTTTTTTTTACGCGAAAATCGGCAAGGTAATGATGGCATAATATGCGAATATTGCGCGCTCAATACAGGCGTGGGTCAAAAACTAATATATAGCACTATATTCTATAGTGCTATATATACATTTTTAGAATATTCATAATTTTTTCCATCTGAACACATGATTCCTCCCTGCTTCTTGCTTGTGGGCCAATGACGTCATTGGCCCACAAGCAAGAAGCAGGGAGGAATCATGTGTTCAGATGGAAAAAAATATATGAATATTCGTCATTACAAATATATAACACTATATTCTAAATATTTGCGAATTCTCGATGTGCCGATATTCGCAATTAAAATTCGCTATTCGCGCTCAATACTAGTCTAGACTCACCTGGTGCATATACAGAAGTCTAATATCTTCCCTTATGTCTAGAACTGACCAGGTTCCTGGTGCATATACAGAAGTCGAATATCTTCCCTTATGTCTAGAACTGACCAGGTTCCTGGTGCATATACAGAAGTCGAATATCTTCCCTTATGTCTAGAACTGACCAGGGTCCTGGTGCATATACAGAAGTCGAATATCTTTCCTTATGTCTAGAACTAACCAGGTTCCTGGTGCATATACAGAAGTCTAATATCTTCCCTTATGTCTAGAACTGACCAGATTCCTGGTGCATATACAGAAGTCTATTATCTTCCCTTATGTCTAGAACTGACCAGGTTCCTGGTGCATATACAGAAGTCTAATATCTTCCCTTATGTCTAGAACTGACCAGGGTCCTGGTGCATATACAGAAGTCGAATATCTTCCCTTATGTCTAGAACTGACCAGGTTCCTGGTGCATATACAGAAGTCGAATATCTTCCCTTATGTCTAGAACTGACCAGGGTCCTGGTGCATATACAGAAGTCGAATATCTTTCCTTATGTCTAGAACTGACCAGGTTCCTGGTGCATATACAGAAGTCTAATATCTTCCCTTATGTCTAGAACTGACCAGATTCCTGGTGCATATACAGAAGTCTATTATCTTCCCTTATGTCTAGAACTGACCAGGTTCCTGGTGCATATACAGAAGTCTAATATCTTCCCTTATGTCTAGAACTGACCAGGTTCCTGGTGCATATACAGAAGTCTAATATCTTCCTTTATGTCTAGAACTGACCAGGTTCCTGGTGCATATACAGAAGTCTAATACCGTATCTCTCGTACTTTAATGGAATAGCACCAATTAGGTTAGTGGTCTAAAAATTGGCCTAATTGAAAGCGATTCATCCCAATCACAGAGGATTTAGAATAAAACATGCTTTTTCTATCCATAAACAGCACCACTTTTACCCTTAGACTGTGTCTGGTACGGGAGCTCATTATAATTCAACGAATGGGGTGAAGGTGAAATACCAGACACATTTAATCTAAAAGAGCGAATCTATGGTTTTTAAGGGAAGAATTACTTTTTTCCATACTTGGACAACCCATTTAAAGTTTTGTCTCCTGTAAATAAATGACTAACGCACTGTAAGCTAAGTTATCCCTTATTTCCCTCGATTCTTCAGTGCTCCCCTTATTAAGAACACACCAGCATATTATTACAGTGATATAATTGCTGTCCAAATGACACAGCCCTGCATTCTCAATCTCACGGAATCCTTTGACCAGTACCTAATCCCATTTACCCCAATACACAACATATAATTCAATCCATATATCAGTTACACACAGTCAAGTCACATTATTATGACCACTTCCTACTTTCGAAGTCGTTTGTGCGTAGCTGATGAAGGTAGTCACGTGTAGTGAGCTGGCTTGGTGGGTATATACGGTGTGGATAGGCTGTCTGCATTTATATCCCTTGTTGCTGTCATGGGCAAAAGTGATGATTTATCAAAGTTGCAAAAAATGGATAATTATTGGCTTCTGGGCCAAGGCTGGCAGTATTTCTGAAACTGCAGTTTGTGAACTGTTCTGCTGCTGCTGTGGAGACAGTGTATCGTGAGTGGACAAATGGCACCATTGTAAATAAGCGACTTGAAAATTGCAGACAGTGGAGCATCTCACTGCCAAAATGAACCAATGGGCTACCAAACATGTGTCTAAAACAGCTCAGCAAACCCTACTGCGCATAGGGCTCTAAAGTAGATGGATGGTCACTGCACCTCTGCTAATAGTAACATAGTACATAAGGCTGAAAAAATACATTTGTCCATCCAGTTCGGCCTGTCATCCTGCAAGTTGATCCAGAGGAAGGCAAAAAAAAACAACTGTGAGGTAGAGGCCAATTTTTCCCCACTTAAAGGGAAAAAATTCCTTCCCGACTCCAATCAGGCAATCAGATAAATCCCTGAATCAACGACCCCTCTCTAGTAGCTATATCCTGTAATATTACTACACTCCAGAAATACATCCAGGCCCAGCTTGAACTCTTTTAGTGAACTCACCATCACCACCTCCTCAGTATCACTGCTTTTACCGTAAAGAATCCTCTTTTATGTTTGTGTAATGAAGTTGCAACAGCAGAAAAAGCTTACATTTTCACGTCAATATAGGAATTGGACCTCCACTGTTTGACAAAGGGTTGCCTTCTCCTAGGAGTCATATTTTCTTCTTCATTGACATGGCGTCAGGCGAGAAACATCAGAGAACAAGCACGCTGCAGCCATTGCTGGAAGAACACTAGGCATTCTCAACCTATTTGGTTAGGAATCCATCCTTACAGATCATGTAGACCCATACTTGCTGATTGACTTCCCTGGGGCAGATGAGATTTTTGCTAGTGAGTACTACCCCTCATTCCCCAGACTTGAACCCAATTGAGCATCTGTGGGACCACCTTGATCGTCGTGTTCGCTCTATGGATCCTTCCTCATGCTCCCTCCAGCAGCTGTGGGATGCACTGTAGTCAGCATGGCTCCAGATACCTGTGACAACCTACCAGGACCTTATTGAGTCACTCCCAGCCCATCTAGCTGCTGTCCATGCTGTACATGGCGGTTACTCTGGATATTAGCTGGTGGTCATAATAATGTGACTCGACTGTGTATACACAGCATACCATATATAATATAACCATTTATTTATGCAGACATTACTTCCCCAAATCAGCAAATAGTATAACATTTAATATTAATACAATTAATACTGATACATCGCCGGACGCTATGCTGCACAGCGCAGCCTGCGATGTATCAGTTACAGTTAACCTCTATCATGCGGGTGGGAGGAGGGGCTGGAGGCCGGCAACTGCTGTTGCACTTGCGGAGGGCCCGGTGCAGTCACTGTACGCCATTACTCCGGGCCCAGCTCAAAGCAGTTTTCATATGTAAAGTCTATTCATGTAATCCTCAACCAGTGGCTCTGCTTTGTTAGACTACCATAATCGTCTGTAGTAGTACTCACTATCAAACTAGCGGGCAGGCTGGCAGCGTAATGAAGCTGGCGGAGCAGGAGCGTGACTGAGTGAGTGACGTTGCGCTTCTGGCCTGCCCACTGCTTTGATAGTGAGTATAACTACAGACTATTACAATAGTTTAACAAAGCAGAACCACTGCTTGAAGATTACATGAATAGACTTTACATGTATAGATTGCTGTGAGCGGGGCCCGGTGTAATGGGGGTCACTATTTACACAGGGACATGAGAAGACACAGAGGGGACCAGCATGAGATGCTATATATGTGCCATCCACAGATCCCCCCATAACAGTGTCATTCACAGATCCCCCCATAACAGTGTCATCCACAGATCCCCCATAACAGTGTCATCCACAGATCCCCCCATAACAGTGTCATCCACAGATCCCCCGTAATAGTATCATCCACAGACCAACAGTATCATTCACAGATCCCCCATAACAGTGTCATCCACAGATCCCCCCATATCAGTATGTGATCCACAGATCCCCATAACAGTGTCATCCACAGATCCCCCCCATATCATTATGTGATCCACAGATCCCCATAACAGTGTCATCCACAGATCCCCCATAAGAATGAATCATCCACAGATGCCCCCATAACAGTGCGTCATCCACAGATCCCCTCCATAAGTGTCATCCACAGATCCCCCATAATAGTGTCATCCACAGATCCCCCATAATAATGTCATCCACAGACCACCATTAGTTCAAAACCCCACCAAAAGCACACCTTTTGGTTACATATTTTTTTTCTTATTTTCCTCCTCAAAAACCTAGGTGCGTCTTATAATCAGGTGCGTCTTATAAAGCAAGAAATGCGGTAAGCACTTTTAGAGAGCAGGCACGGTTGAAAGCAGGCACGGTTGTGTATAGGATCCAGTAGGCCAAGTAAAGTTCTCATTCTATATAACCTGCACAATCTACTTAAATCCGGCCAAGGGTGCAACTTGTCTTTCTATCTCACAACAATTTTGTATCTCTGCACATAAATGTGGCACTACAATGCCCAGCTATATTGTTCAATAAGTATTAGGCTACATGTACACGAACGTGGTTTGGTTCTGCATCCGAGCCACTTTTTTTGCGGCTCAAGTGTGGACCTATTTACTTCAATACGCGGAAAGCACTCTGTGTGCTATCCGCATCCGTTGCTCTGTTCCGCAGCCCCGCAAAAAAATTTAATATGGTTTATCTTCCCCACCGCTATGTAGTGAAGTCCATTACAGACATATAAGTGCTCACTGGCTTACATTTCTCCAGCACCCTCCTTTGTAATGGCCGCTGTGCAGTTTCTTCCATCCAGTTCTCTTTTTCTTCAGAGGCAGGCGCTTGTCTGACAAGGCTGATATCCCCCTGTTTACCGCTGATTCTCAGCTCAGCCCTCCTGACACGGCCTAAGAGCTCACGACCGTTGGCTGTTTTTATGGTCTGTAAATTCCGGATCTGTAAAACATGGATACCAGCGGTGTGTATTCCGCATTTTGTGGAATGATACCTCCGGCCCTCTAAAGAACTGTCCTATCCTTGTCGGTAACACGGACAATAATAGGACATGTTGTATTTTTTTGCGGAACGGCCATGTAGACATATGGACATGGAACGCACACAGAATGGTTCCACATAGGGGCTGCAAAAAAAAAAAAAAAACTGACACAGAAAAAAATATGTGTTCTTGTGCATGAGCTCTGACTCTCTGGCTGTCAGCCACACACTGATTCAGCAGCCTTCTAGCTACAGGGGTGGAACCAGCCCACACCCAGTTATAGTACCTAGGGGGCTGACTGATTAATAGACTCCCTCCTTTCCTGTACACAACCTAGCAGACTCACAATGCACAGTGACATTACCCCTTGCAGTAGACTGCCAGCACGCTGCACAGTCTGTGTTTTTAAGTTTACAATTTGATTGCCAGATATTAGCTTTTCCAATATTCCACATGCTGAGGCAGGTGCCTGAGCAGCCAGCACTGACTCACTGACAAGGATATATTGCTGTTACTACAATTTGACAGCAAAGCTGCTCGATACACAGGCAACAATGAACTGTTAGATAATGAAAAACAGCCGCAACAAAGACTCCTGGGGAATATCTGCTGGGCAGGGACATCTCTGCAGCAATCCTGGCGCAGCACGACACCTGGGAGTTCTTGTAAGGGATGCCCTAGGCCTCTCACACAGCGTGTACCCGCAGTAATGAAGCAAACAGAAAGGTTACATTGCTGGAGGAATTCAACTCATATCAAAGAATAGGATAGCCAGGCGCCTTTGACTTAAGCATCACCTGTGCTGAACACAATGAAGGTCCATCACAAGGTATTACAAGCAGCATGAGAAAGACCCTTGAGAAGTCTGGTGGATTACTCAGTCTTACATGATTTCTGCAGAATCCTGGTGTAATCTTTGTATTAATGTTTATAAATAATACTAATAACCTTGGTACCTATAGTTCTTCATGTAACATGTCAGTCCAGATTAAAGGGGTTGTTTAAGAATGAGGTGGGGGCCTGACCTTTATCAGGAAGTTTACTTAGGTCAACAGGACTTTCTTTTCTGTCCTGCATAACGAAAACCAGACGAATCCGTTATGCTTGCCCATAGACCTCTAGGTTTCCGTTTTAAATTCCACCTTACGAATTCCGTTATTTTCCGTTTTCATTATGTTATAATGAAAAGCAGTAACGGAATTCATAACGCTGATGTGAACCCACCCTTGCCTGCTTCCCAGTGCTGGCTCCCTGCTCCTTCTCCTCCCAGGCTGTTATAATCGCCGAAAACATCCGGTTTGACGCTGCCTGCAGTGAATCATTGGATAACCTTGCGTCATGTGACCATTGTCATGTGACCTTGTTGCGAACTCCTTTACCCTGCTTTCACACCTGAGCGTTTCCCAAACGCGCGTTTTACGCGCGTTTTAGTCGCGCGTTTTTATGCGCGTTTTTTGTAATAGTAAACGCGCGTTTGACGCGCGTTTGTGTGATTGACTGCAGTGTCCTATGGCCACAAACGCGCGTCAAAACGCCCCAAAGAAGCTCAAGTACTTGATTATGCGTCAGGCGTTTTACAGCGCGATCGTACGCGCTGTAAAACGCCCAGGTGAGAACCATTCCCATAGGGAAGCATTGGTTTTCATGTGTTGAGCGTTTTACAGCGCGTTTGAACGCGCTGTAAAACGCTCAGGTGTGAACTTAGGGTAAAGGATGCTCTCACATGCGCCATCAGAATCTGTTCAGAAAAAACATGAATAATCCGCAACTTGTGCAGGTAGCCTAAGGGCGCCTTCACACTCAACAGATTTTGTTGCAGAAATTTTAAATGACTGAAAAGCAGTTTTATTCATCTGCCTTTTAATTGTGTGTGATTTTGAGTGCAGATTTCACCTTTTCAATGGAAGGATGAGAGCTGCAGCAAAATCCCATCAAATCTGCAACAAAATCCGCAAGTAAGACATTCAGATTTTGATGAGGCTTTGGTATGGAAATTCAAAGAAATCTGTACAAAAATTTGTGCGCAATTTGTGCAAGTCTACCCGCGCACCCATGTGGAGGTAGCCTTAGGTAGCAGAGATGCCCTTGTCATTTAACTCTTTAAGGCTGCATGGTTTATGAACTGTTTCAGCTCTGAGTTTATATAATAGTCGCTTTACCTGCAGTCCCATGTAAAAGATGTTAGCGTGGTGAGGTATGCAAGATTGGAATCAGTACTGCTGCGGCTCACAAACTCATTTGGCCAGATTTACTAAGAAAATCTGTGGAGTAAGATGCACTTGCTGTATGTAGAACATACCATAAGTGTCTGAGTGGCAGGGCTCTGACCTTTGGGGGCGCCGCTGATCATGAGAATATTTGTCTGCCTCTACCCATAGCGGCAGCATGAATGCATGACCACCACTTCATTCACATGGAATTCCCATTCTCATAATCGGTGGGGCCCCAAACATTTGGACCCTCACTGATCAAACACTTGTATTAATAAACTGATAACTGGGTGCTGCCATTTTAGTGGAGTTTGCTGTTCCACCCTGTGTAGAGATTCATCCTTATGATTAGAAAAATAATAATGGCCAATTCTCTATTTGTTCATAAGTTTCCAGAAGGAATAACAGAGGAAAGGCCCAATACAGGATTACTTTATGGGGTATGCAAGTATTTACTAAAGCAGGCATGCTAGGAGAGAGGCAGGTCCTCTTTAAGTGAATACACATTTGTAAAATAGAAAAGGGAATGTTACAAGTCACACTTACTGTTTTCTGAAATCATCCTCTAGAGGAGGTGGATCGCCCGATTACTGCAGACGTCAGAGATGAGAAGTGCATCATTTGTATTAATGATTTCTCTTTTACTGGGTGATCATGTATATGACGGCACTTGTTCTCTGTCACAGTGGATGTTCTTTTATCAGGTGACTGGAAAGCTGTTAGCTCTCATTCATTACAGATACATGTACCATGTATTATACACGCATGCATGTTATATTCAGTAGATAGATAGATGATAAATACTAGATAGATGTATAGATTGTAGATAGATATGAGATAAATAATAGATAGATATAAGATAGATATACGTATAGATAGATTGTAGATAGATTGTAGATATATAGATACATAGATGTGAGATAGATGTATAGATTGTAGATAGATATGAGATAGATAGATACAGTGCCTTGCAAAAGTATTCACCACCCCCCCCCCCCCCCCCAACCACCAATTACTTTTTTCATATTTTGGTGCCTCACAACCTGGAATTAACATAGATTTTTTGAGGATTTGCATCATTTAATTTACAGAACATGCCCACAACTATGAAGATTTTTTTTAAATTTTTATTGTGAAGCAAACAACAAATAGGACAAAATACACAATACAGCAGGGTTAACACTCATGCTTTATGAGACATGTTGTCTAAACTAAATGCGTTAAGCAATTGATTTCCAATGGCTTTTGTTTCAAGATAACTTTGACTTAAGAGTGTGAGTGTAACCCCTGCTACATTTGTAACAGAAAAAGTCAATGTGCATATCTATTCACCCCCCTAAAGTAAATACTTTGTAGAGCAATCTTTTGTGGCAATCACAGCTCCAAGTCGCTTTGGATAAGTCTCTATTATGAGCTTGCCACATCTTACCACTGGGATTTTTGCCCATTCCTCCTTGCAAAACTGCTCCAGCTCATTCAAGTTGGATGGTTTGCGCTTGTGAACAGCAATCTTTAAGTCTGACCACAGATTTTCTATTGGCTTGAGACCTGGGCTGTGACTAGGCCATTCCAACACATTTACATGTTTCCCCTTAAACCACCCAAGTGTTGCTTTAGCAGTGTGTTTGGGGTCATTGTCCTGCTGGAAGGTGAACCTTCGTCCTAGCCTCAAATCACGCACAGAGTGGGACAGGTTTTGCTCAAGTATATCCCTGTATTTAGCACCATCCATCTTTCCCTCAACTCTGACTAGTTTCCCAGTCCCGGCTGCTGAAAATATCCCCACAGCATGATGCTGCCACCACCATGTTTCACTGTGGGGATGGTGTTCTTTGGGTAATGTGATGTGTTGGGTTTGCTCCAGACATAGTGTTTTCTTTGATGGCCGAAAAGTTCAATTTTAGTCTCATCAGACCATAGCACCTTCCTCCATACATTTTGGGAGTCTCCCACATGCCTTTTTCACAAACTCGCAACGTGCCTTTTTGTTTTTAGCTGAAAGTAATGGCTTTCTTGTGGCCACTCTGTCATAAAGCCCAACTCTATGGAGCGTACGGCTTATTGTCGTCCTATGTACAGATACCTCAGTCTTTGCTGTGGAACTCTGCAGCTCCTCCAGGGTTATCTTAGGCCTCTATGCTGCCTCTCTGATTAATGCCCTCCTTTTACCTGGTCTGTGAGTTTTGGTGGGCGGCCGTCTCTTGGCAGGTTTGCTGTTGTGCCCTGTTCTTTCCATTTGGTTATGATAGATTTGATGGTGCACCTAACCCTGACTTGTACTTCTTAACAACATTGTCCCTTACTTGTTTGGAGAGTTCCTTGGTCTTCATGTCAGTGTTTGGTTACTGATGCCTCTTGCTTAGGTGTTGCAGCCTCTGGGACCTTTCCAAAAAGGTGTGTATATGTAATGACAGATCATGTGACACTTAGATTACACACAGGCGGACATTAGTTCACTCATTATGTGACTTCTGAAGGTAATTGGTTGCACCAGAGCTTTTAATAGGCTTCCTAACAAAGGGGGTGAATACATACGCACGTGACAATTTTCTGTTTTCTATTTCTAAACAATAGTTTTATTTATATATTTTTCCCATTTCACTTCACCAACTTAGACTATTGTGTTCTGATCCATCACATAAAATTCAGATTAACAAAACATTGAATATAAGGCTGTAATGTAACAAAATACAAAAAAAAAAGTTAAGGGGGTGAATACATTTGCAAGGCACTGTAGATACTAGATAGATATATAGATAGAGTGTAGATAGATATGAGATAGATAAATAGATAGATAGAAGTGAAAAATAGCCAGCAGCACTCCAAATCAATTCAAATGTTGAAGATTTATTGGACCCAGGTCCAATAAATCTTCAACATTTGAATTGATTTGGAGTGCTGCTGGCTATTTTTCACTTCTAGTACATTGGACCTAGGTGCTGGTCCACACTGGCCGGACGTGCACCCCCTGCTTATACAGTGTGCTGCTTCCTCACTTTCTTCAAATTAAATAGATAGATAGATAGATAGATAGATAGATAGATAGATTGTAGATCGATATGAGATAGATAAATAGATAGATAAAAAATTATAGATAGCTAGATTGTAGATAGATATCAGATAGATAGATAAAAGATTGTAGATAGATAGATATTACTAAACCAACTGGCAACAACTTCCTGCCTTTTAATTATGTGACATTACAGCTGGCTTCATCTTGAATACGTGGTTACTTGTAACGGTAATTAATTCATGTGGGTAATTAATTATTAAACACTGATTCTTAATTTGTGACAGAATGATGAACCTAAACCCATTAAAGTTAGATTCTTTCCTTGCAAATTTATAAAAAGGGAAATTAGCAGACACCAAACAGTAAACCTCCAATGGTGTAATAATTGTTTTGATGGATGGAAAGAAGGTGACGAGGAGACGCTGCCTCACCTTGACCTGCCTTTCTTAAAATATCATGATCAATAGAGAAGAGAACTGTATGACGTTTAGGTCCTTGTGACAACCCAGCAGAATGATACCACAGTGATCCCCTAGTGGTTATATCGGTATTATACAGACGTGGTTACTACACGAGGTTACCATGAGGTCTTATATATGTTTGCTAAATAGGGCAATTGCTGAGAACCCTCTTATACTAGGGGGTCCCAAGGACTGGAAACCTAGGAGCAGACTTACACCAGCCACACGTATGTTGTGGTGTCTTAAAGGGAAGTATTTGGGTACCGTATATTATTTGGGCTCTATGTAATGGTATTATATAGGCTTAATATGACATTAGTGTTGAGGGAATCGAAGTATCTAAAGTGGACTTCGATCCGAATCTCAGGGAGAAATCTATTCGCCGCAAAGCTGAATTTCCTCGTGCTTCGTGGTAACGAATACAGTTTCTCTGAAATGACGGTAAAAATAAAAAAAAATCATCATCCATTTGAGCGCGAAGAGGCCGCCACGGGCATCTTGATTGAAGATCCCATGCAAAATCTCGTGCTCAGTGACGTATGATGTCACCACGCCAGCCACCATGATGACATCATCACGCACCGTGTGGGATTTTGTGCTGGATCTTCAAGCAAGATGGCCGCGGCGGCTTCTTCATGCTCAAATAGATGAGGTGAGTACAATTTAATAAAAAAAAATAATAATAATTTACCCCTGAAATGCCTTAATATTAATCTCAGATAAATACGGTATCTGAGGGGTTAAATGATGGGGCAGCACAATTGCCATTGCCCATCATTGCGCCCACTACTTACAAAGTAATTCACTTTGTGACAAAGTAATTCAAAGCAATTTTTTTTTTATTCGGTGAAGCAGCCTAATCGAATTTTAAGAACTTTTCTCATCTCTAAGGGCAATATTATCTTGTCACTATATAGAGATATTATGTGAACTAAAAATCAGTGGAAAAACTGTCTAAAAAGGACAAATTGCAGATGCAGCTTTGTCAGTTGCCCAGGGTCCCATTTCTTATAACACTGTCCTTGAGTATACTGTCTTTTTTAGCTATTTCAGCAGAGGCTGTTAGTTACATAGTTGCACTTTTCTATACATTGTTACATTAGTTATGTTTTTCTCTGACTTGACTTGTTAGATGCATTGATGGATTTAAAGGGGTTATCTGAAACTATAAACTGCCCCCCATATGCCGGGCCCCTCACAATGAATATACTTACCCCGCTCCCTGCGTTGCTCCTGGTCCCCGCACCGCTGCTGCTGCTTCTCCCCCTGTGCGGATGAAAGGTGTCGGGGGGAGCAGCCAATAGCAGGCCGCGACGGGGATGAGCCTCCCTAGCGTCACCCGCGATTCTATGGAGGCTTGTCCCTATCCCCACCTGCCATTGGCTGCTCCCCCCCGACACCAGATGTTTTCATCCGTGCAGGGGGAGAGGCAGCAGCGGTGGCGCGGGGACCAGGAGTGGCGTGGGGGTAAGTATATTCCATGTGAGGGGCCCGGCATATGGTGGGGCAGTTTATAGTTTCGGATAGGTTAGACTCTTACATCTCCGATTTGTACATGATCACCCTATTGTGAGCAGATACCATTTTGGGAGTGACCCTTACAGAATTTATCGTTTTGTGCTTTATATTTATGAATTCTGGAATCTTCTTTATGATCTGTGCACCGGTGTATTTGCTGGTCAAAAATAGGAGACACTCCATCATAAATGTGTGATTAAACCTCTGCAAACGGCTTAAGTACCATAGTTCCTTAGTGCCACAAATGAAATAATGCAGCCCTGCTATACATATTTTATGAGTGACGTGCATTAAAGTGATTTGAAACCTATTTCCAGCAAGAAAATGCACTTCTAAAACATATGAAATCATTCTGCACTCACAGTAGTTATACGGGGGGATTTCTGTGTGCTTTGTCTGATGTATAATGCACCTTGCCTCTTTAGCCATTTGTGGACCAGTTGATGAACGTGCTGGTAGTATCTCACTGCCGTTGATAGTTTCACTAAGCAAAACCGGTTTTCCTTTTTTTTTTTTTTTATCTTTTAGGGGACCATTTGGTTACATCTGTTCTGCTTGGCTTTTCCAGAATACAGAGTACGGATCTACAGAAAGTATATGGGATCTGTATTCCGCATGCTGGAAAAGCAGAGCAGAGCAGAAGAAACCTGGCAGTGCAGAGTGCCCCGAGAATCCCTGCTGCCCACTCGTGGTTTTATCAAAAATCTAGGCCCCCTTTAATCACTGTTTAAAGGGGTTCTCTGTGAAATAATAAAATTTAAATACTTAAATATTACTTTATTATAAGTATAATCCCAAATACCTTTCATTAGTTATAATAGCTCTTTTTGTCTGGGGAAAAATCATCGGGGGAAATAAAATGGCCGCCATCGTATTAGTGCACACAAAACCTGTCCTAATCACACAGGAGGACAAGCTACTTCAGAGCACTGAGCTAAACAGCTTACTCATCCTCCTCTCTGCTCTGCTTGTCAGGCATTATAATCCTGGATACAGCTGGTAAGATCTTCAGCTGAATCTTTGTGAGAATGGAGTCCACGAGGAGACATGAAGTATAGAGAGGATGAACAGGACAGACTGATGTAATGGAGACTGCATACAACAGCTGCTGCTCTTTAGCCACATTCCCACCTCCTCTCTGTACTGCATGTCTCCTCGTGAACTCCATTCCTACAGAGATTCAGCTGAAGATCTTACCAGCTGTATTCAGGATCATAATCCCCATCAAGCAGAGCAAAGAGGAGGATGAGGAAGCTCTTTAGCTCAGTGTTCTGCAGTAACTTGTCCTCCTGTGTGATTAGGACAGGATTTGTGTACTAATAGGACGACGGCTATTTTATTTCCCCTGGTGATTGCTCCCCAGACAAAACGAGCCATTATAACTAATGAAAAGTATTTGGGAATATTTTTATAATAAAGTAATATTTAAGTATTTTCATTTTCTTAACCTTTTAATGGAAGGCTGTGCAACTTTGAATATAGAATAGGAGATTTATCAAGACGGCACCAAAATTAAGAGGCACCTGCCACAAAATAATTTTAGCACAGCGGTTCCAGAATCTAAAAACTAATCCATCTAGCAGCTCACGTAGGCCAATTGCAAAAATTATTTTAACCCGAAATGAGTACAATGCAATAATAATAATGATAATTGCCCCTGAAGTTGTTCATTTCCCCCTTTGTCTCCTAATTCCTCCCCATTTTCAATATCTCTGTTTGGAGTTAGTTGAACTTAAAACTATTCATATTTCCATCTAATGTTGGAAACCTATAGGGTCAGGCTTCCTGATGCAGTTTTGGAAGCCAAAACCAGGAGTGGATTGTAAAATGAGAGAAAATATAAAGGACACATATGCTTCTTTTTTTATTCGTTCCTGGTCTTGACTTCCAAAGCTTTATCAGCTTAGGCAGGGTGCTGAATCTCCTTAAAGAGACCAGCCCTGAGTGGAGACTTACTGGAAGTACTCCATGGTATGGAGACTTACTGGCAATGATCTATGGGAAAACAGTACGCATGGCTATTTTCCCTTGTTAAAAAAGTTGGATTGTGAAAAATGTTGGATTGTTTGGAGCCACATCACAAGGTAGCGCTAACAAGATGGTTCTCTTTTCTCAGGAGATACCTCTTTACATAAGAGGCCGTACCCATTGAGACCTAGTCCAGCTTATCGGAGAATTCCCTCTGTGAAATAAATCAGTAGCAGATACAGAAATCTCTCGCCTGTCCTGGTTTGCTACAATGTATCAGTTGAGGCAAAACATATTAGACTGAAATTCAGGAGGTTTAGCTCAAACGCTTGCCTAGTCCAGATAGGATTATAGTGCTCTCAATTCCACGTATAAACTTCTCAGCTGTATAGATGAATACAAGAATGCTTTCACACAACGAACAGAGACTTAGAAAATTTTGAGGAATGGAGGCACAGTATATGTTAGAAAGCCATTCATTATACAACCATCATGCTTTATTTAAATAAAACTAGAAGACCTCTTTCAGGGTCCCTACACACACAAATTTCCTCTGACATTTTTTGCTTACTGAAAAAACACCATAGAAACTGCTCAAATTTTTTCCATACAGCATGAATTTTTATGACCCTTTTTTAGTGATTTTTTTTTTTTTTTTTTTTACTAAACAGCTCGGTGGACCTTGTTTTTTTCCTGATGTTTTTCCTTATAGACAAGATGAAGATAAAATCTCCAGAACAACCCTAGAGCTTCGACATGCTGCATTTTAAACAAAAGTTAGAAACCCCAAAAAGTAACCCAATTAAAGGGACACTTCCAGCAAAAAGGTGTAATTTGTAACTCAATATTCATAGAAAACATTTTTGGCTGTGAATGCCGTGTTTCGTATTTCCCATATACCTTCAACTAACATTTGGAGCTGGCGTCTTTATCCCAAACAATACAACCAAAGCCACAGGAGCAAAAAATGCCATTAAAATCCTGTGTGTGAACTGACCCTAAGAGAATTTCCATCCAAATAGAAAAAGAATGATATTATAAATAAACACAATTAAATAGAGTCATTCTAATGTTCTCTTCCATCGTATAGTTAAAAATGATATCAAAGTGGACTTCACCGTACACTAGTTACATGGCCTAGACGCAGTTGAGCCCATTCAAGTGAATAAGGCTGAAGTGCAACCCCAAAAATAACTGCTGTACAATGAATAAGCTGTGAAGAGACTGCAGCACTCACTGGGGTTCAGGTGAACGTAAAAGCCTCCTAAAACAGCTGATGAGTGGGGATGCCAGGAGTCAGATAGACCATCAATATCAAATTGCTGGGTAACCCCTTTAATATTCTGCCGATTCTAGTGCCACTGTTCTGGTCCTTCGCGTCGGGCTGTGTTTACTTAGCGATGACGTACCTGTATGTAAACCTTACATGACCATTGCAGTCAAACACTGTCCTCAGAGGTCTTGCGCCATGCATGTGGGCATCACTATTGAGGCCAGTGATTGACTGCAGTGGTAAAGTGGGCATATGGGGTTCCCCATCAGTGATAGGCAATGGGAGGTCTGTTGGCAGATATATTGGCAACCCCCCAGCTTTACTAGTATCAGACATATCTAAGAAATTGTATTGTTATCAACTTGACCAAAAAAAGCGTTATATATGTATGTTTACATATGGCAGTTACTCTTCCAGCAGAAAATTGGCAAAATGGGTAGGTTTTTAGCAAATCTCATTCACGCGCTGGGAGAAAAATCTACTTTGCGGATTTTAAATCCAAGTATGTCATAGAGCGATATCCGCTGTGATAATCCAAGGCAAATTTTCCCAGATCTGTTGCAGAATTCATAGCATAAGATTCACAGTGGAAAATTTCTGTGTGTTAATATACCAGAGATTTCTTATTTAAAGGTTCTTTTACCCTGCTTGTCGGGCAGATTATCAGGTATACACGTTTGTATGAATGCTCGACCCTGCTAATCTGCTAATGTACAGGTACCGCCGATCACCTGATGAAAGAGTGAAGCGCTTATGGATGCCTAAATCATTGTTTGTGGGCAGCAGATCGTGTTGTCTAAACAGTGACCTGCTTCCCAGAAACAATGAATCTGTATGGGGATTGGTGATTGCAGTAGCAATTGCTCGTCCCCATTCAGTGGAGGGGATCGCTGCATGTAAAAGCAGCTTTCGCCTCGACTTACGAGCTGGCAACTGTCAGGTAGGAACGCTTCCCTTCTCAACTATTGCATGCTCCATTCGGCCGTGTAAAACGGCCTTTAGGTGGTAATGCTCTTTGCTCCATCACTACAGTTGAATAAGACATTTTCTTTCCTGTACAGTGAAAAATGGGTTATGTGCAGCGTTCCATTGGATAGGTGTTTCAAATGGCTTTTGCCATACAATGCTTAATTTTGCAGCGGTGTTTCATTTATCTTGGGAGGGGTACTCATTTTTATTCAGCTTTCTTTGCTTCCTTTTCCTATATATACATGAATAAGCCAGGATATGTGAGGATATGTTCACGTGGAGTTTTTTATGTGCTAAAAAAAAATTGCTTTTTTGGAGGGTTTTATGTTGATGTTTTTTTTTAATCAGTTTTTTGATCTTGCCAAAATTAATAGGAATTTTGGATGCTCAGTGAGTCCTTGGGGAGCCAGTGCAGAGGGTGGGAGTGGTAGTGGCCCCGATGAGATGATGTGTAATGATGTACTCCCTAAGGGGATCGGTGGGTGCTGTGAAATGGTTCAGGCCAGGATAAAAGAAAAAAGTATATCTTTACTTACTGCAAAATAGGAGTTATAGTACTGTACATCCAACACTATTTTGTACACAGTGCAATTTCTCTCCCTAGATGATAATTTTGGCTAAGTAGCTGGTAATGGCACCTCTGGTATAGTATCTTGCTGACGTCTCTCTCTCTCTTGTACTGGTGGCTGACAGCTGACAGCTGGTACTTGTGGTTGTTGCTGTCCACTTTGTGAAAATACAGGTTTTATGGGTTGGCCTGGCCTGGATGTGATCAAGGTGATGGGTGTCTGAGCAGTAGTCCCTCACCTGCTGCAGGGTCTGTATAGCTGTGGTAGCTCGTCACTCTGCTGACTGTATATGCTGTAGTTTTTCAGATACCTGTAGTTTTTGTCTTTAAAGTCTCTCTGAAGTAGTGATCTCGCAGATTAATTGGTTCTCTGGTCCCTTGGAGAAAAAGCAATAGAACGTGCTACCTTCACTCCTCACTATCCAAGCTAACCCCTCTCCAGGCAGGAAGCAGGAATAGCCGATTCCTACCAAGAGGGTAGGAATGGGGTGGTTATCCCCGTTCCTGATGCCAAACATACTTCACCTGCTGGTGTAAAGTGCATACATGGTACATAACATTACATAACCAAAGGTTTGCAGATACCCCCAGGCCAGATACCCCAATAGATGAATTGCAGGTTTCCTTGGCGAGATTTATGGATGCGGAATCCGCACCAAAATCCACGTTGAGAAACTCAGTGTGAACATATCCTAATATTTCAGCTGTGTTTTTCCCTTGGTATTCTGTTATCAGATCAGATTCTGTACATTCTGTTGGCGCTGTTTAAATAAAATTATATTCTCTTAGAAAAAATGACAAATTTAGGTAGAAAAATGTATTCATCTGAAAGAACCAGCTGGAGCCCAAAGGACAACTGGGAAAAGTCACTTTCATAAACCAACACAGCAGAAAAAAAATCCACCATGCAAAATGTATCAAACTGTAGCTGTAGCTCCTAAAAAAAAACATTATGGCGTGTATTACGTGTTGCCCCCTCTGCTGATGGAGAGCGAATGTGAGGTGTGTGCTTATGTAGAAATGAATCCTGATGAGAAGACTTTGCCAATCATTGTCTTTCTCACTGTATAAGCTGCAGATTAAATTCCTGCACGCTCTAGTAAATGGTCTTGCGTGAGAATACAGAACGGTTATTGGCTCCGCTGCCTCTGGGCTGCCAGCACAAAATCAATCCATATGGCCATGTTTTCAGAGTGGTGATCATTTTGTTAAAATGTGTTGTGAAAAGACAGTTAATTACAAGAGGTAAAATAAGACTCCTGCCGCATGGTAGCGGTTTCTACCTTTAACGGCTTTTGTTCTGGGCAGTTTCGTTGCTGAGTGAAGGTTGAGAGAGGACTCATTCATATTATTGCTCACTAAGCCTAAAATTCCCATGTCAAGTCCTATTTCTCCTTGCGTATTACTGGAGACATTGATCTCAGAGTGTCCTTTCAGTGCTGCCCTTCAGTGTCCATCCGATGCTTGATGGGATTTTTCACCTTTTGGACATGTTGAATTTATTGCCTGGTAATTGCCCTCCAGTAGGTTTTTTCTTGAGGTGCTGTGCTGAGTTATTCTTTCTACTTGATATTATTCTTTTTTTATACATTAGCCCAGATTTACTAATCCTAAAGGTGGCATAAGATTAGACTGGCTGTCTAGACCTGCAACCGGATTTATCACAGGTGTTCAGGCTGGATGATAAATCTCTTGTAGGAATATAAACTTTTCTCTGACTCTATACCAATTATTGGTTGACTTACTTTGAGATACATTTTTAAGCCAGAACTGTACTGAAAATTTGGTGCAAAATGGTGCATCTTAGGCCCTCCACTCTTTCCCGTTAAGCTCTGCCCATTTTCCACTAAGCCCTGCATGTCGGGAAAAAGTGTAGAAACCCCTAGATGAGCCAATTTGAAACCACTTTTTTAGACAGATTTTTTGCGCAGACACATTAGTAAATCTGGGCCATTGTTTGTACAGAGATTGTGCTCATTGATGCTGGTTCCCATAATAAAGAGTCTGAATAATGTATTTCTCTTGAAAACTGGAATGAAGTGCCAGCAGCACTTGGAAAGTCCTGTCGATTCTGCTCTGCTTTTTTCAGCCTGGTGATATGCCATCAATGCCTGCAGTAAGAACGCCATTAAAGGGAGCCCGGCACCTTAGAGATGAGGTGTAATCTATGGGCAACATGTTATAGAGCAGGAGAAGCTGAACAGATTGATATTCCAAATCCCTGTTCTTTCTATGCTTCAGAGTCCAGTGGGCAGTCCTACTTAGTGACTAGAAGCTTACCGTCTAGGACTGTGTATATAGAGATGGGTTTAGGACCACCCACTGGACTTTGAAGTATATAATGAGCAGTAATTCAGCAGTAATTCAAAATGTAATTTCTACTGAAGCTTTATCCTCTAAACTATATATCAATCTGCTCAGCTTCTCCTGCTCTGGGACATTTTGCTGGCAGACTAGTCTGTTCATTGTGATAGGTTCCCTTTAAAGCTTCTGTAAAAATCAAACATCCATATATGAATACATTCTGTCAACAATTGTTTGCTTCTTCACTGAATATCTTGCTCATACTCAAAAGGCAACCATTGTTACAGATTCCTGGAATGGTTTGGATCTTCATCTTATATAATACATAGTAATGTAATACCTTTGAACAGTTGCTGTGTAAAGACCCTTTTACATGAGCCAGGAGACCAGGGAATGACTGGGAATGAATGTTCCTACAAATGTTCTTTCTTGATCATTGCCCACTTGTTAACAGTATTTATGTGCAGCAATGATTAGGGCAATATGGGTCTTAAAGATCGCTACTACTCCCCATACAGTTTCCTTGTTTATCGGCAGCACGTTCCTGTATACACCAGGCACTGTACTGCTGACAAATAAAGATTTTATGTGTTACATAAAAGATGCCATCACCCAACCAATCATCCCTGAAAATTGTCCTGATCCTCAACCCATTTTTAAGAGGCCAGCTAGTGGCACTTGTTGTCATAAGTGGTTGGCAGATAACTGTGGTATAGCTTTCAATTTCAAGTCTAACCTAAATAAAATTGAGTTTAGTGGTTGTCATAGCTGAAACCTGCACAATGTTCTTTACTACAGGTGTTTATAATAAAGCCACATTGTCTTGCCTTTTAATACTTCAAAAGCTCTGGTTTGTAAGATGAATCCAGCCCTAAAGAACACGTGACGTGCAGGGTCACACAGTTGATGTGTGAATGATCTGTGAGCAATTTGATGGGCCTGTCACATACTTTACCTGGTCCTCTTGTCAAAGGCACAGCAGCTCTGACAGGCTTTCCCTCACTCTGTCGTTTTTAAGCGACGTTCTTGCCACTTTATATTTATCCCTCGATGCACTAGAGAGACTCTGCGCTTCCAATCAGTGATTCCCAGTGACACTAGTGGATGAGTGGTCTGCAGTTTGACAGCATGGAGAAAAGGCACGTTGTCACCTCACGGGTGCAGACATGGCCACGATTAGAGCTTAGATGCTCCAAGATTCCTGGCTGTTGCTGAGTAATTAAATGTAGGGGGGCAGTCTTTTGTCCATTTTTAAAGTATTTCAAGTCAAACACTTTCCCGTCGATTATCCTTAGAGATCATCATGAGATGAAGAACCTCTTCTATGCCATGGTTTGGACATTTTCTAGCATGTGTGAGCTGGACCTGCTCAAAGTTCAGTTATACTGAACCTTTTTCTCCTGCAGTTCCTGATATTTTCCAACGGCCTTTACAGCATTTTTTATCTATACTTTGTTGTAGCAGAAGGGTTAAAGCCTGCGACTTTCCTGGCCTGAATTTCTAAATATAGATCATGGTAGGCAGAGCGCGTAGGAGGCATCACAATCAGTGACTCACACAGCAGCAGTTGCCTGAAAGTCTCCTACAGCGCATACAATAATTCACAGGCAAAACACTGGCAAAGCTTAAATGATGTATTAGTGCTGGTTACGTGTTCCTCCGAGTCACAAGTAGAAATGTTCCAAGCTGTGTAAGGCTATATTCACATGACAGTGAAAAAATGTTTTTCACGGCCATTTTGAATCAGTGTGTATCCATTTTTTTTATTTATCTGTTTTTCATGGCCATTTTCCCACCATTTGCATCAGTTTTTAAAGGCAGTTGTGTACTTGAGCCCATAGGATCCAACAAATATGGGTTATTCCTGAAAACAAAACAAAAAGTGGACACTGTAATTAGGTTGCCAATACTTGGCCATTGTTGCATCACCCACAATCAGCCATAAAAGCCATCAGACAGAGCAAAATCCTCTCCTTCCTAAATGCACAAGAGTTGATTGATCTTAAAAAAGAAGAAATTGCTTTTCCTTGGATGCAATATTTTCACATTTATGAAAGGACAAAAAAAAATCTTGCAGAAGAACTTTTTACCTTACTTTTAACATAATTCATTAACATAGCTCACATTACACTTCCCATCTGACAGACTTCGTAATCTATGGAGCAATAAATACAGTGCACTTGTCAGGCCAATTTTTATCTTTGTTTCACTAGATAAAGGGCATTAAGCACTGCACTGGGCTCATCGTGAAAATAGAGATTTTCGAAAGCATATGTAGTGATTCTCCGGTAATATCATATTCCTTATTAGCCTTAAGAAAGCGTACTGTGATCATTCAATGATCCCATATATCAAAAAAAACTGGTTAGTACATGACAACCATACTACAAAGACCACTTTCTTGCACAACAGTGAGAAAAAAAATGACCATTAAAAACAGACACACTGTCAGCTTTTTCTGGCCATTTTGCATCAGTTTGTACATCATTTGTGCTTTTTTTTTTCTGTCCGTTTATCCATTTTTAATGGCTGTTTTGCATCCATTTTGCATCAGTTTTTATCAACCATTAAAAATTTATGTAGCTCATTGGCTTTTTTTTAAACAAAACTGACCCCTGCAGTGCCCGAACTATACATATTGTAACACATAGTGGACATCAAATGACCCCATAGTGCCCCTCCAGTACAAATAATGCCTTTCTAAAAATAAAAAAAACTCAACCACTTGCATGTGCTTGAACCAGGGGTCGAGTGGAGGGGGAACGCGTGGGAACGGCGTTCCTGCACTTTTTTCATGGCAGGAACGCCGTTCCCTTTCAAGCCTCAAGCCAGGAGAAATCAGGGGGTGAAGCGCACTGTGCAGGGCAGGCTAAGCGGCTTCACAGCTGTCTGTGCGGTGCTGCTGCTGTCTGTGACTCCTCTCATGGCGCCCCGCCCCCTACTGACCTCATCTCCTTCACTTCTTCTGTCGGCCTAATACGCTGCGAGTATGTTCAGTCACTTCGCAGCTGACACATAGGAGATCATTTAGAAGTTCATCATTAAGAAAAGTTTGTCCCTGGGATTCGAACTCACGACCTCTACACATCAGAGGCAAGGCATTTACCCTCACAGCCATGAATGCTGTCTAGGTAGTTGGTTAAAAAAAAAAAATATAAGACTTCTACTTATATCTAGTGTACTGATACCTAGTGTACAACCATACACATGACAGCTGCCCACTGTGTATGGATGTAGCAGAGCTGGGTGTGTTGGGGCAGCTGTCATGTGTATGGTTGTACACTAGGTATCAGTACACTAGGTATAAGTAGAAGTCTTATTTTATTTTTTTTAAGTAACTACCTAGACAGCTTTCATGGCTGTGGGGGTAAATGCCTTGCCTCTGATGTGTAGAGGTCATGAGTTCGAATCCCAGGATAAACTTTTCTAAAAGTGTTTTTTTTTTTTAAGACTCCTACTGATACCTAGTGTACTGATACCTAGTGTACAACCATACACATGACAGCTGCCCCAACACACCCAGCTCTGCTACATCCACACACAGTGGGCAAAGTTACCTACAGTAGAAGTCTTATATATTTTTTTTTAAGCAACTACCTAGACAGCATTCATGGCTGTGAGGGTAAATGCCTTGCCTCTGATGTTTAGGGGTCATGAGTTCGAATCCCATGACAAACTTTTCTAAAAGTGTTTTTTTTTTTTTTTTTTAATACCGGACTGTTACTTTACTGCCACGGGGGAGGCGGGCTATTGGCGCCATGATACTGGCACATGAAGGGGGTAGGAGAGAGGAACTTGATACTGGCACATTAGGGGACAGGGGGAGAGGATGGCACTGTGATATTGTGTTTTGATCACAATGTGTACATTTGGCTCAGTCCACAGCTACACAAATTACAGCGTGCTAGATTTTCTGTGCTTTTTTTTTTTTTTTTTGGAGGGGGGGGGGGGGGTTGCAGTGGATCTTGGGTGAGTTCCCACACTTTTTTTCCCAGGACTTGACCCCTGGCTTGAACACTTGCTCCTCACTGGAGGCAGCAGGACCTGCATGATCAGGTGACGTCATCAGAATGTGTTCATCAGGCCCTGCTGCCTCCAGTGAGTGTTCCGATGCGTGCAAGTAGTTGAGGTATTTTTTTGGGGGAGTGTTGAGTCACTTTTACTCTGATATTTCATTTAATACTTCTTTCCAGCTACACCCAGACGTTTGTCACGCTACAAAAACTGTTTGCATTTAACTTAAAGTGAAATTTGTTCATGCCCTTGTGATATTCTGAAATAGGGTTTGACAAATGAAAGGTTCCTCAGATACCAAATGAAGCAACATTCTTCACCTGAGTTTGGGTCCTTAGCCTCTGGGGTGCACATCCGCTGATATGGTTGCCTTTTAGCTATGTAACAGTAGTTATGCCCATTAGAAACATCATTTGACAGTTGTTATTGTAGTTGTCTGATAAAAAGTATTTGTGAAGCCCCAGCCTTAAAGAGATTGTCTGAAATTTTGAGTTAATAGTGCGAAAACTGCAGGATTTAGTTTTTCTTTTTGTTTAAATATAGATATTTTTTTTAAATGTTAAATATATAAACGTGATTTAAACAATAGGTCATTTTCTGATGGCACATTACCTTTAAAGACTGTTTAATTTAGTTATTAGGCAAACATTTTAGTATAATTTTATTTGTATTACTTTTAATGCAAAAATTACTGATTTGCTTCATGATCAATTATAATATAAAGCGGCATGTGTATGGCATTATGATCACCGATTTGCCGTAATGCAGCATGTCATGGAGCATACCTTGATTTTCTTGGTGGACCATTCTGGAATCATTGAGAAATAAACCCTCTAGTGTCTCTGTGGCACATACAGGTACAATGTGGTCCTACCAAATTTGAAGGGTACCATACTACTATACTACAGGTTCATACCATACAGATCTGTGATATAGCTCTCTGCAAGAACGGTTAATTTAATAGTGCTGCTAACATGCCCCCTCTCCCCAGTTTGTTGCCTGGATGTATGGGCCCCAATGGTATTTCCTCCCATTCAAAAAATAAAACTAATTATTTATCTATCAATCATCTATCTATCTATCTCTCTATCCTGAAGACCCTATAAATATAATTAAATTTAGTAACTCAGAAGTGACATTTCTGATTGTAGATCTCTTTCTTTTTCTTCACCATCTGGCCTAGACCACCATGATGACTTTTCCTGACCATAGCTCATCTCAGTAGAATTTAATGTACAGACGTCATTAGCTCCTGGTTACCTTCTCTACCATTTCCACATCTATAACCATTCATAGATGTAATAGTTAATTTGTTGAATGAGTTGATTTTGTTCTTTTTAATTGGTGTCTACTGTACATATATCACAATACTCAATTAAACCTAACTATCATGAGCAAGTATAAATCTCAGAAGTGGTGTAGGAACAAGCCGTACTATCTACAGCTTGTCATATTGCGAAATGGGTGTTGCATTACATTTGTAGGCATGGTGTCTTTTCTAAGCCGCAGTAGTTGTGTTGTATTATTACATGTGCTTCTTTTAAAGAATAGGACAAAAAATGAATGTGAAGTGAGTTAACAGGAAAGAATAAGGTGCCAGCAATATGCAGTCTTGCTCCTGCTAAGTGTTACAGCGGACTTGTCTCCTCTGCACAACACACTTGGCTAGTGTTGCGGGCTGTCTTCACAATGGCCTTGCAGTATAAGTGCTGTTATCTCCTGTCTGCAGGCCCGTTCATGGGAAAGTGTTCATTACATATTCCTTGTTCCTTTCACTGTCCTATTCTCTGCATGTCCTGGGCCATCAGTTAATGCCTCTTTTATTATGAAGCATGACAAAGGCTGGACAGAGCAGGCCAGAGTGACTTACAATGTTATTAAGTGTTACACACACATTTGACAATATAATTATACTCCTTGGTACAGAAATGTTTCTTGAGTTGTTTAAGTAATAGGGGAAGGCAATGTCTAGGACTTGAGATGAAACTATAGTGCGAGCCCTTGCACTCCCAATGATGGTTTGCATGTTTCTGATTTACTTTATATATATGCAGTAATACACCTATCGGCCATAAGTCAGACTATGGCTAAATCAAGTGTATGGATACCAGGAACACTGTCAAGGTAGTTTAGGTGTTACTGCTGTCAGGGGCCTATGTATATGAGTAGAGATGAGCAAAGTTCTTAAAATTTGATTCAGCTGCTTCGCCGAATTTTACCCCAAAATTTGCTTTGTGACAAAATTACTTACAATAAGGGTGAACAGCGACTGCACTGCCTCCCGTCATTGAACCCCTCAGATGCAGCGTTCATCGCTGGTAGCGGCATCTGAGATTAATATTAAGGCCTTTCAGGGGTTAATAATAATAAAAAAATAATAATTGCACTTACCTTATCTATTTGAGCGTGAAGAAGCCATCCCAGCCAACTTGCTTGCGTGGTGCATGATGATGTCATCATACTGGCCGGCGTGGTGAAGTCATACATCACTACGCACAAGATCTTGCACTAGATCTTCAAGTAAGATGGCTGTGGTGGCCTCTTCGCACTCAAATGGATGAGGTGAGTATGATTTTTTTTTTTCATTTTTCCACCTTTTCAGGGAAACTTGATTCGATACCATTCGTTTCCAAAGATGGGTGCACCCCGACGTGTCAGCCCTTATTTGCTACCATATACAAAAAGAGGTCCAATTGTTTTATGCCTTCTACTGAATATTTGGTAATATTTGGTAAGACACCCACAGATATATTGACCACAGTGTGTGGGAAAGCAGATAACATAATTGCTGTGAAGATTATGTTATCCATCACTATGGCATCCAAAATGGAGTTGACAAGGCCTAAACCATTTATCCGTATGAGGCACAAGTACTACAGATGGCTGCCCTGATGGACGGCTACTGTAAAATCTATGACTCCTTATGGATTCTTCCGCATAATGTTTTCTATTGCTGTTGCTAATTTCCCATAGCTTTTACATAATTTCAACATATTATGACATTTTCACTTTTTGTACAGGAGAGTTGAATAGTTTTCTACATACCTCCCAAGTTTTAGAGAAAGAAAAGGGATAGTAATGAGCAGTACAGAACAGTCTTTTGACATTTATCCAATCCTATGAACATATATATATTTCTATTGTAATTTATGCTGTCATACTATCATCTATTCTTTAGATAAATACACTTTGCCAAAAAGGTGACTGTCATCACCCGTTTGGTTCTGTTCTTTTCCCGTACACATAGTGCAAGTCAAATTGTCCAGAATATAATGCCTTGCCCAGAAAGTGTCATCTAGTGTCATACAGTGCCCACATGAATCTAACAATTAAAGGGGCTATCCCATGGCTAATATAAAAGAAAATTAAAATCAGACATCATATAGTACATGACAATCTTTTTCTAACAAATCTAGAACAAGCCCTCTACCTCACATGGGTTCAGAGATCTGCCTCTCTCCCTATAACAACTCAGAAGGCAGTTAAAGGATGAAAATAATAAAAGGAAATAATAAAAGAAAAGACAGCAGGTGGCCTTATACAGACATCTTATTGAATAACTCAATAATTTACCCACATAGTAGTGCTATACTTTGCCCAAACAGTGTTATTTAGTGCGTACAGTGCCCAAATAGTGAGTACAGTCACCAGTGACTTGGTGGTGGCCACCAGAAAGCTAATAATTGATGGAGGTGACACCTGGAACACTGTAAAAGCTCTAGACTGTCCACTGGGTACAAGCCTGTTGGGAAGCACCCTAGCTGAGATGCAACACTAGGCTTAAGAATCAAGCATGGTAAAGCTCTGACCGACAATCAGGAGACATCAGAATATAATAAAATTTACATGTGGCTATGCACATACAATATGCCAAGATAGCAGCACTCACTATTTCAAAGATATTAAATTATGGAAGATATCACCAAAATCATTTATTTCTGGATTGGTGAGGGTCTTTTTATGTGCCCTTATAACAAAAATATAAACATATTAGGACGAATTATCCCATAAATGGCCAAATCTGAATATGCTTTCTTCCTGTAGGCAGAAGATATAGTTTTACTATTGTTTTAGAATTAATCTATTTTTTTTTTCTCTACTTGTATTATGTAGAGAACTAAGAAAAGTGTTCAAATACTTTTTTTCTTTCTTCTCTGGTGACAATCAGAACCCAACCAGAAACCATCACGGGTTCCTAACCTATGTCTACCAACGTCTGCATAAAGATGTCTGTATTCATGAGGTGATGATCTATCTATGTAACATAGGTACATGAATTAGACGTGTTTTTAGTGCTGGCGCTCTCACAGGAACTGTGAAACTAGCGTATTTAATCTGAAGTCAAGTAGTAAAGCTCTTGGGATTTAAACTGGATTCAAGCTGCATGCACCACTGGCCTGTCCTTGTAGTACAGATTAAGGGAAACCATGGAGGGCTGTGACATTATCAAGTGCTGCCTTCTGTCCCAGGGATAGTTAGCTCTGCTCGGCTGCTCGGCCTTGGCTGCATGTCTTCTCCTTTCCTGCTGTGTTGTAGAATGAAGAGCTGAGAATCGCACATCAAACTGTATATTATGCAAGGAATGTAAACAGATAAGCTTATGAGAGTGAGGAGCAGCTCTAAAAATTGCCCATCTCCAAGTTTCCTAGCCATCATTATTGCCATCTTTACTGAGGGCAAAACATATTAGTGATTCTAGGCATGTACAGTATATTTAGGTCTTCTATTAGTTTACAGCATACACTGTATAATATACCACAGGCATGCAATACCAGCAGAGGCCTACTAAAGAGGCTTGAAGTTATAGCTGCATATGGACCTTTATGGATTTGAGGTCAAAAGGCTCTTATGCACTGTATGTAAGAGTATAACTGCATTATATGTAGCTGATATAGGGACAAATTCTCATTATTATACTCTAGTACATATTGGTCAAGATTTACTAATCGTAAAAATTGCATAATCTTAGACCGGCTGTCTAGACCTGCACCAGATTTATCACGGGGTCTCATGCTAGATGTTAAATGTGGGGCAGGTATAGACACCTTTCTCTGGCTCTATACCAACTATTGGTTGGCTAACTTTGAGACAGATTTTTCTCAGAAGTTTGGTGCAATTTCGGCTCAAAATTAAATATCTTAGCCTCCTCCCCCTTTTTCACAAAGCTCTGCTCCTTTCAGCTAAATTGCCACCCCCTAGTCAAGCATGTGGAATTAGGACACCCTAGATGTGAAAATTCAGACACATTTGGGGCACTATCTTTGGTGAAAACACAGATATGCCAAATGCTCAGATAAAAAAAAAGAAAATACATGGAAAAACGAAATACGTTTTTAGGAAAAGAACAGTTTCCAAAGTGGTCTTTTTAAAGAGGTCCACTGTACATAGACAATAAGTTAACGTATTTGTTAATTGCCGAAAAGAAAAATCTGGTTCTGATAAGGGGTGATCTCCAAGAAGTGAGATGGGACTATATTACTTGGAAAGCAGTGGAAAAGTATGGTTGGTATGAGCCATCTCTCCTCAGACTGACTGAAAGGAAGACCTGAAAGAGGGAAGTTGAAGACCCTGTAGATGACTGGGTGACCAAAAGAATCACCCCATGACAGCTAAGGCTACTTTCACACTGGCGTTTCTGGGTCCGCTTTGAGATCCGTTTCAGGGCTCTCACAAGCGGCCTAAAACAGATCAGTTCAGCCCCAATGCATTCTGAATGGATAAGGATCCGTTCAGAATGCATCAGTTTGCCTCCGTTCAGCCTCCATTCCGCTCTGGAGGCGGACACCAAAACGCTGCTTACAGCGTTTTGATTTCCGCCTGACGATGAGGAGGCAAACGGATCCGTCCTGACTTACAATGTAAGTCAATGGGGACGGATCCGTTTTCACTGACACAATATGGTGCAATTGAAAATTGATCCGCCTCCCATTGACTTTCAGTGTAAGTCAAAATGGATCCGTTTGCATTATCATGAACAAAAAAATAATTTTTTAGTTTGTTTTTTTTGTTCATGGTAATGCAAACGGATCCATTCTGAATGGATACAAGCGTTTGCATTATAGGTGCGGATCCGTCTGTGCAGATACCAGACGGATCCGCACCTAACGCAGGTGTGAAAGTAGCCTAATGTGGCTGCAATGTTAGCATACAGCATTATATGCAATTACTGCACAAGGATTTAGCAATAGCAGCATAAAAGAAAAAAAAAAATCTGCCATTTGTTGCATGTTGGCCAATAGGAAATGCAGTTTTTGTCAAGGTATTTTAAGACATTTCATGTGTTCTTTTCCATGTTTTTTTTTTTGTCCCTTGACAGTTTTTCAAATCTCAGCATGCTCTGGGTGTTTAAAGGGCATTTTCCCATAAACTTCTATATAGAAAAAAAAAAAGCTAAATATAGTGACTACCCAAAAACGCTTGTAAAAAAAGCAAGGATTTCATGGTGTTTTTTTAAAAGGCAAAAAAAAGCCCAAAATAAAATATTTTTTAATGGTTGCAAATCGTTTTTAGAATGTGATGAACTGTACAGTTGTAGTTCTATTCATATTGTGCTATTGTAATAAGACATTTGTATTCGTCCACATGGACCATCTATTCATATCGCTCCCTTCTTTGCGTTATCTCCCTAAGCTAACATGCTTTTGTTTTATGTTGTGCTGCTGCCTGGCATCTGATTTGCATGTCACCCTGTGAATGTGCTGATTGGGATTCTGGTGGTGTGCACCAGCTTAGGCCGTGCAGTACTGCGGCAATCATTCCCCCTCTGCCTTCTGTTGTCTGTTGTGTGTACTTTGAAATGAATTGACATTTTCATTTATTATAATATGACACCATAAGTAACACTAACAACTCTCTTTTTTATCTGCAGCTGATCAGGGGTGGATCTATTGTAAGTGCTGAGGCAGCATGGGATCACGTCACCATGGCCAACCGGGAGTTGGCATTTAAAGCTGGAGACGTCATCAAGGTCCTGGATGCTTCCAATAAGGACTGGTGGTGGGGTCAGATAGATGATGAGGAAGGATGGTTTCCAGCCAGCTTTGTGAGGGTGAGTAACTCTACAAACTATCAATTATTTTCATAACATGCCAAAGGCCAATAATACTGAGCTACTTGTAAGCTGCAGTAATGATACTATTGCTATTAACACATGTATCAGTCTGCCTATCAGCATCACCTCCTCCAGCATTAATCATGTTAACTATAATGACATCATTTAATAGCCTCAAACCCAACAGCTGTTTCCAGTTCTGCATTGCATCAGTGAACACAAAATTATGCAGCACTCCCCCCCCAAAAAAAAGAAAAGAAAAAAAGAAGAAGAAGGAGCAAATAAACATGGTGAATTAAGTTTGTATCTGAACTGTGGTAAAGCTGTCGTGACTGACTGATCGAGGCTGTCATTCATGGTGATGAATGATCACAATATTTTACCAGTATTAGGCCTAATAAATGTCATATCAATTATTGGACACTAATTTTATTTTCCACTTTCTAGATTCATATTGAAGACATGAAGTAATGAAGGATCATATATGGATTAAATATATTTTAAAAAGTGTATATCGTCTATTATATATTAGATTCTTCAAAGTAGCCCACTTTTGCGTTGATGACAGCTGGCACACTGTTGGCACTCTCTCAATCTTCTCATTCTTTCAATCAGCTTCATGAGGTAGTCACCTGGAATAGTTTTAAATGAACAGGTATGCCTTGTCAAGAGTTCATTTGTGGAATTTCTTATCTTCATAATGTGTTGTGCAGGTAGAATTGGTGCACAGTTCCATTACCCCTATTCTACTACTGTTTTAATCTACATTATAGCAAGCACCACTCAACTATGTATAGAGATACAACAGTCCATCATTACTTTAAGAAGTGAAGGTCAGTCAGTCCAGAAGATTTCAAGAACTGTGAAGGTATCCTCAAGTGCAGTCATAAGAACGGTTCTGTCTCCATACATGTTCACACAGTGTGCAGTCTAACATTCGGCATAAACCATTCCTGTCTTCCAAATAAGAGGACAGTTCTTTGTAGTCTAACTTGTTTATTGCTAAAACAGGATTGTTGATTGGTAAAACTACAAGAATACAAATAGCATGTATAAGTATATAGATAGCATGTACTACAACATTTGCATTAACCCTGAAGCACAGGGTAAAATGGCTGCCTGTCCATAAGATTACATGTCTAGCTAACAGTAGTAACAACTCCCTGAGTAACAATTACAACTAGCTGAATAGCTCTGAATAACATATGTCCCTGAAACAAAGGTAGATCTCTCGCCAGATATGCTTTTACAAAAATGGTGGCGTTTGAGAAGGAGATATGCAAAAGGACAGCTCTGCTAATGTGTCCTGGAGACCGGAGACTTCTCTTTCCCAGGATGCTTTGCAATCCCACAATGCAGTGCACCACCCACAATGCAGTAGTCTTTGTAACAGAAAAACTAAGTGTAATGCAACTTAACACCACTAGATGATGCTATAACCACACTAATCACTTGAGAAATACCAAGTCTGTGGCAGAAGGAACTAGAATGATTCTCCAACTCTGCTGGGCTGAACAAAAACCATCAAACACTATAATGAAACTGGCTCTCGTGAGGACTGCCCCAGGAAAGGAAGAGCAAGAGTTACTTCTGCTGCAAAGGCTAGGTTCATAAACAGCACTTAAAATTAGAGCCTACATAAATGCTTTATAGAGATCCAGTCAGATACATCACATCATCAGCTGTTCAGGGGAGAGTCAGGTCTTTATGGTCAAACTGCTGCAAAAAATCCAATACTGAGAAACACCAAGAAGAAGAGAACTGCTTCGGCCAAGAAAAAACAAGAAGTAGATATTAGACCAGTGGAATGCTGTAATTTTCATTCCAACCTTCATTTATTTGTAACAAACTGAAAAAGTAGGCTGATGGTTTCTACGTGTGTGGTACCCACTGTTAAACATAGATGAGGAGATGCCACAGCACTATAGAGGAGGAGATGCCACATCATTCTTCAGCTATGGTTTTCACTTAATGGGACCACAATTTGTTTTTCAACAGTACAATGACCCCAAATACACACCTCCAGGCTAAGTAAGGGCTATTTGACCAAGAAGGAAAGTGATTGAGTGCTGCATAAGATGACATGGCTTCCACAATCACCCGACCTTAACCTAATTGAGATGGTTTGGAATGAGTTGGACTGCAGAGTGAAGAAAAGGCAGGCAGCAAGTGCTCAGCATTTCTGGGAACTCCTTGAAGACTGTTGGTAAACCATTCCAGGGGACTACCCTGAAGCTGATTGAGAGAATGCCAATAGTGTGCAAATCTGCCATCAAAGCAAAAAACATTCTGGTTTGATTAACAATTTTTTGTTCACTACTTAATAATATATGCGTCACTTCATTTTCATGTCTTCAATGGGAATCTATACTGTACTGTATATATTTTGCATATCTAAGTGTAATTCTAATATGTGCTAATAATATACCTGACTAACACGCAGTGACACTGACTAATATTCTTCCTAACGCATACATCTTTCTCCCCGCGATGATTTATTGCACTGCTGTCTGTAAAATACATGAGAGATAAAGAGTGCGCCTGTGCCCAGGGATTTCTTTTCTACGTAGAAACATAACACTACAGATGGCTCAGTAAGTTCTGCAGAAGTAGCAGCAAGTCTCTCTGCTCACATCTCCACGTCTCCACTTTTGGTGGCAGCCGTGACCTGGTTAAGCTTCTATTTTGGCAAATCCGCAAAGAATAGGTTTCTAATTTTGGAAAGTCTCTAGAGAGTTAAGCAAGGATTTCCGTATTTATTTTTGTTTCCCTGTCGACATATCACATCAGCCGCTTACGCTTTATTATTAAATGGTTTCATGTTGGTCCAATTAAAATTGCAGATTAGTAGATGTCATAGTCATAAAGAGTAATTCTGTAAATGTGTGATCTGCACTCCACTGTGCTGGTCTGGGTGCTCGTGTGAGAAGAGAATTTTTAGAGTATGAATATCCACGGCACTTCAGTCAAGATATATGCAATTCTTTTTAATCACCAAAGAAGTGTTTGCATCACTTATTATTCCATACAGTATTATTTATATCAAGGAGTAGAACAAAGATAATAGCCACATTGTATTCCCCGGACGTTTCGGTCTGAATTAAACCTTTATCAGCGGGATCTTATTAGTGGCAGGAGGGTGTACGCTATCTTGGAGGTATCCAGGACAGCGTACACCCTCCTGCCACCAATGAGATCCCTCTGATAAAGGTCTAATTCAGACCGAAACGTCCGGGGAATACAATGTGGCTATTATGTTTGTTCTACTCCTGGATATAAATAATACTGTATGGAATAATAAGTGATGCAAACACTTCTTTGGTGATTAAAAAGAATTGCATATATCTTGACTGGAATGCCGTGGAAATTCATACTCTCATAATCATAAAGAGGTCAGGGTAGAGAGTCATTTTGTACAGTATATACAGTATTTGAAACCCTAAAACATGAATACAACCCATGTTCTTTTTTCTTGCATAGAAACAACCTAATTCTTCGAAATATACTTAAAGGTTTTTTTCACCCTATGGACCTTTCGGGGAGAAACCCCATGGTCCCAGATCAGCAAACTTGGGTTCCGGTTCCTTTGCTCCCCACCGCTCGGTTCCTGGTCCTGTCCCTGTTGCCGCTGCCTTCCACTGGTCTCCATATGTCAACTTCCTCTTTGACATAGGTCACGTGGCCACAGAAGTCAATTACTGGCCACAGTGATGACATGTCCCTATGTGTAATGTCAATAGGTCTCGTGACACATGTCGGCGCTGCATCCAGTCATCGGCCTCAGGAGTCATGTGACATGCATCAAACAAGATGTTAATGTGCAGAGTACGGATGGAGGCAGTGTTGGAAGGGGAGTAAAGAAACTGGAAATTAGCAGTAGGGAAGCAGGTAAGTATGCCTCCCCCTACAGGTCCGATGCCGTGGGGAGGTCTGCCCGAAAGGCTCCTCTGGGTGAACAGCATCTTTAAAAACAGAAATGTTTTCCCACATACAGTTCCACCAGTAAGAGGAGATCCAACCCTGATCTCCTTCTCCAGCTCCCCAACATAATTCTATGGCATTTTACTGCAGCCCTCACTAGGACGGCTCAATACAAAGAGATTATAAATTACTGTGCAGTGAGCTCCCTCTAGTGGTGGCTTCAGGCATCCAGTTTTATAATAGGATGTGTGAAGAAAAGCAAGAGATTTAGAGCTGTATAGAGGACACTTATGAATGTATTTATGGCAGTTGTCTGATGTAAATACATAAAAAAAATATTGTGCTCAGAATAAGCACAATATTTATGAAGCCTTGTACCACTTTTTCTGACAGAGAAGTTGGGTAAAGTCTGTGACTGTGTGGTATTTTTTTTTTCATAGCTGATGAATACCAGTCAGTGGCATCTGTTAAACACATGTGCCCGGGGTTTCCTTCTCTAAAGGCATTCCGTTATGCATTCCGTCATAGAATTGCGTTATGGTCCATGGTAACGGAATCCTATAACGCAATTCAGCTTTTACCAACAAACGAAGTGTAAACGAATTTCATAAGTGGAAATTCGCTCATCTCTAGCTGCAGATTTTCCACCTGCAATGCCATTACAGAGAATCCTCAACATTTACGCCATGTGTGCCCCCCCCCCAACGGTTAATTTGCTTAGTAAAAACACACTCATAAATGAGAAGCAATAGGTGTCCTTTTCATAAGGTTACTCCCACGTCTCACATCTTGATTTATTATATTCTAAAAATAACCAGTGCTTCCTTTCCCCCCAAACTATAGCTCAATTCCCCTGCAGTCTTGTGAAATCTAGCGCTCACTGTGAAAGGACAGCTGGCTCTTTGCTGTTATAACGACACTGTAATTAGCATGTAGGAAAAATGCTCATTATTTATGAAGAAATGCCAGAACAGCCAATAGAAAAGAAAAGACACTGGAAGAAGTGTGTGATATTTCCCTACTTTCTGAACACTGAAAACAAGTTCAATGCAAATCCTAAAGGGATTATCTGGGATTGGAAAAAGAGCCTCAGCTGCAAAACCAAGCATGACCCTTGGACAAAAATGGCACTGTTTTCTAGAAAAAAAATCTAATCTAATCTAAGACAGCTGCTTTATGCCAGAAGATATAGAAATGTATGCCTTTTCTTTTAAACCCCACCCCAAGCGGCATATTTGTAAAAATGACTAATCAATGGAAGATACCAAAATTCATATCCAAATTTTATTCTGAAATAGTACAATGATTCATTATTTTTGTCAACACTAGAGATGAGTGAACCTGACAAGATTTGTTTGAAGTTCGCCTAACTTTTTGAAAAGTTCAGGCATGATGAGCACCTGGCCTACAATAGTACACACACGTACTCGGCGTACTAGGTGCATCACCTTAACTATAATACTGTGCACACATACTCAGCTACTTGGCATAGTAGGGGCATCGCCTGGTCTACAATACTGCACACTCGTACTTGGTGTCCTATGAGCTCTCCATAATGGAAAAGAGTACCCCTTAGACAATACATACAGTCAGGTCCATAAATATTGGGACATCAACACAATTCTAACATTTTTGGCTCTATACACCACCTCAATGGATTTGAAATTAAACGAACAAGATGTGCTTTAACTGCAGACTGTCAGCCTTAATTTGAGGGTATTTACATCCAAATCAGGTGAACGGTGTAGGAATTACAACAGTTTGCATATGTGCCTCCCACTTGTTAAGGGACCAAAAGTAATGGGACAGAAAAATAATCATAAATCAAACTTTCACTTTTTAATACTTGGTTGCAAATCGTTTGCAGTCAATTACAGCCTGAAGTCTAGAATGCATAGACATCACCAGACGCTGGGTTTCATTCCTGGCAATGCTCTGCCAGGCCTCTACTGCAACTGTCTTCAGTTCCTGCTTGTTCTTGGGGCATTTTCCCTTCAGTTTTGTCTTCAGCAAGTGAAATGCATGCACAAATCGGATTCAGGTCAGGTGGTTGACTTGGCCATTGCATAACATTCCACTTCTTTCCCTTAAAAAACTCTTTGGTTGCTTTTGCAGTATACTTTGGGTCATTGTCCATCTGCACTGTGAAGTGCAGTCCAATGAGTTCTGAAGCATTTGGCTGAATATGAGTAGATAATATTGCCCGAAACACCTTAGAATTCATCCTGCTGCTTTTGTCAGCAGTCACATCATCAATAAATACAAGAGAACCAGTTCCATTAACAGCCATACATGCCCACGCCATGACACTACCACCACCATGCTTCACTGATGAGGTGGTATGCTTAGGATCATGAGCAGTTCCTTTCCTTCTCCATACTCTTCTCTTCCCATCACTCTGGTACAAGTTGATCTTGGTCTCATCTGTCCATAGGATGTTGTTCCAGAACTGTGAAGGCTTTTTTAGATGTCATTTGGCAAACTCCAATCTGACCTTCCTGTTTTTATGGCTCACCAATGGTTTACATCTTGTGGTGAACCCTCTGTATTCACTCTGGTGAAGTATTCTCTTGATTGTTGACTTTGACACACATACACCTACCCCCTGGAGAGTGTTCTTGATCTGGCCAACTGTTGTGAAGGGTGCTTTCTTCACCAGGGAAAGAATTCTTCGGTCATCCACCACAGTTGTTTTCCGTGGTCTTCTGGGTCTTTTGGTGTTGCTGAGCTCACCGGTGCGTTCCTTCTTTTTAAGAATGTTCAAAACAGTTGTTTTGACTTTGACCACGCCTAATGTTTTTGCCATCTCTCTGATGGGTTTGTTTTTTCAGCCTAATGATGGCTTGCTTTACTGATAGTGACAGCTCTTTGGATCTCATCTTGAGAGTTGACAGCAACAGATTCCAAATGCAAATAGCACACTTGAATTGAACTCTGAACCTTTTATCTGCTCATTGTAATTGGGATAATGAGGGAATAACACACACCTGGCCATGGAACAGCTGAGAAGCCAATTGTCCCATTACTTTTGGTCCCTTAACAAGTGGGAGGCACATATGCAAACTGTTGTAATTCCTACACCGTTCACCTGATTTGGATGTAAATACCCTCAAATTAAAGCTGACAGTCTGCAGTTAAAGCACATCTTGTTCGTTTTATTTCAAATCCATTGTGGTGGTGTATAGAGCCAAAAATGTTAGAATTGTGTCAATGTCCCAATATTTATGGACCTGACTGTATATATTATTGAGAAGCACACATCTCTGTACTAGGTGCTCTGTCTCTCTCTCTCCCTCTCTTTCTCTCACCCAAGATGAATCATAAAAAAAAATTGGGTTAGGGTACTTTCACACTAGCGTTATTCTTTTCCTGTATTGAAATCCGGTAAAGGGTCTCAATAACGGAAAAAAATGCTTCAGTTTTGTCCTAATGCATTCTGAATGGAAAGCAATCTGTTCAATATGCATCAGGATGTCTTCCGTTCCGTCCCTTGTATGGTATTTTTTCTGGTCAAAATTCCAGAACACTACCGCACTTGCCGGATCCAGCCTTAATTTCCATTGAAATGTATTAATGCTGGATCCGGTACCAAGTGTTCCGGAAATTGCCGCATGGCCAGATCCGGTTTTCCGGTCTGCACATGCGCAGTTCTTTCTAGCTTTAAAAAAATTCAATACTAGATCTGTTATTCCGGATGATACCGGAAAGACGGATCCAGTATTTCAATGAATAAGTGTACAGGATCTACAGGATTCGGGAAAAAAAAGATATCCTTTTCTATACGGTTTTCCGGATCCGCCTGCCGGATTCTAACGACGCTAGTGTGAAAGTACTCTTAAACTGAATCTGAATGTTTTGAAAACACTGGTCTAAAACTAGATATGAGAAAGGTGTACATGGACAAGTGGTAAACCTTGCATGCTTTGGCAAATTTTTCATGTGCCACAGTGCCCCTATACCATGCCAGCCAAAATGCACCTATAATATTACTAACCTGTAACAGTACCACCATATCAGAACTGGACCTCAACTGCCCCCCCCCCCCCCATAATGAAGCCAACTTGTAACAGGAGAAATGAAAGAAAATCTTCAACAGGACAAATGTAAGCTGCCTCACATATAGCAGGACCCACTGTGAAAACATGTAAAACAGTAGATTAATAATATCTAACATAGTAACATAGTTTATAAGGCCAAAAAAATACATCTGTCCATTCAGTCCGGCATGTTATCCAGAGGAAGGCAAAAAAGAAACTGTGAGGTCGAAGCCAATTTTCCCCACTTAACCCCTTAGTCACCACCCATACGTGTTTTTACGGCGGTTACTAAGGGGCCTTGGGCTGAAGCGCCGCCATTTACGGTGGCACTTCAGCCCAAGTTAGCTCTTAAATCAAGCTCTGGAGCTCCGTGCCCGCACCATGAAAAGCGGTCTCTGATCACGTGATCACCGCGATTCACTGCCAGCAGTAAACTTTCTCCCTCCTCTCATGTAAGAGAGGAGGGAGAAAGCTTTTGGTAGAGCGATTGGGTCCCCAGCTCAAAAAAACATGATAAAAAAATTGATAAACTGTCTGTCCATAACTGGTGGTCAGTGTGTGTCTGACATTAGACGTCTATTAGTCAATTATTTTATTATTAGGGACCCTGTGTCCGTCTGTTACTGGCGGTCAGTGGGTGTCCGTCAGTGGGCATCCGCCATTAGGCGTCTGTCATTAGGCTTCCATCATTATGCATCCATCATTAGACGTCTATTATTTAATTATTTTCATTAGGGACCCTGTGTTCATCTGTTACTGGCTGTCAGTGGGTGTCCGTCAGTGGGTGTCTATTAGTCAATTATTTTCATTAGGGACCCTGTGCCCGTCTGTTACTGGTGGTCAGTGGGTGTCCGTCAGTGTGTGCCCATCAGTGGGTGTACGTCATTAGGCGTCCGCCATTAAATGTCTATTAGTGACGGTCAATTATTTTCATTAGGGACCCTGTGTCCGTCTGTTACTGGCGTTCAGTGGGAGTCCGTCACTAGTCTATTAGCGACGTTAGTTATTTTAATTTCTTTCTGAGCTTTTTATTAAAAAAATGGCTCACCTCATCTCATTCTCAACCCAGCGGTCCCGCCCCTTCTACTATGTGGGTTCCTGTCACTTCGTTTTCCCCCCAAGTACCCCAATTTTTATCCACTCACCAAATTAATGTGGACCTCACCAATTTTACCCTTTATGATTTTTTTCATTTATTTGTGGATGATAAAGTCCTTGAGTTAATTGTGCAGCAAACTAATCTGTCAGTTTATTCCCTCCAAGCATGCCAGATATGGGTTAAAATTATACAAGGTTTGCGAGAGCACAACCAGCTACACCTGCGGTCTGTCTGTTTATGAGGGCAGAGACTCCCAACTTAACCCCCCAGGCTGCCCCGAAAATATTGGGACATCGGGAAAAATTGTGTGGGATCTGTTGGCCATTCCTACACAAAGGGTACCACGGTACACGGATAATTTTTATTGCAGTATACCACTTTTTAAATCCCTCCATGCTGCAAACACAGGGTCTTGTGGGACAGTGCGCAAAAATAGATTGGGATACCCACAACCGCTGGTGTCCAAGCTTTTGGAGAAAGGAGCATCCTTCGCCCGTGCAAGTAACCAGCTGCTTGCAGTGAACTGGAAGGATGTCTACATGCTGACTACAGTGCACGCAGACACCACAGTAGCAGTTAGGGAGAGGGGGGCTACTACGGACAAACACAAATCGGTCTATGTGACAGACTACAATAAATTTATGGGAGGTGCAAACCTCTCAGACCAGGCGCTTCAACTCTACCTGGTGAAGTGAAAAAACAGGGCCTGGTATAAAAAGGTAGCAATCTACCTCATTCAGATTGCTACCTATAATAGTTTTGTTTTATTTAAAAAGTCCCAAGGAACCCTCAACTTCCTTGAGTTCCAAGAGAAGGTGGTTGAGAGTCTCCTGTTTGAGTCCCCCGCACCTGGGCAAGCCTTTGAATCTGAGGATGTTCGAAGGCTTTCAGAACGCCACTTCCCTCACCCCGTTCCTGCCACTACCAGCAAGAAATAGCCTCAGAAACAATGCGGGGTGTGTAGCAAACATGGAAGGAGGGGGGACACCCGAATTTACTGCCCCAGTTGGCCATCACAACCAGGCCTCTGCAATTACCCCTGTTTTGAGATGTACCATACGGTTGCTAATTATTAATTTTATTTAATACCAAAAAGGGTGGGTCGGGGCCCTCGGGGGGCTTTTCAGAAGTCAATTTATTCTCTTTTTCTGTTTAGTTTGTGGGCTTTCCAGAGAGGGAGGGATCCTTTTGGGATGGGTTGTGGAGCTAATTTTTTTTTTCAGACATTAAAACAAATTTTACCTTTTCTGATTTGTTTTCTTAATTTTCCTGATTGCATTTTTTATGACTATGTCCTGTCACACAACGGTGTTAATCCCATTCGCATTACTATATCATGATATTGGCATGATATTTTTTTATTTGAAGGCTCTCTAATGATTGAGTTGTTCCTCACCAGTACGTGAAGGGCTTTATTAAGAATTTCTTTTTTGTGGACACCCCACAACACATCTAGAAATATTGACATCATTTTGGAAATTAGTGATCCATTACTGCTCCCACAGACAGTTCTGGACACTGTCCTTTTATATATTCTATGCACCGTGTCACTTAGCAAGTTCGTCTCTCATATAGGGATTGATGGGGCTAAAGAGACGTTGTACGACCAGTCACTGTCCTTGAATGCCAGCTTGTCATTACAGCCCTATCAGTGTTCTTGTATCTTGTGAACAAACTGGAATTTCCAACATAGTTGGAGACATTTTGCTCCGTGTGACGGATTTCTAAAACAGTAACAGGGTTACCCATCTAAAAATGTTATAAATAATTTGAATAAATATATACTCATTATTTGATCCTATAATAATTTTGCACTCAGCATGCTTACTACACCACTAGATGCATGCTTTAAGGTATCTAGTTTTTTTAAATGGGGTCATTTATAAGGGTTTTCTATAATTTTGCAGCTCAACGCCATTACTTGTGTGCAATGGGGTTTGAACCATTTTCAGTTTATTATCTGAAAGGCCCCAGGTGCTCCTTTATGTTTGGGCCCTGACGTGTGTCAAGACATAAGATTAGGGCCACAATGGGGGTATTTCTGAAGACAGGAGAAATGGGGTGATACATTTTGGGGTGTACTTCTTCATTTTCATGTGCTCTGTAGAAAAAAATCTGTCTTTAAATTGACACTTGTGTGTTAAAAAATGAAAAATATATATTTTTTCCCGCCTGCTTAGCATTCATTTCTACTAAAAACTAGGGGGTCTAAACGCTCACTACACCCCTAGATGAATGCCTTAGGGTGTCTAGTTTTTCAAATGGGGTCCATTATGGGGGTTTTCTATTGTTTTGGCAGCTCAACACCATTACAAGTGTGCAATGGGGCCTAAAACATTTTCAAGCAAATTTTGTGTTCTGAAAGCCACTGGGTGCTGCTTTATGTTTGGGCCCTGCCGTGTGTCAAGACATAAGATTAGGGCCACAATTGGGGTCTTTCTGAACACAGGAGAAATGGGGTGATACATATTGGGGTGTACGTCCTCATTTTCACGTGCTTTGTAGAAAAAAAACTGTCTTTAAATTGACACTTTTGTGTAAACATTTTTTGTTTTTTTCTCCTGTTTACCATATTTTTTTTTTTATAATGACTAGGAGGTAAAAAAAAACTCATTACACCCATAGATGAATACGTTAAGGGGTCTAGTTTTCAAAATGGTTTAACTTTTGGGGGGGTTCTATTATTCTGACACTTCTAAGCCTCTGCGAACTTGGCTTGTTGCACAAAAAATAGGTACTTCAAAAATTTTAAAATTTATGTTAAAATGGTAAGTCTCCTAAATTAAAAAAAAAAAGATGTGGAAATATATTTCTGATAAAAATATTGAATAGTATTTATGCATGTATGTGAAATATTGCAGTAAAAAATAGGAAAATATGCCAATTTTTATAAACTTTCATAGTTTTTCATTTACAAAAAAATAAAGATACGCATATTTTATTGGTAAAATGTTACCACCTAACTAAAGTACAATATATGGCTAGAAAACAATGTCAGATTTACTTTGATGTGTAAAACCTTTACGAAGTTATTCTCTGCTAAATTGACATATGTCAGATTTCCAAAATCTGGCTTAGTCATTAAGGCCCAAACAGGCTATTCCCGACTCCAATCAGGCAATCAGAATTACTCTCTGGATCCACGACCCATCTCTAGTAGCTATAGCCTGTAATGTTATTACATTCCAGAAATACATCCAGGCCCCTCTTCAACTCTTTTAGTGAACTCACCATCACTACCTCCTCAGGCAGAGACGTAAAAACACCAGGTTGGAGCTCACCTCTCCATACACCACCGAGGAGCACGGACACAGAACCGGAACCAAGGCCGAGAAATAGCGAAAAAAGTAGATTGTCCTTCTTCACCTCGCAGTGTGTATTTTATTAGGAAACGTGCTTAAAAACCAAACATCAGGCTCCTCAGGCAGAGAGTTCCATAGTGTCACTGCACTGCACAGAGTCAATACAAAATCTAGAGGGGAAAAAAATGTGGTAACTTCCATACTGTGCTATAAGGTGGTACTATGAGCCTGTAATCTCTGTATACCATATGAACTCCATGTGCTGCCCGACAGGTTTAGCGGACATGATATTGAAGTGTACATGAGGCTTATTTCTGTATCACTGAAGTGGAGCAGAACTTCAAAAGAAACTTGAAAGTTACAGCTAAAATAAAAAAGAAAACCATCTTAGCTGTATTTCAGGATGGATCTATAGCACTCAGCTTGACGTTTCTTGACCTCTAGCCCTGAGGTTTGGCATTGCACTAGTGTGCTATTGTACACTGCGAGTGGGTTTGGCAGGAATGTGCATCGAGGATTGGTCTGGCCTTGTTTTTAAAGAAAAGGATCAATTGTTCCCTCCTTAGACTAAGACTACTGAATATTCAAGATTCCCCATTAAGAGTGTTTCAGCCAACCAGGCTGTTGAATTAATAGTAGAAGATGCAGCAGAGCTTGTTAAAGAGGAAAGAATGAAAGAAACGGTTCATTATGTAGTGGGAAGAAGACGGTTCACAGAATGACTTAAGTTGTGCATTTAGTAAGTTTTAAAGGGGCATTGATCTTCTCTTGGAAAGCTTTCTCTACACTTGTATTCCATGCCAAAATCACACTGTACAAACTGAAATGATAACAGATAGTTTTCTTATTTTTGTTGGCCTTTGTAAGTCTGAAAGCAGTTAGCTTTGAGTACTTTGGGGCATGGGACAAGGTTCCTCCCCACTCACACTTACCTGCTGTTTGAGTCAGTTTCTGCTTTTTTTCACCACAAAATACCACTGGAAAAGTGTAGATTCTTACTGTAGAGCCATATTCCTAACCCAATCACTCTGCTAAGACATGGATTTTCAGGTCTTATTCACTTTGGGCTTATGCCCAGGTAGACCACTGTGCACAAATCCTATACAATAGAACAAGAAATCCTACAATTTTGTGCTATGAATTCATACAGGACCATATTACAAAGGTATTTCCCTTGAAGCAACGCTTCTAGGGTAGAACATCTTCATTATTTGGTACATAACGACGCTTTAGGTGCAAAGTTTATAAAAGAGTTTCTATTACAATTTACTTTTATGTAAGTGGTTCTGGACTAGATTCTTATAACTAGGGCATTGATCGTGGGGCAAATATTATTTTCCCTTTAGTACATCCGTTAAAGATGTCTATAGCAATGGCTTCTACATATGGCAATGCTGTAAGATCTGGCCCTGTATGGCCAAACTGTGTGATCCTGTAATGTAAATTCAACCCTACTTCATCTTCCTATTTTATTGACACACTTATTTTGCTTTGAAGCTCTGGGTAAACCAAGAAGATGGGGTGGAAGAAGGCACCAGCGAAGTACAGAATGGACATCTGGACCCATCTTCCGACTGCCTATGTATTGGCAGGACACTGCAGAACCGGGATCAGATGAGAGCAAATGTCATCAATGAAATCATGAGCACAGAACGCCACTACATCAAGCACTTGAAAGATATTTGTGAGGTAAGGCTTTTCAAGTCTTCATCTAATCTGGCCATATTTATTCTATCACATACAGTGCGTTAAACATACACCATGGTGGAGGCTTTTAGTTCCAGTGGTGATTAAAATGCTTCACAAAACATCTCACTGGGTTTCTCCATTTCCTAAACAGAGCACCACTGTGCATCAGATGGAACCAGTCAGTCATATTGAGTAGGTGTTATCTCATGCATCACTTCATATTTGCTGGCTTTTCGATTTTCCTTTCTTTCCAGGTCTCCAGTTTTGAGGATGATGTGATATTGGTCATTGCTGTTCTCTTTCTGTCTGCTTTTTTTGAATATATACATTAATTTAGTCCTTTTTTTTTTTGTTAACCTTTGGAATCTTGTCACTCACAGCTTAAAATATAATGAGCTCACTCAGCTCAGCCCTTCTTGGAATAAATACACTAAATCCCAAAAGACTTAAACTGTGAAGCCTTCCTGTTAGGTTGCTTAAAACTGGCCCAGTTTCTGCTGATAAGGCAAATTCAATCAAATTAAAGTGGGATCTTTGATGCTGTTTGCTTTACGACTACCCCTGGGACCTTGTGCTCAATTTGAAGGCACTTTGCTCATTTAATATAGGTTGTTACGCTGGCAATAAATATGGATTTAATATGTTCCATCACCAATGCTGTCTACCAGCTGTGCTGATACTCATTGCCAACCATTGTTTTTAAGGAATACTGAAGGAGGCTACCAGACTGAGCACATCCCTTCTACCATACGGTACATATACTTGTCAGGCAAACACCTTCACACACTATGGCCAATACCATAGGAAGACAATTAATGTGAGTATAACTGATAATGTAGACAACAAAACAGGATTCATACCCATTGCCCTAGTTCTCACAGGCTGTAGCGACATGTAACATACTTGCCTCCTGCTTGACCACTACTTCTTGTGGGGCGAGAAACAGAAAAAAATAAGAAAATAATGACAGTTATGGATCCTGAAAGACAAAATGGAGCAATCCCCAGTTGACCCAATTGACTATAATGGAGTCTGTCAGCTGTCCATCGTGATTTCTATCATTTTACGATGTCAGGCTCATTTTTCCAGCTTTTTTAATGAAATCTGCAATGATGGCCGATTTGAACCTAGCCTTAAAGGCTGTGTACACCTTTGTGGGCAATTTTTCTTATTATTATTGCATTGTACTCATTTTAAGCTAAAAATATATATTTCTTAAATTGGTCTTTATTCAAAATATAGCATCCTTTTTTTCTGTACATAGCTGACATGCTCTAGTAGCACCTTTTGGATTTTCTATCTTTTCCGTCAGACCAGGAGCAGATGGTCTCCTTATCTCTGCTCTCTGACATCATAAACACTCCTATAGCTCAGTTCTTGTATTAGTGATAAGAATGTGGCTTAAATAACTGTTTATCACATCTCAGTAGTTTAGCGATAAGGTTTATAAGATGACCAAAGTCAAAGTGAAAGTATCAGTCACACAGCTAGAAAAGCTGTTAAGCCTTTGTGACATAACAGCTCAATATTTTAAATGAATGCCAATTGAAAAAAAACATTTTTTGCCAAAAATGAATAACATGCAATCATAAAAAAAAATTGTCTCCGTAGGTGTACATAGCCTTTAAGGCCCAGTTGTTGGACACACTATCAGTGACGAATGTTCCTACCAACGCTCATTCCTGACAATGACCATCTAATGGTGCAGCCGATCACCCGATGAATTAGCGAAACATTCATTCATTGGGTGAAACTGTTGTGAGTGCTTCCGTGGGTTTTCTGTCCGTGCCTCCGCACTGCACAAAGAATAGAACTTGTTCCATTTTTTTGAGGTGTAGATGGATCAACCACGATCAAGTTGAATGGCTCTGCATCCGTCTGTGCCAACCATGCGAGCGGTGCCCATGCATTGGGGACCACAATTTGCAGTCCCCAATGTACAGAAATGGCGGAACACTTTCATGTGCATGAGCCCTTATTCAGACAGTCAATGTTTGGTCAGTGATTTCCATCAGTGATTTTGAGCCAAAACCAGGTATGGGTCTAAAGACAGAACAGGTGCAGATCTTTCACTTATACTTTGGTGGTCATTTATTATCATTTTTTTATTTATTTTTTATTAAAGGGAATGCCTTGTAGGATGTAACTCAGCCGAATGTAATGATACCTTTCACTTAGCCGTCTGTTGCTTTATGTTGCTGCTCTGTGCACCTTTGCTCCTCCCACTTCTTCTGCCAGCCCCTCCCTCTCCTTGATTGGCAGGGTTCCTGTATAATGAAATGCAAGGACCTGAACTAGTCAACTTGCGGAAGCTGCCCCAAATTTATAATGATCTAGCATTCTTGGCTTTGATGTACAACAATGATATGGTGGAGCGAGGGGAGAAGTGTTTCCAGCATTCCATAAATTGTGCTGTATTTTGTTAAAAGGACATTTGTCAGCAGATTTGTACATATGAAACTGGCTGACCTGTTTATTACATGTGCCCGCATAGCTAAGAGAAATGAAGTTTTAAGATATGCAGACTCTAGGAGCGATGGGGGCGTTGCCGTTTAGGCTCATGCACACGACCGTTGTTTTAGTCCGCATCCGATCCACATTTTTTGCAGGTCAGATGCGGACTCATTCACTTCAATGGGGCTGCAAAAGATGCGCAACGACTTTTGCGGCCCTGCAAAAAAATAGAACATGTCCTATTCTTGTCCGTATCACAGGCAACAATAGGACTGTTCTATTATGGGCCGGACATTCCATTCGGCAAAATGCACGGGCCGGTATCTGTGTTTTGCAGATCTGAAAAAACTGCTACAGCCGTGTGCTTGAGCACTTACACCTAGAGGCTCTGCTCTCTCTACAACTGATGCACTTTCAGCACTTTGGTTGACAAGGCCAGGTAGGCAGGATCCCGTTTACACTGTCTGGCCCTATCAATCAATGTGCAGAGGGCGTGGAAGTTGTAGAGAGAGCGGAGTAACAGCAACACCCCAGTTTCTCTGAATGACTAATTTGCATATATTAAGACATCATTTTTTTCAGTAATATGAGCACATATGAACATGCGCCCAACACAGATGCCTTCAGCTGCCAATAGGTCAGCCGGTTTCGTAAGTATAAATCTGCTGACAGATGCCCTTTAAAGCCAGTTTCTCCCTGTATCGTGTCATTCTTCTACCAATATTAATATACAGTAGATGCCTCTCTTTTACTATATAGTCATTCATTGGACTATGCTCACTGCAGTAATACAGTCTTAATGACACTGACAAATAGTGATCTCTTATACCCATGCTCAGTAAACTTAGCACTTAACATTATGGAAGTTTGCAGTGTTCCCGGGAGAATACATAGAATGGTACTTAGCACTGGACGTGGACAGCCTGTCAGTTTCCGCAGGCCCATTTAATGTATTACTGAGCAAACAGTTCTGTAACATCTGCTTGTCAGACTGCTTTGAGGAGAGTGGGGCACCAGGCGCACAATATGTCTAATGTTATTTTATATGGGCTAAGTAAATTGCCCTGAATCCTCCCTCCATCCTCTTTTGTCTACAATGGATACACATCACCGAGAGTCTCCGTGGGATTCTAGTGCGAATACCGTAGGTGATACTAATGTTCAGTATGTAAACTTCCAGGTCTGACAGCAAAAGTGCGCTATTTTTGTCTTGTTAATTATTGAATAGATATTTATTATGTATTATTTTCATGATGACGTGCTTTCCTGTTCTTATGGAATGATGTATCTATAACTAAAACTAATAGAAAATTCTCAGTATGCGAGTGGCTATTCTCACCTTAGCAATATATCAGCTTCCAGCAATTCAGTGTGTCAATCTAGAGAAATGAGCCTATTGTTTGGAAGATATATTAAAGCACAACCTTTATTAATCAATGTTAAGAAAACCACATTCAAACTACTCACTCACCTATCCTATTGGCGCTTAATAACTGAACATATATTTAAATTTTCATGTTTAAGTTAAATGGGGCTTTTGTTTTGTTGCACTCACTCACCTACCCTATTGGCATTTGATAACTGAATGCATATTTTAATTTTCATGTTTAAGTTGAATGGGGCTTTTGTCTTTTTGCACTCACTCACCTACCCTATTAGCATATGATAACCGAATGCCTATTTTAATTTTCTTGTTTCATTTGAATGAAGATTTTATTTTTTTGCACTCGCCTACCCTATTGGCATCTTATAACTGAACGCCTATTTTAATTTTCATGTTTTATTTCAGGCATCCTCAAACTGCGGCCGTCCAGCTGTTGTAAAACTACAACTCTCACAATGCCCTGCTGTAGGCTGAAACCTGTAGGCTGTTTGGGCATGCTGGGAGTTGTAGTTTTGCAACAGCTGGAGGGCCGCAATTTGAGTATGCCTGTTTTATTTGAATGGGGCTTTTATTTTGTTGCACTCACCTACCCTATTGGCGTTTGATAACTGAACGCCTATTTTAATTTTCATGTTTCATTTGAACGGGGCCTTTGTTTTGCTTTAGCATTGATTAATAAAGGTTATATTTTAATATGTCTCCCAAACATTAGGCTCCCTTCTCTAGATCGACAAACCAGTAGCCCAATGGTCCATGGTTAGGTATGAAGTCGAATGATCAGATTGCGCAGCTTTCACACATCCACCTTCCCCCAGTTTCAGATTTTACTCCCAATGATACCTCAGATGATAAAACCTTTTTTACTCTCCACATACATGTATATACACAACATACATTTGTCAGTAGTAAAGCTGGATTTGTCATTTGGTGCAGGTCATGGAATTTTCAAAATATGAGGCAAGGGTTCATATCACGTTTGGAAATAGCGTTCTGGGCAACCGATTGAAATTTTCCACCAAAAGTGTGCCATAGGGTTTGTATGCCACTGGATGTCTATACAGTTGCATAAGTCTGCCATTGAGACCGTGTGGTATGCATTTTTCTTACAAGTACTGTTGTATAGAGAAGAGTAGTTGACCACAATTTTCTGCATTGTCAAGGCAAAGATAGGGAGACACATACTGGCAAAATATATGACTAAAGGCCATTACATTAGCACATTTTTGAGTATTTTACCTTATATACATCTTAGGGTACGGCCACGCAGTCAGGTTTCTGAAAGCAGCTTTGGAAGCCAAAATCAGGAGTGGATCATAAAAGGAGAGATAGGACAGATATGACTGCTCCTCTTTTTTGAATCCACTTATTATATTATGTTTTTACTTTTTTGCAGATATAATTTACAGATGTTTTAATAAGAAGAATAAACATTTTCCTCTTTGTAGCAGCTGATAATTTAGCAGCTCAGCACCTAAATTGTGTAGATTGTGTACTGTGTTTCTTGTGGGCAGAGAGTGTTGATGTGGAGCATTTTGGGTTAGGCTGGGTTGATTTGTTGCATGCTAAATGGCTTAGTTTGTGTGCACATTGCCAAAGGTATAGAACCTACCAAAAGTATGAGTATAAGGGATATTAGGGGTGGGAAAGTATATTCAATTTATATTATGTGTTAGTGAGAGTCATCATTCAACTAAGGGTTTTTTGGGCAAAGTATATCGGGGGAATTTATCATAAGGGTAACATTTGAAGTCAGTTTGACGGCCGTTTTGGGGTACTTAGCATCACATTTATCAAATGTTGTATGTTCCTTGTTAAATTTATTGCATCTTTAAGTCTGGCACTTTTGTCTAGAAATTTTACTCCAGTTTTCCTACTGCCCTTGTACTGGAGTGAATTGGAGACTTTTTAAAAAGTCTCAGTGATAAATCTGGAGCAAAACTAAAATAGCTAACCACACCCACTGTACCAGACACTTTAAAAACTGGAGTGAGTGACGAAAAAATTCAAAAAGTCACAAAACGTCTCCAAAAAGTCGCAAAGCCCCTTTTTTGCTACTTTTTGGAACCAGAATTCTGGAGGGCAATGCATGATAAAATACCCCCTATGTCTAATGATTAAATTCCTTAAAAACCAATTCCAAATCATTCCAATTCTTCCCCTGCCAATGACTGGGGGTCCCTGGGTATTTCAGGCACTCTTCCCAGTTAGAGGGTGCCTGAGCTTTAGGTTCCAAAATCAGAAGATATATTGTGATTTACCTGCGTTTATTCTGCATTATTTCCTGCCTGTATTACTATTGTGCTCTAGGCCTGTTTCCTCCCTGCCTTCACTTCCCATTTCAGTTCTGTTTGTGTTTGAATTAACCCTGTCCGTCTGCCTTGTCTGTGTTCCTGCCAACTACAGTATCCAGCCTGCCTGCTCTGTCTGTATCTTATGACTCTGTCTGCAAGTCTGTCCTTTGTCTACCTTCATCTACAGTACATTACCAGTGTGCTGTCTGGAGCTCTAAAACAAGCATTAAAGTCATTTGTGCTCCAGAGCTGTGCTTCCTACTGTATACAAGTATACACAGATAATTCCCTGCTCTCTTCTCGCTGCCTGTCTGTCAATTCTTTTATGCCAACTTGGTTTATACATGGTAGCTTTAGTACTAGTGTCAAGGTAGAACCACCCATATAACAGGCTATATGCATTCTCACGGGAGTCAGAAATGTTCTTAGTCTTGGGTTAACGAATACTGAGCGAGAACGGCTGTAACATAATGTAAGACCTACAATTTTAAATATAAATGTATAGTGTTAGTAGTGAGCCCTTAGACACAGCTCTACAATACATTTTGTAAAGTGGTAATGTAAGTTGACAGGGCTAATCTCATTTTACAAATAAATAGAGGAAAAAGAAAATGTCACTACATATGTTTGACAGTTAACTCAAGTCCCAACAGGTAATGACTGTAAAGACACATTTGTGGTTCGATGTCGTCTCTGGTGTTCCTGCTCGTCCATCACTACAAAAGTTAAGTGTCACGTTTGTTTGTGTTTTGTTTTCCCTTCCTTGCTTGTTGTTACTAGGCCTCAGGGAAACGCCTGTTTCTTAATCTGGGAAGGAACGGGTTGCCTCAGCCCTGACAATATTCTTAGGGCTCTTTAGGGTCTCCAGGGTCCCAGGTTCAAGGGTATGGGCATTTCTACCTTCAAGGGGTGCCCACACAGTTAGGAGTCAGGGCCAGGAGTAGGTTTACTAGGAGGTGACCTTTTCCTGTCCCTAGCGTTGAGGCCTAGTGGCTTTCCCTTTCCCTCCTGGTTGTCAGTTTGGTGTTTCTTCCTATACCTCATTCCTGACAATATCATTGTCAAGGTATTTCCCTGCTGTTACCTTCAATTTTCACTGCTCCTGTCTCTTACCTCCATTAAATAATATCGCCAGCTAACTGAAAAACATCTCATCATTCTTTACGTCTCTCATTCTTTAAATAATATTGAATTTAAAACATCACAACATAGCACTTCACTAATACACACAGTACATAAATACAACAAAAAAATATATTCCTTTGGCCGGAATCATATGTGCAGTTTGTGTGGCGGTTGTGGAACCAAAGCCGGGAGTGGATCCAAGTGTGTAACTATAAGGGTGTGTCTACGTGGGCTATTTTTTGGTGCAGAAAATCTGCTATGGATTTTGCCACTGATCTGTGGCAAAATCCATATGGACATACCATTTGCAATGGAGTTCATGCTATGACTTGCAAACGGTGACAGGAGGTCAACTCATGTTGTGCATTTCTTCCCCACGGCTAAAGTTATGTGTGGATACTTTTGCGTGCAAATAATATTTTAAAAAATCTTATCCACTTTACTACTACTATAATTCATCTAGATTTTATGCAGACAATTCCATTAATGAAAATATGCAGCATATCGACTCATGTCGCCGTACTATAAGGGATCATGCACACAAACATACTTTTGGTCTGCATCCAATCTGTATTCACTTTAATTGGACCGCAAAAGCCTGCATCCGTATTGCTGTTCCTTGGCCCCGCAAAAAAATAGAACATATCCTATTCTGTCAATTTTATAGACAAAGATAGGACTGTTCTATAAAGCCCAAGATGTTACGTTCCACAAAATGCCATACAGAAGCGGACGGTATCCGTGTCCGCAATTTGCATAATGCAAATACAGCTACAGCTAGAGCCGTGTGCATGAGCCTTAAAGGAGAGACTGATACTTTGCCTATCTTTTCTATCGACTGTTTTTGTCCGACAAAGCTGCTCCTGAAAATTTGCGGCAAAAAAGGCATGTGGGATTCTACAGTATCTGGTATTTGGCATCTGGAATAAACTGTAAAATAGTGTGCAATTTCAGAAAGCAGAAACAGAAGATTGAGAAAAATATCCAGGAAATTCCCCCCTGATTAAATAGAAATGTGGCAGTTTGTTTCAAAGGAGTTTTCCAAGACCCTCAAAAATTTAACTGAAGGCCAAGAATGTTATAAATAAAAAGAAAGAAGCACATCTCTATCCTCTGTCCCATTGCACTTCATTTGCATAGTCTTACCACTGGAAAACCCCTTTAACATCTTCTAGTGCCTGAGTATCATAGCAAAACTTCAATGGGACCAGGTTCCTGACTACAACCAACTGGTTTGTTTCCATAACGCTATAATGCTGTAGAAACCTTGTGTCATTAGTGTGCTTTTATTATTTATATGACATTAAAATTACAGAGCGGCAGTGGTCCCTAAATAGGCCTCATGTAATTGGCCCAGACCTAGTAGATGCCTGCACTCCAGGGTATGTAATACACAGTACGTATAGTCGTAACATTTATCCTGTATACTATATCATGTAGTCACTGGTTAAATGAGAAGGAAGGAGTCTTGTGTGATAATATATTTAACAGAGGAAAATGTTATCAGCTGAGTAACAAAGAAGCCATGTTTCATTTTTAGGGCTATGAGTAGGGTTGAGCAAACCCATGGAAGTTCGGGTTTGCCGGGTTCAGCCGAACTTCAGGTCAAAGTTCGGGTTCGGGACCCTTAACCTGACCAGAACTTCACCCCGAACCCGGACCCCATTTAAGTCAACGGAGACCCGAACTTTATTATTTTCCGTTATAACATGGTTATAACGGAAAATAATAGCATTCTTAAAACAGAATGCTAAATAAAATGTCTATTAAGGGGTTAAAAAAAAACTCACCTCATTCACTCGATCACGCAGCCGGTATCTTCTTTTCTGCAAGACTTGCAAAAAGACCTTCGGTGACATCACTGCACTGACCACATGAAGAACGGAAAATAATAAAATCACCCGAACACCGAACCCACAGTCGACATTTGTGCATATTTACCACTTGTTGGCAATGAATATATATTTGCACTTTATTATTTTGTTATGTAATGACACGATTAATAATAAAAACTACAAAGTGATTAGCTTAATTTATTTACTAGAAATTTGGGGTGGTGTAATCTGAAGGTAACGATTAGAGATGAGCGAAGTTCTCAAAAATTCAATTCAGCTGCTTTGCCCAATTTTACTAAAACAATTTGCTTTGTGAAGAATTACTCTTCTTTGTAAATAGTGCAATGACAGGGAACAGCGATTGAGCCGAGCCCTCAGATGCCGCATTCTTTGCTGATCACATCATCTTAGTTGAATATTAAAGCCTTTCAGGGGTTGATCAACAAAAATAAAAAGGCAGCTGAAGCCATCTTGCTTGAAGATCCAGCGTGCAATCTCTCGCGGCAAGTGATGACATCATTAGGTTGGCCAATGTGGTAACATCACACTGCACATGAGATTTTGAGCTGGATCTTCAAGCAAGATGATCACGGCAGCCTCTTCACGCTCAAATGGATGAGTTAAGAATGTTTTTTTTTACATTTTTACCGCCATTTCAGGGAAGATCGATTTGTTATCATGAAGCACAAGAAAATTTGGCTTTGTGGTAAATCAAAATCGAAAATCCACTTTGTGAACTTCGATTCGCTCTACACTCGTAAAGACTATTGACCATAACTTTCACACTGAATATATCTTGTGGTACCACAGGCCTCTTATATATATATATATATATATATATATGTGTGTGTTAGGGCTCTTTTACATCAGAGAAAATAATGTAAGTACCAGCACATAACTGTCAGGAACATAACTGATTTGGCACATAACTGATAGGAACGGGGCCTAAGGGTACTTTCACACTTGCGGAAGGACGGATCCGGCAGGCTGTTCACCCTGTCGGATCCGTCCTTCCGCTGTTTCGCCGTGTCGCCGGACCGCCGCTCCGCCGATCCGTCCCCATTGACTATAATGGGGACAGGGGCAAGGCTCCGGCGCAGTACGGAAGTGCGCGGCGAAAGGCCGCCGGACTAAAAGTCCTGCATGTCCGACTTTTTAGTTCGGCGGCCTCTGACTGCGAACTGCCGTACTGCGCCGGAGCGCCGCACCATCCCCATTATAGTCAATGGAGACGGAGCGGCGGTCCGGCGGCACGGCAAAACAGCGGAAGGACGGATCCGACAGGGTGAACAGCCTGCCGGATATGTCCTGGAGCAAGTGTGAAAGTACCCTAACAGACCCTATTGACTACAATAAGATCCATTGTTTGTTTTAGCAAAGAAACAGTCCTGCACGCAGGACTTTCCTCTAAGCTATTTTTTATTACCCCTGTGACGGAGGCCCTGAGCGGAGCCTTTAATGCAGATGTGAAAATACAGGAATTTTCAGAAGTAAAATAGCTTTTTAAGACACACTTACAATATTATATAATTAGAGATGATCAAATCTAAGCTGACAAAGTAGAATTCGATCCGAATTTGCACCAAATTTCCTCACGCTTCGTGGTAACGATAACGAATCACATTTTTTCCTAAAATGGCTGCTGCACGTGTGAGGACATGGAGAAAGGAACTCTAGGAAGGTGGGATCACCCATAATGCCATGCATGCAGCCAATCAGCAGCCAGCCAGCCCTGTGATGTCACAGCCCTATAAGTAGTGTTAGCCATCTTAGATTCTGCCATTTACCAGTGTACTTAGTGCGGAGAGAGACGTCAGCAGGCGCTAGGGACAGTGTTAGAAAAAACGTAATTGTGCTAAAAAAATGATTTACAAGTGTAGGGAAAGATTATTCAAGGTGTAGGGAAAGGATAGGGAGGAATCATTCCCTAGCATTTATGTTGAACAGGGTTCAGTAGGGGAGGTTTCAGCCTGGGTAATAGGAACAATCCTATTACACCTTGCAGCACTGACTGGGGATCCAAATAGCCATTATACAGCTCTGTCATTCCAGCAAACTGTTCGTATTAGGGTGCAAGTGCTGTTTGAAACGGGCATTAACAGGGTTTATTACAAGGAAATATTTCTACGTCTTATTTGTTATACAGGTAAAACTCCAAAAATTAGAATATCGTGCAAAGTTTATTTATTTCAGTAATCCAGCTTAAAAGGTGAAACTAATATATGAGATAGACTCATTACATGCAAAGTGAGATATTTCAAGCCTTTATTTGTTATAATTTGGATTATTATGGTTTACAGCTTATGAAAACCCCAAAGACACAATCTCAGGTACCCTTTGCTCAGTGTGTATGGATTAATTAGCTGTCACAGTGGTCCTCAACTCCAGTCCTCAGGGCCCACCTTCCGTTCATGTTTTCAGGATTTCCTTAGTATTGGTCAGCTGATATAATTAGTGTCCATCCATCAGGATTTACCACAGGTATTCATTCTGTGGGATACTCCTAAATTCTGACCGGCAAGTGGGCCCTGAGGACTGGAGTTGGGGAACCCTGGACTACAGTGTGACAATTTGAGCCAAGGTTAGTGAACTTTTTCACAATATTTTAATTTTAAGTTGCAGCGGTTCAGCGTGGCAGTTATATGTGGTAAAGCCCTTTTTGCGGTATAGACCAAATTACGTAGTGGTGAAATTTTTTATGTGAAACAGGCTTTATTTGGGAAAATTGATGGGTGATTGTAGATTTTGGTCTGTATAAACCGAATTCCATTATCCTTTTATTGGTGAAATTTTTTATAAAAAAAAAAATAATTCTGGGAAAATTGATGGGTTATTGTACACTTTCTTTTGCTGTTTGGACCGAATTACGTCATCATGGGTCCTGCAGTAAACATAATGAAGACGCTGATGACAACATACCAGCAGACTTTGCCTTTACCATCTATTCACAATTTAATCAAGCAGCTTCAGCAAGTTGAAAATATGCATGTGTTTTTATCTGCTCCGTCTGCATTCCATCTCCACAGCACACACGAGAGCCTCTACTTTGGAGTCTAAGTCTAGTTTCTTAAGATCAGGAGTTCCATCAGAATTGTGGGTAACATTCTTGCTCCCTGTGCAAAGCCATAACAAAAGGACTCTGTAGGCATACTCTATTATCCTTTTATGGGTGAATTTTTTTTATTTCAAACATGTTTTTTTCCGGGAAAATAATGGGTGATTATACACCTTCTTTTGCTGTATGGACCGAATTACGTAGTGGTGACTTTTTTTTATGTGAACTAGCCTTTTTGGGGAAAATTGATGAGTGATCGTATACCTCCTTTTGCTGTATGGACCGAATTACGTAGTGGTGAATTTTTTTTATGTGAAACAGGCTTTTTGGGTGAAAATTAATGAGTGATTGTACACCTCCTTTTGCTGTAGGGACTGAATTAAACAGTGGTGAATTTTTTTTATGTGAAGCAGGAATTTTTGGGGAAAATTAATGGGCGATTGTACACCTCTTTTGCTGTATGGACCAAATTACGTAGTGGTGAATTTTTTTTATGTGAAACAGCCTTTTTTGGGGAAAATTGATGGGTAATCGTACACCTCCTTTTGCTGTATGGACCGAATTACGTAGTAGTGAAATATTTTGATGTGAAGCAGGAATTTTTGGGGAAAATTGATGGGCGATTGTGCACCACTTTTGCTGTATGGACCGAATTACGTAGTGGTGAAATTCTTTTTATGTGAAACAGGCTTTTTGGGAGAAAATTTATTGATGATTGTACATTTTGGGGGGGAAATGATGAGTGATTGGAGACTTCCTTCTGTATAGACCGAATTACGTCAATTTTTTGGGGTGAAACAGCCTTTTTGGGTAAAATTGGTCGATAGCTGTAACTACGGTCAAGGAAAATATATGTCCTTTACGGCCCACTGGGTAAATGTGGTTCCTGCCCAGCCACACCAGCAACTTTTCCAGGTGACGCCGCTTCCACCTCAACGTTCTTACGCCGTTGGTCCTGCGACAATGTCCGCCTCTACCTCCTCATCATCCACTGTTTCCACAGCCTCCACTGCAGGCACAATTGAATACTGATGGATTACTGACTAAATCCTGACTGAGTGAAGGCGGATGCTCCACAGACAGGATCCGTTTTTGGGGGGTTATTGTTCTGATGGATCAGAGGAAGGACAAAATAATCAGTGACGTCAACACAAACTTTCTGCTGACACCCTCTCCACTCTGTCGGGGGGCTCTACTTGTGTAAGCGTTTAATAGAACAGGTTCTGTAGACATCTAGGTGGAATCAGCTGACGATGATGCAAAAGGAGTGCGCTTCTTCTTGGCACTAACATCAACCTGTAAGGCTGAGTTCATACTTGAGTTATTTGGTCAGTTTTGGCCCCATAATTGCCCAAATAAGTGAAGTGTTCAGTGATTCTAAGTGCGACGCTTGTCATCTACATGTCATACGGACTCACAGTATTATTTCACTACAAAAGCAGACATCTCTATGCGTGTTACTGAAAGGAACAGTGTTCTATACCATATAAAGGCTCTCTGCAGCTAGGAAATAGCCATTTTTTTATGTAATTCGCCACCCAAAAATTCAGATCGAACCAAATTTTTCCCCAAAAATTGGGCGAATCGGCAAATCGAATTTTTGAAAAAATCACTCATCTTATTAGATAATATTAAATGTCAATTAAATTATATTTAACAATTAATATACATACTAAAAAGTAAAAAGAAAATTTAAAAAGCCATACTGCAGAAGAAATGACAAATGTTACATTCTCAATATCATGAAACTGTTATTATGCTAATAGAATGAAGCTGTGATAAGGCTAATAATTCACAAACCTTTCCAAAATACTATAAAGGTTAATTCACAGAGACTAAGTTTGAACAATATGATTGCTCCCCGGCTGTTCGTCTACCTAGTATAACTTATATTATTAAATACCTAGGATATCATCAATATCAGATCGGTTGGTTGTTTGGGAGTAGCTCCAGTGCTGGGAATAGCCACAAGAACTATACATCATCCATTGTGTAGTGGAAGGAGCTGGCTACTGCAGTGCTGCTCCTATTGAAGTGAATCGAACCAAGCTCCATCCTCAACACCAGGAACGGCCTGGCCATAAACCCTACAGGGAAATTTCCCTGTGGGCTGATGCCCAGGAGGCCACCCTAGTTCTCCTTATAGCTGCCACACACGAAGATCTGATGCTCTCAGCATTAATTAATATAAGAGCATCAGACACTTATGCACCTGGCCAGAGGACACAGGTGCCTTCCTGAGTCCAACTCTATTGCCATCCTCAGAAAGATGATACAGTTTCATACTGTGCGGCAGGTGGCAGTATTTTGTGCTACACTGTGGTATTTGGTTCTGCTGGAGCAGTATTTTTTTCTGCACTACAGTATTGAAGACTCTACCTATTTCTGTTGTTCCTGCTCACATGTGTTGGCCCTACCCACTTGTATTGCCCTCCTTTCTGTCAGTTTGGACCCAACTACAACATGGGGCCACTTTTAGTTTTTTTCCAGGGCAACTTTAAGTTCCTAGTCTGCTTCCGCTCAACACAATGGGTGAAACTGTGTAGAGTCCACGCCTATTTCCAGTGCTGGAGCTACTCCTGAACAACTGAACAGCAATTTGATGTGCAGGGTGTACGCCCACCGATCTGATATTGGTGACCTATCCTAGGAATAGGTTACCAATTTTTAAATACTGCAAAACCCCTTTAAAGGGAATCTGTCAGCTCCAAAACAGCCCCCAAACTAGAGTACGTGGTGTGTAGTGTATGTCAGGCATAGTCTGCTTATGTAATTTTTATCTCTGCTCCCAATGAACCAGCAGTAAAATGCATGGAGAGGACTCCACTTTGAGTCCTCTCCAATATGTGTGTGAGTCCTCTTAATGCATTTTACTGCTGGTAAAAATTACATAACCGGACTCAACATCACTTACACTATACACCACTAAAGCTGATATTACTCCTGCATTACTTATCGTAAAGATCTGGCAGTGCAATACTGCTGCTGTTTACCTGATGAACGAGCAAATGTTCATTCATCAGATAATTGGAATCTTTCAACAGGTTTAAAAATCATTGTTTGCCAGTGATCAGAATGGGGGTGAGCAATGGCATTAGCGATCACTCCTCCTCATACTGAGGAGGAGATCACTGCATTTAATAGCAGTGGTCTCCTCCGCTGATGAGCAGGTCTAGTATAAGCTTTACTGTAGTATGGGGGGTGTTTTGGAGTTGACAGATTTTCTTTAAGGTTTGAAGAGGACATGCCAAGTTAAGATGTATTCATCTTCCGTACATGTCTTGTTTATAAGGACGACCATGTAGTTTCTGTTCCCTATTCTTTCTATGTAACATTCTCAACAAAATGTCCAAATATAGTTTGTTCAAATCATAAATAAAATAATCATCATCCTCGTGGTTACTTCCAGTAAAATGTTACACATTAGTAGATCTAGGCCAATGTGTGAAGAGAATGTGTAAACTTCTAATAGTTCAGCATGAAAGGTGCAGAACTATCTGACTCTATACTAGACTCTATTTATTCCAGGTAAACAAAGGAAACCTTTAGTTAGGAAGAACAAAATATATTCTAACACATCTGCTACTTCCAATTTTGATTCTCTCTGTCCCATTGTTTGCTTCCAAAGCAGTAAATTCTACACTATGGGGCAAATTAACTAATAAAATTTAACTAGAATTCTGGTGCACATATCAAACACCATATTTGCTGTCTTAGACACTTTTTGTGCCTCGCTAAGCAAGTAGGTGTGGCATAACAGGAAAGAGGCATGGCTGGAATTCTGATTGTAGCGCAAGTAAGCCAATCAATAGATGATATAAACTTAGACCAGACAGTCTAAAGATGCACCAAATTTTTCATCCAACATCAGCCTCTATTTTAGACTGTCCAGTCTAAGGCACCTCCCCTCCCCATACACATTAGTGTATTGTCAGCCAAAAACTTGTCAGGTTCGGACAACAGTCTAATGAGTATGAGGAGCTCCCAACTCTCCCCTGACGCATGATATTGAGAGAGAAGAGGGTCAAGGGAAGTGAATATTTTTGCCAGATCCTATTGTTCTACTGGGAGATAAGCCAGGAGATATGTCTGCCAGAGGCTTTCTCCAATCTCCCCGTTGAATACACATGTTCATTTGGCTGAGCCAGGAGGATGAGCCATACGTCTATGGGGAGCCAGGAGCGACTTTGGAGTGATAGCTTTTGGATGAGCCCATATGTGTATGGGGGAGTTGGGAAAGATAACTGTCAGCCTAAAGATCGTTTGGCCTACAGCTATTGAAAGTGTATGGCTATGTTCAGTTTGCACTGATTTTGTCTAAGGATTTGACAGTATTAGTAAATTTCGCTCCTTCTTTGCAGTTTTGTGTCAAAATATCAGATGTTGTAGTTAAAGTTTGTATGTATTTATGTATTTTTTGTATTGAATCACACCACTCGTGCCCTTTATGCCCTAATGCAAAATCTGTAGTAGGGCCGCTTATCTACCATGTGGCACTTATAATACTAGTGTGGCAGAGGAGCCTTTAGACCCCTCCGGTACTACGGACCAAGTGTGACTGCTATTCCCCCATCTCCCCACAACAGCATTGCCATTCCTATATGACTCATGTAAGAGGGTCCCTACAGCACTGTTAAAAGTGATGGGCCAAATGCCCATGTGACACAGGTCTCATTGGGAAACTGGTGATGCCAAATGACTGTGAAGTACAAGGATGATGTGACATGATTTTGAGTGATGAAGTGTAAAATATTTTCCATCTTAAAAAATCATCACATTACGTTTTGAGTCAAAAAACGTCTTTCAATTAGATCACTCTCCAAAGCAGGCAAATTATATTTCATTTATTTCTTCTTTGTATTTCTAGACATCCATTAATACAGCACTTCCCTCTCATTATTTCATCATGTGTGCACATCACACATTGGTAAAAGCTTTGTGATGTACTGGAGACAGTCGTGGATTGTGAGGCCCCTGAAGACAAGGGAGGAAACCCTATTGAAGGGTGATCTTTTGAGCTGTCACAAAATGGAGAGACAAAGGCACAGAATGAGAGTGACGGAGTTATGCATTGTATGGCTAAAATAAGAGCCTCTGTGTAGTGCGCACGAGATTGTGCGTAGACAAGGGAATGTTTTCTAGGCTCTGACGTACGTATTGTGAGTGTGTAGCTTTTCCCTTCTGCCTGTAACTCTTTCCAAGCTGTTTGTCTCTCCCAAAGCTTTAGTTTTTGAGAAGGCAAGCTGAAAAGTGCTTGGGATGCAGTAAATCAAATCAGGAATGACAAACGTGGTAGCAATGTCCCCAAGTTGTGGCTAAACTATGTTAAACGCTGTGGCTGACAGGAGTCACAATCACTGTCTGTCAAGGGCATCAGTGCTTTTGGCATAGACATTACCTACTTGTCATGGGTCAGTGTTATAATAAGGCTTGGTGTGCAGCAATGCAACTAGCAGAAACTTTCTGAACTGAGCTGACTGATGACAATGTCACTAACAATTCATGTCATGGTGGTATGCAGAATAAAGAACACAGGACCTAAGTTATGAATGGAAAAGACCAATGCATGGCACACATCAAGTCTGTTTTCAGCTGACACCAGGGTTCTCTGTTTGGAACATTTTTACCTTTGAACTCAAAGTTTAATTTTGTTCACTGTGTTTCTGGGCCTCTTGTTTTGATGTGGATCTGAGCCTCCAGACTAGTCCTTGCACATTAGATTGTCAAGTAGAGAGGGTTGGTAAGATGACCATACCATTTTGATATTTATATCTGCAGGATGTGTCATAGATGTCCGATAAATATGAGTCCCTCTTCTGGAACTGCATCTATTTCCAATATAGGTATCCTCTGAACCCAGCCTGGAAGCAACTTCTGGCAGAGAGAGAATGTAGAGGTGGCCACTCATTCATTGCTATGGGAGTCATGGAAACTGCTGAAAATACCGGTAGTAGAGCCAAAACTCCCATAGAAGTGCATGCTTGCAACCTCTCCATGCACGGATGCAATGGCCATTGAGTGGCCACCTAACCAGCCAGGACGGAGATCAAGGAACCTTTGTTCTGGAGATAAGTGCAGAGATGAGATTCACATCTATCAAACATTTATGGCATATCTTTAGTGGGCTTGTATCATCATAGACAAATTCTTTTAGATTGGGGCCACAATCACCTGATCACTGTGGGTCTTGCTCCTAATATCCCTGGAATGCAACTGATCTTGCTAGGCTTCAAGGAGAAGGTTCCTTTATGGTCTCCATCCCAGATTCCATCAAAAGTACTTGATGAAATAGAGTAGCAGGTGTTGCAGTTGCACTATCTTGTCCAGTAGAATATTACTCATGGAAACAGACTATTATAATCAGTGGGGTCCATCCAACACTGTCTTGCTGAGTTATATGCCAGCACCAGCTCTTATGTTCTTTTCATCTGCTTGTGTAATGAGTAGAACAATGGAAGCAATAACGCTAATGTAAGCTAGGACCAGCCAGGCATTTCGGCTCCAGTTCATAGACAGGGACCTCCCCCCTCTATGATGTACACATGCTCAAATAGGTCATAGGGACTAGGGTCAATTCTATGGGACAACTCCTTTAATATATTATATCAAGTGGTTTCTTACTTTAAGCACCAATTAAATATTGTGGTAATGGAACATCAATGGATTTTGACAGCAGAAAAAAACTGTCTATAAGCCCTAAAAGGTCCCTATTAAGCTTTTTGATGGCAACTCCTCCAGGCAAAATCAACTGGATGACAATGCAGTTCCCATATAAACAGAGCTGTCGTGATCAGTCAACCCTTTTTTATATTTGAAGCTTCACATCCTAATAATATAAATGGTGACAAATGGAAACTTTTACAGGCTATCCTCATTTTCATATGTCCAGACCAGGTTGTCATATGTCCAGGTTTGCTATGGACCTAGACAGAGAAAGACATCCACTGCTAAACACAGTAAAGACACCATGTTAACAATGTGCAAATGGGATTCTTTTAGGTTTTGTAATAATATTCCTAAATATGTGATGAACTGACTGTGACATACAGTCCAGGCAGCCATTTCAAGTTTCAGAATATTTGGTGATGTAGGCATCATCTGTAAAATTAAAGTGTAACAGGCAAACAACATGCCAGCCTGGGCCTGTGAGAACTGAGGAAAGCAAGTGAGCAATGACAAAGGGTTGTATGAGCTGTTATTGTATTATGACTTCATAATGCACATTGGAAATCATCAAAGTATACTAAATCAGTCGGACTTCCATGCGTTGCGCTTTTGTCACATCCCCTCTCTGATTGTAACATTTTTAGCAAGTACACAGTTTCTTAAAAGCTCTTGTTGTGACAGCAATGTGTTAAGAGAACAAAAAATATAACAAGACAGCAGCACATGAGTTCATGAAAAGTACCAGCAAAGGCCATCAAAGATGGGAGAAAAACAAGACCATTTGCATCTGCTGCACATCTTTAGCAGTGGGATGAAAAGCTTTACATAATTTTTTTAAGGGATTATCCAATGATTAATGTAAAGAAAATAAATCAGACACCATATAGTTCATGGCAATATCTTTTTAACAATGCTGGAACCAGCCCTGTACCTCACATGGATCCAGAGATCTCCACTAGAGATGAGCGAATCGAATCCCACGAAGTGGAATTCGATCCGAATTTCAGGATAAATTTGATTCACCTAGATGCTGAATTTCCTCGTGCAACAGGAAAAAAAAAAAATTCTTCGTGCAACAGGATAAAAAAAAAAAATCCAATCTTACCTCCTCCATTTGCTCGCGACGGGCAGCCAGCCTCCATCTTGCTTGAAGATCTCAGCCTAAATCCCATGCGGCGCGAGATTACATCATCACGCTGGCCGGCGTGATGATGACGTCATACGTCACCACGCCAGCTGGCGTGATGACTTAATTTTGCGCCGCACGGGATTTCGGCTGAGATTTTCAAGCAAGATGGTGGTGGCTGGCCCGTCGCAAGGAAATGGAGGCAGTAAGTTTGATTCAATTTTTTTGTTGTTAATTTTACACTCAGATGCCGAGATCAAGTATGAATGCAGCATCTGAGGGGTACAATGACGGGGGCGACTCTATCGCTGCTCCCTGTCATTGCACCCGCTACATAAAGAAAAATGCTCTATGTGACAAAGTAATTTGTCACGAAGCAAATTTTTGGGTGAAAATTCGCTCAGCTCTAATCTCTACATACATTGTTTGGCTTGCACTGTTAGATTTATTTCAGGCTGGCATCTCATGGTGCGTGTCCTTACTCACCTTTCTGCTGTAGCTCTCTCTCTGTAATTCTCCCTGATCATGTGCGGCCATCTCAGAGAGGTGGACAGAGAAATAAAGAAAAGAACAAACAGCAGGTGGTGCTATACAGATACATTTTATTGTATAGCTTAATGGCTTTACTACATTTTTACATGCAATTAGAAAAAAAGTATTCTAACCCAGGTGCTGGTTTTAAAAATGTAGAATATTTTTCGTGTGACAACTCCTTTAGTTGTCTTAAGTGTCCTTTTTTTCTATAAAATTTCCCCAGAGTAGAACATGACAAAGTTTTACTGGAGTTTTGGGAAAAGACGGATCAATTTCAGACTGGTTTTCCTTGGAACCAACAGAGGAATGGTTCTGAGGGCTTACTTTAAAATTTGAACAGAACATGTGCGTGGACTCCAGATCAGCTTCACATGGGTTTGTCTTTTGTAGAGGTCTTAGCCTACTGGAGGTTCTGCTGATACTCTAGGGGGAGGGGGCTGTCTGTAGCAATCTGGTAATTTGTATGATGACTAACCGAGACCCCGCCTGCTGCTCCATCCATCTCTGTGGGAGTTTGAGAAATAACAAAGCGCTGTACTCTGCTACAGTATCTCCAGAACTCCTTTAGAGGTGAATGGATTGGAAGCAGATTCAGTGCATATGCTCAACTTGCCGCCACATTCATGTTGGATGACTCCGCAAGATACAAGGTCCTCATTTTCATGATTGGTGGTGCTGTTATAGTTTGTTAGTAGTTTAATTTCCTTCCTTGAGGTCTCCCCACCATCTCTTCACAGCAGAAGATGGATGCTTTACAGTCAGTAGAATCTGGAACTTGATATCGGGCAATAACATCACTAATGCTCTCCAAGTAGCCCCATCATCTTTTTCTCCTGTGTTTCTCCTGTATTAACTTATCTATGGCTGTAACCAGGCTTTGCTTCACTCATAAATGTTCAGTTAATTGCCCTAGATGTGTATCAAAATACCAGGGCCAGGGGCGTAACTACCATAGCGGCAGACCATGCGACTGCCATGGAGCCCAGGGCAAGATGAGGCCCAGTTGGGATCATCTCTTCTTCTACAGTGTTCGAAAACTTGGTCTGCACTCTACCCTCTAAAGAAACAACTTTTAGCAAACGAGGTAGTGGAAAAAATGGCCCATGGGTCATTGAAAGGGGTTTAGGTGGAAACCCTTCTGTCTTGTGTTGGGGGCCTGGTTTGATCCTTGCTATGAGGCCCTTACTTCTCTATGTATGCCATTGACCAGGGCCAAGGCAAATTGGCTTGTTGGCACCCACTTGGCACCTGGGGAACATCCCTTGACACCCTCCCAGCTACCCTCTGAACATATCTTCTGTACCTTATCTGGAGTAGTACAAAACCTGTCCTTCTGTGACTAATCTTCTGACCACTGATGACACTATAGTGATAACAATTTTACTACAGGATTTAAATTAAGATGCTTATTTTAACCAATAGAAGGTCGCAGTGTAGTATGGTGGTGGTATAATGTATTTAGGGTTTGGAAAAAGTAGTGCAGCCAAAATAAGGAGCAGTCACCCCTACAACCAATCATTTTTTCAGCTTTATTTTTTAGTCAAGCTAATCAAAAATAATAGAGATGATCTGATTGGTTCCTATGGCAAGTGGCCACTTTCTGTCTGTATCAGTGTTTGAACGAGGCCCCTTGTCTGTGAATACAGTTCGGGTGTCAGAATTATTTATTCACTTTTTATCGTTTGGCATATCATTACTGTGCAACCTTGTTTTTCTAATTCTAAGTGGGTGAACCCAATGCAGACCCTCGGATACAGCTCTTTACATGGCAATGCAAGAAGAAATGTTGTCTCACTGTATTATCGTTGAATGGTTTCCTTGGGCATGATGTAAATAATGGCTCATTTTATTTAATGATGTGAGTAATTGTATTCCTACTCTTATGTTTGAGGCGTTGAATACAGCTCTCACATTGCCTCACCCTCAGATTTAATATGATGTTGCTGAAGGGAAATCTGCCAGGAGCAAAATAATAGCAAATCATATAATATACATGATTTTTTTTTCTATTTTTATTGTTTTGTATGTTCATGTTCTAACTCCTGTAACTTATTTTCAATTTATACAGAATATCACATATGATCACATATATATCATAACTCTTTTCCTGGACCCTGTACAGATGTACAGTATCGCAACCTTGCAAAGTTGCAAGTAGAGACTTTTCACCAAAGCAGTTCTCTGCAGAAGAGGTTGTCTAGGATTTAAATATTGATGATCTATATATCAATATCAGTATCTCATTGGTAAGGAGCAAACTCCCAGCATCCTCGCTGATAAAGCTGTTTGAAGGGGCCACAGTGTTCAGACGATGTTGTGGCCTCTTATTAGTATATTAAGCACAGGGTCATGCATTGAGTTTTTTTGTATTCATATGAATGGTACTAGCACGAATGGACCCCTTCCAACAGCTGATCGGCAGGGGTGCTGGGGGCTGATCTTGAGGATTTGTCGTCAATATTTAAGTCTTAGACAGTCTCTTTAAGCTGGTAATAAATCAGGGATTTCAGACAATCCAGTTTACAATTGACTTTCTGTATCGTTCACAGTTGGTCATTGAGGATTGCCATTTTGGATGAAAAGCCAATAAATGTAAAAGGCAAATTAATGATCAATATCTGCTGGGATGTGTAGCCTAGTCCTGGCATCCATTTGGCATGAACAATTTTCCAATGATAGTACTCAACAGCAATTTTTATTTTTAAATCCGCTTTTTGACAGATACCCGTCTTCAAATGACATCTGACCCCCCTATAAAGACATATTATTACATTTTAAGATTATTATTAAGAATAGCTCTCAGTAAGGAGTGAGGCTCATTCTGAATTTAGTTATAGACCCCTATGATTTCTACCTAATACCAAATGGACATGCCATGTATGTTACTGGACTTTTGCTAGCTGATTCTGCTGCCATATACTGGTCCCTATATGATGATTTGCTTCAGGGTTCTCGAAGAATCAAGTGTCCAAATTCCTAACCACACATCTCAAAACAATATACATATAATGTTTTTTAATCTTACAATCTTAGTTTATTCCATTTTGTCTATAAAATTTTTTTGGGGGGCCTTTAGCTTTAACATAACCTAAGGACATTAGTTTCTAAGGCTTGTGACCATCTAAGGAAAATATAAGTCAAGTCAGGAATTTTGACTATTGGTATCACACGGTGAATGGCTTCTTCGTTATTGCCACATGAATATGTGAAGTAACAGCCAGCAAAATTGTAAAAAGCTACAGAGGTCAGAGCAGCCTCACAACACCGCCTGCAAATATCTTTAGGACATTAGTAAGTCAAACCTCATTCCTTATGACAGTGTGACTAAAAAGGCATCTTCACAACTGTGTATTTCAAGCTTCTAAGTGCTGAAACAAAATGGAGCACAGGTCGCAACCACTTTTTTTGAAAGAGAGCTAATCTGCATTTTGATAATATATTACTTGTATATGGTTTTAGGAAGAAAAGATATCATCCATTCCTGTATATGTTTTTATATAATTTTTTTTAACATTTTGAGCACAAACTTTACAACATGATCACTGCAAATGAGGAAAAGACAATGAAGAATCTGAAAGCATTGTAAATATGCAGCATGCCCTGCTGGGAGTTGTAGTTTAAGAAAAGTTTCACAAGTTGCAGAGTTTCACTACGTTATTACTCCTTGGGGTCAAACCTGTACCAATACAATATATCATTAATTCTTTGATTTAAAAATTCTCTGTTAAAGTAAGCTTTATGAAAGCAACATTTTCAGGGTCGATTTTGGTTCTGAGTAAAGGTATCTGTTGTATCACATCTAGCACTACCCTGTAACACCTGGATGAATAATATACAGTACAAAGCTTCCACGTGCACTGTTACCCTCCATAATAGTCCCATCATGATACATGAAAATGCAGTCCAAAGTAATCCAGGCTGGAATCAGACATGCAGTGTTTCTGACAAATTTTGTGCATTTTTGAGTTAAACATACAAGTAGACACAAAAGAGAGGCGATGTGATGTGATCCTTTTTGAATCCATTCCTGTGTTTGGCTCCAAACACTGCCACAAAAACTGTATGTGTGATTCCAACCTAAGCGCTTATTCAAGTCAGTGAATCACAGACGGCACAAGTATTCATTGATTGTAGTGTGTTTTTTTCACACCTTTTTTTTCACTACTTTGGTCCATTTTGTGGGTCAAACATGGCCATAGTCCATGGGATATAATAGCTATTCTGTCTACTTTTTACTGATCCATCATTGCCTAGAGAACTGCAAAAAATGATGCAAAGGAAAAAAAAATGGTTACTAGATAAAAACACATTAACAATTGTGAAAACCATTGGTCACATTTCCTGAACTTTGACTCTTGTGGATGCAATACTCAAATGCAACCGGTCTGAGTTTTTGCATCTACAAAGTAGACATGGAAGAGAAATCATGGAAAGGGTGTGGGAAGAAGTTGGCACTAAAATATATTATTCTTATGGCTAATAACTTGGATATTTTTGATTACTCAATAAAAAATGTTATACTCTGCTGTAGGTTGCGGACATTTATCAAAACTGGGGTATCCATACACCAGTCTTGATCTCCTTGCATTGGAGTGGGATGTGCCTAATTAACAGGCAGATACCCGAATAAATTTGGTGCGTCCCTGCTCTGCCATGCTACAGGCTGGCGTAGACTTCAGCTAAAGTTTACACTACTTTCTGGTGAAATTTAGAGGATATCCTGTGGGCCACATGAAGCCCTGCCCCCTCCAGCTAAGCTCCTCCCCTTTCTCAACACTTCAGCTATAAAAGTCGCAATTTGTGGTGCACTACTGGTGCATAAATACATTGATAAATGTCCCCCATTATGTATGGAATACAGTAATTGGGAAAAAATGTATTAAACAAAAATTCACCCTCCATTCTTTTCCTTTATATGGTGTTATAAAACTGTATTGGTAAATGTGGCCCACCCTTTTTTCTACATCTGTTTAAATACAGTTCTATGGTATGTTTATACAGTACACATGAGTATAAGGTATACATTCTGTTATCAGAGATGTAGCTAAAGGCTCATGGGGCCTGGTGCAAGAGTTCAGCCTGGGCCTTCCTTCCCTTAGTGTTTTGTGGCCAGGGGCAGGGGTGTATCCCCTTCACAATTTGCGCTAGTCCTAAAAAAAATACTACTTTATAATGTGTGCCAGCACACAAAATACCCCCTTATAATGCATGCCAGTGCAAAAAAAAGGCACCTTTATAATGTACGGCAGTAAGAAAAATACCCCCTTATAATGTGTGACACTGCAAAAAATTCCCCTTTACAATGTGCACCAGCACAGAACATATCCCCTTATAATGCATGTCAGGGCAAAAAAATGTGTCTTTATAATGTGTGCCAGTACAAAAGATATCCCCTTATAATGTGTGCTAGTGCTAAAAAATGCTTGGTTTTAATGCATGCCAGTGCAAATATTGACCCCTTAAAATGTGCGCCAGCACAAAAAATGCCCCCTTCTGTGTGCCAGTGCAAAAAATGTTCTCTCTAAGTGGCCCTAGTAGAGTCAATATCCCCATAGTGCCCCCATAATGCATGCCAGTTCAAAAACATGCCCCCACCCCCTTATGTGGGCCAGGCTGCCAGTGCCTATTCAGTGTTCCAGTAGATGCCCCCATATTGCTATCCCCCCAATGTCACCATAGTGCTCCCAGTAGAAGCCCCAATAGTACTCTTCCCCCACAATATCCCCATAGTGCCACCAGTAGATGGCCCCATAGTGTAACTCCCTCTAATGGTAGATTACCCCAGTAGATGCCCCACATCATGGTGTAAAATAAAAAAAAACAATAAACGTAGATACTTACTTCTGCTACCAGCCTCTTTCTTGAGCCGCACGCTTAGGTCATTACAACGCTGTGCTGTCCTCTGTCTTGGGCTGGAGCCTACCAAAGGTAATGGCGGGGCAGGGGGACATAATCAGTTAATCAATTAATCATAATCAATTAATACATAATCAGCAATGCGCCACTGGCAAGGCCCCCAATCTCAGTTATGACCGCTGCAACCCCTATAGCTACACCAGTGTCTGTTAAGTATATGGCCAAGTTGCTGATACTTAAATGCGTTTTTTTTAATGGAAAGCTCAACATGGCAGTTAAAGTAAAAATATAGGGATGATGACTTATGGGATGGAAGATACTCCGGCCCATAAACCTGCCCCTTACCTTACTGCACCCACCTATCCCATAATTAACAGACAGAGACATCTTCTTGGGAAAAGAGCCATCTCGGCCATTTTATTAAACAACACCAATTATCACTTAACAGAAATACGTAATAACACGCATAACATATCAATTACCATAACATATGAACCATTGCATAGGATCCTAGAAGGCAACAGGTAAGCTGTGCTCTCCACCATTCACCTCCACTTGTCATACCGCCTTACCCTCGGCCGCGGTCACCGACCCGAGAGCACCGAATCCTCCATACTGTAATTGATCTCCCCTGTAGGCCCATCTGCCCAACAGGAGCCCCATGCACAAGCTTACCGAACCTCCTGAGATGCACACGCCACCTTGGCATGCACCTATTAAACTTATCATTGCCTTCCAGGACCCTCCATTACCACGCCACAGCAAAAAACCCACCAACCCCAGCCACTATACTGGGCGGGCGGGAAAAAACTTTCTCCTTCTTCCCACGAACGCCGTTTGCCCAAACTCCGCCCCCACTCCCCGGGAACCATGACCATGACCCCCTCCCCTCACCTAAACCTTAACCCCTCAACTGCCTAACTTCTCCCCAAGTCACACAGCACTATGCTAAGGCTGCGCCTAGCTCCGTTGCTCCCAGGAATATCCCTACAGGCAAGTTTCATTTCGTTGGGTGAGTATGCTCAGCCGAACACTAGTTCGGCTCGAGCATCGCTATGATCGGCCGAAAATCGCGTGTGATCGAGCCAGTATATTTAAATCTAATTATGCCTCTATTTCTGAAAAGTTTCTGGTGGGATTCGAACTCACAACTTTCTACATTACAGCCAAGAATGTTAACTACTTCACTATAGAGCTGCATGGCCAGTTACTAAAAAACAAAACAAAATATGAGACTTCTGCTGTATAGGAATACTTACTAGTAGTAAGTGTTCCTATACAGCAGAAGTCTCATATTTTTTATTTATATTTTTTTGTAACTGACCATGCAGCTCTATAGTGTAGTGGTTCTTGGCTGTAATGTAGAAGGTTGTGAGTTTGATTCCCACCTGAAACTTTTCCGAAACAGAGGCTAAATTAGATTTAAATACACTGGGTGTCCCCAAGCACTGACTCCATATATAGACATAGCTATATATGGAGTCAGAGCAGGGACTCATAAGCCGAACTAGAGTCCCGACACCTTCCCCTCTTCAGAGCAGGGGATGCCTGGTTTAATGCTTGGGTTATCCCATTGACTTCCATTGTGAGCACCCGAGCATCGGGAAGTGTTCTACTTGAGCACCAGAGCACACGAGCACTTTGGTGCTCGACCAATACTAGTGTCTAATAAAAACATGTAATATAAATCACAGTTTACTTCCTACTGATGGAAAAAGGATATTGGACGTCAGTTGTGTATCTTGTATAAGAACACTTGACCTGGAACATTTTTGGTGCACAATCATTAGTGTCCAGTTATAGTCACCTACAATACAGTAGACGTGTGTTATTCTTCGAGGATATGTCTAAAAAACTATTTTTCTAATTACAGCTGATCTGTAAAACCATGTGATTTCATGGCTACAGACTACAAGTAAACCTTCTATTTGTCCCCTATTGCTTACTAATATATATTTCATAGGCATTTAAGCAGTAGAAGGACCGATAAAAGGGATGTGTCTGCAAGAATCCAGTAATAATAACCTGTAAACCCCAAAACAATAGTAGATTTCTCATCAGGTTTGGCAATGTTTGGTTTTCTTTTCATTTTAGATGCACTGGAGCTATATACAGAAAAAAGCATTTAACTAACTCGAAGAATAGTTCAAAATAATGGGTTTAAAAAGTGTTTTTGTAATTTCTTTAAAGTCTTTTTTGCAATGGATAATTGATTTCTTTGAACTTGCTGCATTGCATTTCTTTTTAACCTCATTGTGTGATTTTGTGTCCCTGGCAGGGTTATTTAAAGCAGTGCAGGAAGCGGAGAGACATGTTCAGCGATGAGCAGTTAAAGGTCATCTTCGGGAACATTGAGGACATCTACCGGTTCCAGATGGGCTTTGTCAGAGACCTGGAGAAGCAGTACAATAATGAGGAGCCACATCTCAGTGAAATAGGACCATGCTTTCTAGAACACGTAGGTTTAAATGGGCTGCGAAATGTTAGGTCTCTTTAGCCTACAATTTATAGTCAAGCTGCAAGAACATTTCAAATAGCTTTTCAAACTTGGTCATAAAAATGTATTAAGGTCCTTACATGTTTTAAAGAAAGTGGCATCATAAAGAGCTTTAACACCTGGATTATATTGTTTCAATAGCATACTATTGTATTTTATAGTAACCTTTGCATTTTCTTGAATTTCAATGTACTTTTTTATTCTTCACATTTGGAGAATTCATTTCTTAACCTTCTCCTGAGGTGGTCATAAAATATGTTGATGTAAGTGCTACCTTTCTGTAAAGCAACATAACTTCACAAATAGAAAAAAAAAATGCCTGAAAATCTAACATATGTCTTTTAATAAGATATAAATATACACATACACTAACGGACTCTTTAACTCTATTCATGTTTCATGAAACAACCATGAGGTCTTTGCTATCTACTATTGCTGTTTAAGTGCTTCCTGTCTCCATAGGGATACTTTGTACCATCCATCACAGCTTAGCCAGTCTATTGCTCTGTTAGACAAAATACATTCATTTTTGCCAGAAGTGAGTGTAAAGGATAATATCCCACTCCCTGAGACTGAACTGATTACATTACAAGTAAAGGATATTGGTCCAGATTTACTGATGTGTCTGCCCCAAAAATCTGTCGAAAAAAGTGGCACAAATTGGTCCAATTTGACACATCTAGGGTTTCTTCACTTTTCTCCAACAATGGGATGAGGCTTATTGTAAAGTAGGTTTGAGGTTCATGGGAAAAGTGGTGGGCCTAATATGCACCACACCATTTTGTCCCAAAATCTTGGCACAATCCTGGAGTAAAAACCCAATAGTTGGTATAAAGTTAGTGAAAGTTGCCTATCTCTGCATCAGATTTATGAGTCCCTGTGCAGGTATAGACAGCCTAAGCTTACACTATCTTTACGATTAGTAGATCTGGGACATTGTGTGTGTTTCTTAGGTGTAACAAATTATTTTGAATATGTCTACATTAGAACGAGAACATTAGAAAGTCCCAAGGATGGTCACAAAAAATGTTGGATAGGTATTATTGGGCCTAGTGCATATGGACAGTGCATATTCTCTAAATCAGGGCAGCCATTAAGAATATGCAAGTGGTATTTACTCATGTGGACATCAGGGCTACTTGGACTTCTTTACTTTTCTCTGATACTTTATCATGTACTCTACTGTGTTTATTTAAATGGACATATTTTTGGATTTATATTCCTGGGCCCCTAGAGTCAGTACCGCCTGTAGTCCCCTGTTTGTAGCCATGGCCTAGTGAATTTATTCTTTTAAGAGGACCTATCCCTGCTCCTGATATGTCTGTTTAGCAACTGCTTCCATTCCCCGTGTAATACCATTTCTGGAGCATCTATTCTTATGACTCTATGTTGTGCCATTCCTCTATTATTTGTGCTAGAAATGTATTAATAAATTGCCAGCAGTCTGCATTAAATTTCCATCAGGGTGTTACCAGTTGGGGGTATTCCTGTGCAGTCTGACACTGGTAGCACTGATTGGATAATGTTAGACTGTACAGGGACACACCCCTAACTGGTAACACCCAAAGGGACTTTTATGGCAAACTGCTAGTAATTCACTCATAAACTTCTAATATGAAGAATACAGCAATGGCAAAACACAGAGTTACAAATAGTGTTGAGTGAATTGAAGTCCAAGAAAATTCGATTTCCCTGAAATGGTGTAAAAAAACATACTTAATACATTTTCTCACGACGGCCGGCCGCCGCCATTTTGATTGAAGATCTCGCACAAAATCCCATGCATGATGATGTATAACGTCACCACGCTGGCCGATATGATGACGTCATCACGGGCCTCACAAGATTTCGCGAGATGTAATATTGCTATTAGATGCCACAATCAGCTATGAACGTGGCATCTGAGGGTTCAATGATGGTGAGCGGCACAATCACTGTTCCCTGTCATTGCACCCACTATTTACAAAAAATCTATTTTGTGACAAAGTAATTAGTCACAAAGCAAATATTTTTTTTTTAAACCGGCAAAGCAGCCGAATCGAATTTTTTGGATCTCCACACTAGTCACTAAAATAAAATTGTTGAAGAATATCAGGAGTAACTAAAACAGACATGTCAGGAGAGGTGAGGGTCCTCTTTAACTATGAGGTGTAGCTGGGGAGGGAGTTTTGACAGATGCAATAGTCTGCATATGTCTTTCTCTGCTCCATCAGTCTCTGGTTTAGAAACATAATTGACTCCTTTCGTGCTTATTTTACAGTAAAACTGGGTTTAGGAGACAAATTTAATGTAAATGGATTACGGTAATTTTCATAATTTTGGCATGGACTTCAATCATTGTTGGCGAGGCTCGGGCATTGCAGTGTTGTGGCTGGTGAAGCACCAGTAGAAAAAGGTTGAGAAGACCTGAACTATAATGTGTATAGATGCGTTTGGATTATCAGTTAGTTCAGGGAATTCCTGCCATTTCAACCTGCGTTGCATTCTACACCAGCTGTCATAATAATGGAATACGGAATTGAAAGATAGAAAATTTGCCGAAGTGTTGACCCTGGTAATAAATGGGTTAAAGATCCATGCAGGTTTTTCTGCTGCTGGAAATGGCTTTGAGTCTGCTTTCTTGACACTGCCTAAATGACAGCAGCTGAGCAGTAAAATGCGCCGGCCCATCATGTAGAATGAACATTACACTTCACTTGACTAAATGCCCGAGGGTTTCAGCCTAGTTTAACGTGCTGTTACATAAGCCACACAGGTCTGGCCTTCATCATCTGTGAATATGTCAGGGAACGTCAAGAAAATTATAATTCCCCCTTTTTTAGATTTTTATCTGCAATGAATAGACCACTATTATGTAAGAGCCTTTTGGGCACGCTCCTGTTTTACAAGAGCAGTCTGCATCTACTGGCATCTGGCATGGCACTTCATTATTAAATCCATGTGTTTTCTCAGCTTCATGTTTTATGATCAATGATATGGTAGATGTGATGACCACTCACACAGAATATTGTGTGTGTATTAGTGCCCATTTTGCGGTGTTTCTCGTGAAAATTCCATAAAGTGTTCAGTAGATATTTTATTAGATCTGATAAGAGAGTAGAGAAGGGACAGTTGGTTGTAAAGCAGGATTTACACGTCCCATTATTCCGGCCGATTATCAGGAGTTCCTATGAACGCTTGTTCCCGATGATTTGTTGAAGATCACCCAAAGAACGCGAAAAACACTTGATCATTTTGTGAAATGATCGAAGGCGCGGACACATCAATCATCATTCCCGGGCAGCAGATCCTGCTGTCCAAATGGCACTCTGCTGCCTAGGAGCAAGTATTCTATATGGGGACAAGCGATAGCAGTAGCAATCGCTCATTCTGTGGAGATGATCCTTCACTTCCACTTAACGAACAGCCAACTTTTAGGAAGGAACACTTTCTTCCCGACAATCGGCTGCTCCTCAAATAGTGTAAATGCTCCTCCTTATACTCATATAGATGATCTGGCAGATTATTGAGAACAAAGCAGACACAGATCCAGTGTAGGACGTGGGTTCCTGGGCGCCGACCACAGGAAATTATTCCTGATCCCCAACTCTTTAACAGGGTTTGAATCATATAATTAGACCCTGGTGGTGAGTGATTGGCACCAATGTCAGCAAAATGGATTATTTCCTGGATCTTTGGGGCCCATTTTGGCATAAGAGCTTGGGTCCACTGAAGAATCCTCTGGTACTCTGGTGGGCCAGGCCGACCTTGGTGAGATCATCAGTGTAGATGAGGGCTGCATTTACATGCAGCTATCACCTCCACTGTATGGGGACAAGCTATCAGGACAATGATTGCTTGTCCTCATAGGAAATTATTATTCCTGCACAGCAGATAATTGTTCTAACAGAATAATCTGCTGCACAGAAATTATGATTTTTTTTGTGCCAGCAGAACGACATGATCACCCGATCAGAGATCATTTGCACATTTATCAGGTGATTGCCGACATCTTTCACACAGGCAGATTATCAGGAACGAATGTTTGTACAAATCCTCATCCCTGATAATTTGCCTGATAATCGGTCCATGTAAAAGGACCTTAAGTAATAACTGGGACCAGTTTGGGATAAGTTGCAGTAAATGTTGTATGCAGTCTCTAGTGAAAAACATATTGTTTTTCAAGCTACTCTGTGATTAGAGTTTGACTGACTAGAGTAAGTGTAAACTTTGACTTATTCCTTATCTTCCATAGATTTTAAAAAGGACCTATCACTCCTCCTGACATGTCTCCCTGCATTCCCCATGCAATAACAGTAGCATCTTATGACTAGCCATAAGCAAATTTCTTGAAATTCAATTCAGATTTAATTTGGCCGAATCAGTGATTCGATTCCGGTCTAGATAAATTTGACCCAAATCGAAACTGCTCCGATTGCCCTGAAAAGTTTTGATTGACATTCTGGGGTCTCCTAGGACTGTTTGCAACCCATTTCAAGCTCTTTAATGTCAATCCATCTTCAGTAATATTAAAGTGAGAACGACACACACATATATATATATGCTGCTGGCGGTATCAATCAGCCTGTTTTAAAAGACACTGGGCCATATTTATCATTGCAACTTTTTCTATGGCACATGCATAAAAAAAATTGTGCCGTTTCTTCGCCAGCCTCTACATTTTCCTAAAATTTTTGCATGGCAAGGGCAGAGAGGTAGTGGGGCCGACAGCCCCGCCATATTCATCATCTCCTACACCAGTTTTCTGGTGTAGAGGAACACTGAAAACTACGTCAGCCAGAGTCTGGCGTAGATCTCAGTTCAGGCGCACACACTGCCAGATGTTGTGCCTGATTTATGGCGAGGCATCTCATCATAAATCAGGTGTAACATCTGGCAGCGCGCCTGGTTATTGTAGCCTGGCTAGGAAGAAATCTGCCCTAGTGTGTTCTAGGATTTTTTATGTTTTTTTAAAATGGTCCATAAAATTTTAGCTTTTTTGCAGCAACTGCCTGCCAAGGTGTACACACACACACCACCTAGGGTCATGTCATCCTCTTTCTTCATCTGTCCTGTCTTCTGATATAAAAAATGGCTTATGCCATTTAGAGAAATTCAAGTATTTTATTTGTTCATTATCCCTTCTAGTAGTTAGCAGTCTGCAATAAAGGTCCAACAGGATGTTATCAAATGGGGGGGGGGGGGTCTTTGCACAATTTGTACTGATTGGATAGTGTGAGACTGTGCAGGGAAACACCCCCAATTGGTAACACCCAGTTGGACCTTTGTTGCAGACTTCTGGCAATTCATTTATAAACATCTAGTAGGAATAATAGAGCAATGGTGCAACATAAAGTCAGAATAGATGCTCCAGAATTGTTATTACATGGGGAATGCAAAATGCTAAAAACAGGCATGTCAGGAGAGGAGCTGTCACTAAACCTGACCTGTCTGTTTATTTCACATGAAATAACAATTCTGTAGCATCTTTTCCCGTAACGTGTGTTGTAGTGTTTCTCTGTACAGTCTGACAGATAGTGTCAGCACTGATTTACAGTTTCAGACTGTGTAAGGACATACCCTAACTGGGGGCATAACAGAAGAACAGCACAACTCATAGTTATGAGAAAAGATGATCCAGAATGATTTAATGAGGGATACAAATATTAACTAAAACAGACAGGTCAGGATCGCTGACAGGTCCTAGTTAATGGGGTATAACCAAACATCATTACCAATTTTCCATTGGAAACAATAAAAAAGCAACAATTCAGTGGAAATACCATGAACATTCTTTATGAGAAAACCTCAGTAAAGGGAATCCATCACCAGTTTTATGGTGACCCAACAAGGGGCAGCATAAACTAGTGTCTGATCCCCTTAGCAAAATGCTGGGTCACGTTCTTTAAAGGGAATATGTCATCAGAAAATGACCTATTGTTTTATGTTAAACATATTGTTTTAGAAAGCTTTTTGTGAGTTTTATTTTTTCATGTTACTATCTATATTTTAAAAACAATGTATAAAATACTGCAGTCACTAAAACTAATAACAGACACCACTTAGTCGGTTCGGATCACTTTTTAACAGTGATCTTATTATCGCAGGCAGAATTTACCATGATAGATATCACCTATATACAGTGTAGATAACACACGATCCACCATTCACAATACATGATGTTACAGCTTATCTATTCCCTCCCAGTAAAATTATCTCTGCATGGGTCATAGAGCATTCCTAGAAATCTCTCCTATAGAAAATAGTGCCCCCCCCCCCACTTGTGTCTATGGCCCTGGGGGTGAACTGGGTGGTCGCATCCCACCAGCAGTTCCAGGGGCCTGGGCAGGAGTCGCCCACTCCTCCCACTGGCAAAGAGAAGGGTATACTTTACCCTTTTGAGAGAGAGAACCGTGAATGGGAGAGAACACTACTGTAAAGCATATCGCCAAAGGCTGTTAACAACAGCTCAGGCAAGATGGCCGCCCTCATAACTATGTTCAAGGAATAGAATAAAGAAATCTACAATTATAAAATAAAACTACAACTATCTGGTTTTAATTAGCAGAAACCATTATAGGCGACACCTTCCCTTTAAGTTAAAAGTTGACATAACTAAAACTTTCCCTATGTAGCAGCCACTAATGGTCATTCAAGGTGTTTGAAGCAGGTGTAGGTAACATGAAAAACAGGCTCAAATGAGCAAAAAGCAGCCATAGTGCTTAATGAGGGATCATTACACCTAATTTTTCTTTCTGATTAGACAGGTTGCATATGCTGCCGGAAGATACAGGCATTCAGGGACCGGACAGGTCAAAGCATTTGCATTTAATCAATGTGCCTCATTATGAGGTATTAGCTGATGGTGGAGAGATGGATCATTCTCCTTAATATCACTGGAAGACTCAGCTGTTCTGCCATTAACCAATGACCCTTGTGTGTCTCCTATTCCGATTTATTTGTCTAGATGATTGAAGTTTTATACATTGTGCTGAAGGACAGACGTGTCAACATGCATGGGATCTTATATACGGTCTACACATTATAAATAATTAGACTTGGAAAGATTTTCTTGACATTGATTAAGAGAGTTTTCTGACTTTCAGAGTTTCTCATTTTCATCTAAAATGTAACCTTATTATTCCCTTAGATAGGGAAATTGCAGCATTGTCTCAGCAGCAAAACAGAACCTATCTACAAAATACAAGCATATCCAAGTGTCAGTACAGTGAAATAGGATAAAATAATAATAAATGATTTAAGAACCTAACCCTTTTAATACATTTCCACTACCAGGCCGTAATGAACGATTATACAGTGTAGTAGCTGGGGGCAGAGATGATTTCCCATACCGATCAGTACAGCAGCGCATTTCAAGATACCTATTCACAAAAAATAAATAAACTGTGTTGAGTACATAGAACTGAATTTAAAGGTGTTCTCCCGGAATGATTTAAAATGGCCACTGCAACCTGTTCTAGAATGTGAGCAGGACTGGTTGCCTTTACTTGCAGAGCTGCCTGTGGGTGAGGGGGCCTCACTGCACTGCTCATCAATAGATGGTAATGATGTGAACCTGCCTATGATATTCCATCATGGCTGAGCAGCCTGACAGGAACGCTCACCAATATGTAGTATATGCATGCGCCCAAGTGTAGTGTGTGGTGAGGTCCCTTGCAGCTCTGCAAGTGGAGGCAACCAGTCCTGCTTACATTCTAGGACAGGTTGTTGGTGGCCATTGTAAATCATTCCTGGAGAACCCATTTAAAGGGCTATTTCAATTCCAAGCAGTAACTTTTTTTCAACATTTGTCTCTCCGAAACATCTTCATAATCTTCTAATGAACAACATTTGACCTTTTAATTGATGTACACAATCTATTTGCTTCCCCAACTCTAAAGGCTGTATTACACCTGCCAATTTTTCGGCAGATGATCGCTAACGAGCCTTTGTGTGAACGATTGTTAGCGATCCTCTTGCAGTGTAATACTGCCGCTGATTGCGCAATGAACAAGCAAACGCTCGTTCATCAGGCTATCCAAAGCTTTTGACATGTTAAAAATTTATTGTCTACAGGCTGCAGATCATGGGGTCTAATCACGATCTGCCGCCGGCAAACCACTGTACAGCATGTGGACAAGCAATGGCATAGTGGTCACTCCTCTCCATGCTGCAGAGGAGATCGCTGCATGTAATTGCAGCAATCTTCTCCGCTACCAAGCAGGCAATTGCCTGGAGGGAACGCTTCCCTCTCGACAATCGTCTGCCACATTGGGCTGTGTAATACAGGCTTAAAGAGGTTGTGTCCCTTCAGCAAATGGCATTTGTTATGTAGAGAAAGTTAATACAAGGCACTTACTAATGTATTGTTGTTATCTATATTGCTTCCTTTGCTTGCTGGATTCATTTTTTCATCACATTATACACTATCAGAAAAAAGCACTACCCTATGTGCGCTGCTACGTTCTCAGCCACCAAATAGGCTGGCGCTTTTTCCTATAGTGTGCAAGCATGACCACCACTGATGGATTGTAGGGTGGTCGTAACCATGGAAACTAGCACTGTATAATGTGATGGAAAAATGAATCCAGCCAGAAAAGGAAGCAATATGGACAATAACAATACATCAGTAAGTGGCTTGTATTAAGTTCCTCTACATAATCAATGCTATTTGCTGAAGTGAGACAGCCCCCTTTAACATCAAAATACTTATCTCCTAACAGTTTCCATCATTTCTCCTGCCATATTTACAGGCCTAACCAGGCCCTTTGTCCTTATTTTTTTGTGCATTGTCCAAAAAAATAATACAAAAAATAAATTTTATAAGTGTGAATACAAACAGCCTCATTCTTTATACACTTTAAAGCTTAACTCCATGGTACGTCTGCAGCTAGCCCAACATCCACCCACTGCCAATCATGTCACAGGGGGTGAGAAAGATGAAAATGGGAATATGCTTGGCTGATCCTTCACATTGCAGTGCTGCGAGTAATTCTCTTTCAGTGAGTTATTACGCAGCAGGAAATTTATGTAGCAAATTTGCAGGGATATACGGTATGCAGCGGCAAATCTGCAGATTTAGCCCACCGTAATCTGCAGAAAAAGTAGCTAGAATTTAATTGTGGATTTTTTCATCCCCATTGAGATCCATTCTTGACAACAATTTACATTCTGCCATTGCACAACAGGTCAAATTTTGTACAGAAAATTACCAGTGTATGTGGATGAGATTTTTTAAAATCTCATCTTCTTGCCCACTGCTGTATTCCTCTGTGGATCTTTTCGGCACAAATCTGGTAGAAACAATCCACAGCCTTTCTGCCTTGTGTGAATTCACTCTTTGTCCAACTTAAAGCTTATTAAATCAACAAGGTCATCCAGTAAAAATGTTCATAGGCTGCCACTGCAATACCAATGAGTCACCTAGTTTCTTAGAGAACTTTTTTTCTTATACAATAAAAAGTGTAATTTTTCAAAAAGAATGTTGGTATCTGAAAATAAACATAGAAAGCAATGTTTAGGGACAGATATTTGGATGAGAAGATGAGTAGAAGTGATCGTACAGACGTTCTATATCTCTTGACGTATGCCCTTCATTTTATAATGTCACAGAACTGTTTCTGGCTTGCTGTTTTCGATGTCTTCTTTTGAATATTGTCTCAACTTTTTGTCCCTGTTTATTTTTCCTCCCACAGCAAGATGGGTTCTGGATTTACTCAGAGTACTGCAATAATCACTTGGATGCCTGCATGGAGCTCTCCAAGCTGATGAAGGACGGCAGGTACCAGCATTTCTTTGAAGCATGCCGACTACTGCAGCAAATGATAGACATTGCTATCGATGGGTTCCTTCTGACACCTGTACAGAAGATCTGCAAGTACCCGCTTCAGTTGGCTGAGCTTCTTAAATACACAGCACAGGAGCACAGGTATACTCATGACTAGATTACCTTTGTAGTATGGGCCTATAAGAGTTCTGCCATCTTTAAAGGTTCTTCTCAGAATAGATAAAGGAACTGATTAATCAACAATAGCTTGGTTTACTGTAGGTACAAGAGCAATCTCAAAATATGGTGAGGAACGTTAAACTCAGTGAGTTGTAGGCTATTTTTATACCAGATTCCCAGCCTTTGCGAAGAGCGAGAGGAAATTTATAGCGCATTTGTCATCACAATGCTTTGTTTTTGTCTTCAATCTTCCCAAATTAAATATGTATTTCTTATTCTAAAGGCCTTTTTATGAATATTCTCTTCCAGTCTCATATAAGATGTAATTTTGAAGCTTTCTCTACATGCACAGTGCTGATTGGCTTGTAATGTGACTTCACTATCAAGACCTGTAAATAGGTTCTACTATTTTAGTTAGTTCAGACCACTTTCACACTTCATTTTTTGGCCAGTATTTGGTCAGTATTTTACATCCACGTTTGTAAGCCAAGACTTAGGAATAGGCCTAAAACACAGGAAAGTTCCACATTTCTCCATTACACTTTTTATGCAGGTAGGAAGTAAAAAAGAAAACTGATCAAATACTGCCATGTGAAAGAGACCAGTTTTTTATAAATAAAAAATATTGAACCATAATCAGGAATATATCCAAAAAGAAGGAAAAGTATAAGGGCAGCTTCACACACACCTTGTTCACTGCAGTTCCAGTTTTTACAAGGTTTTGGCAATGGATGCAAAATGCAAAAAAAAAAAAAAAGCATGCTGTATTTTCACTCCCACCCAACATCAACCCCCCCCCCCAAAAAAAGAATAATGAAAAAGTGCAATAAAAAAACCACAAAAACCTTAAAGCAGTTGCCCACATTATTTTTTAATTAATGCAAAATGCCCTAAAAGCTCTTCCACTCACCTTTATTGATCCTGTGCTGTTGCTCCTTTCTCTCTCTAGGCTGCAGCCAGTGAAGCATTGTTGTGGCTGAGTTGGTGACATACACCGTTGGGGCTATTTATTGCCTGCAGCCACAATACATCACTGTCATCACAATCATGGCTGCAGCCTAGGGAGAGGAATGAGTGTGAGCGCTTGATCAGAGCAAGCTAGAAAGGTAAGAGAAGTGCTTTTATTATTTTAGCAGAGCCTACTCGGTTTGCATTGGCAAAAAATAATAATGTGGAAAACCCCTTTACATTAATGAAGTGTTAGATGTGTTAAGACATATTTAAAATTGTCGGAAAATTTGTGCAATATATCACTAAAAATGTAAAACTTTTATTTTATTAGCTATTCCCAACACTTTATAACAGATGCTCTTTTAAAGGGGTTGTCCCATAAAAAATATTCTACAGTTTTCAAATCAGCACCTGGATCTGAATTATTTTGTAATTACATAAATACTAATAATTTTGCATAGCCACTGAGTTATTCAATAAAATGTATTTGTATAGCGCCACCTGCTGTTTGTTTTTGTTCTTATTTCTTTGTCCTGCTCACTGAGATGGCCGCACATGCTCAGTTTCAGCCTTCAGGTGCCCCCTGAGCTGTGATAGGGAGAGCATGGACACGCCCCCATAGCTGTGATAGGGAGAGCATGGGCACGCCCCCTTAGCTGTGATAGGGAGAGCATGGACACGCCCCCTTAGCTGCAGCAGAAAATACATTCCTCTTGAGCTGTCAGCTTGATATAAATCTAGCAGAGCAATGAATGGGGAGATCTCTGGATCCATGTAAGGTGCAGGGCTGGTTCTAGGTTTGAAAGAGATTGTGATGACTATATGATGTCTAATTTTCATGTTTTACATTAGTCATGGGATAACCCCTTTAAGCACCGGTTGGATTTTTACTTAGTTTTCTATAGAATGTTCTGCATATTCTGGATTGGATTAGGCTGGACATGCCTTGTCAGTGGTGAGAATTGTTCCTTGTAATTGGGAATTCGGCAGCCTTGTCAATATTAGTTTATTCCAAGCGACATATCCATATGCCTAGTGATCAGGAAGGTTTCCGTTATCTCTCTGCCATTCATTAGGATTCGCTCTTGGTAGTTAATCATACACCAGTGGCAGCTGCCCACATGCATTCTTCTAATTAACAAGCTTTGATGTCCAGTGGAATCAAATGAATACATAAGGTTGAAATCAATAGCCTGACTGCAGTGTCTTTCCTAAAGAAGATGGATTACCCTTCTTCCTGCACATATAGCAGATACCTATTGTTTTCTCTTTATTATAGGGCGAGACACCAGGAATACAATGTGAGACATTTGTCTTCTTTTTATTACGACTCCTGTCAGGGGTATCTCCCTGCTGTGTACTTGACTTTATTTACAGATGATTACGTCTTTGCATCATGTAATAGCCCAGATCAAAGCTTCTCTAGTAGACCTTATACTTGCTGTTACCATTGCCGATTCTCCATTGAAGGTACATTAGTATTTGCTGTTTAGCTATGTTCCAAATTTGGCCAACTAGGGGCATTTTTACCATGAGGCCCTAGGTCTTATATACCATGAAACCTGCTGTCTTTTCTGGACTTCTGCTCACCACATGCAAACTTTGTGCATGGACGCCATCACGTGCACCAGAGCAGCCAGTCACTGGCCTCAATGGTGAGGTGTCCCCACAGGGGGGAACATTTAAAAAAACTTCTAGACAACCTTGTTAAATATGATTTCCCATTCCCACATATTGTAAGAAATGAAATGGTGTTGCAGGATCCATGCATTTATCAAAATGATGTTACCTCCTGGCTAGGTACAGTACATATATATATATATATATATATATATATATATACAGTGAGAAGACAACCAAAAATTACTTGAAAAATGGTCTTCTAGGTGTGGTTTCTCAAAGAAGATGATCAGTATGCATAATGTAAGGTGGAATTGAAAATCTGTTCAGAAAACATGGTATGGATAAGGGGGTGGTCTTTTGGAGAGATTTGACAGTCTACATAAAGTTGTAGAAAGGCATACACATTCATTCATACTATTCTATACAGCTGTGCTGACCCTGAGGGAGGAAGAAACTAAGTCCCCGGGATGAAGATGTCAATTTGTTCTAATACAAGTGGAATATATTTTCTTGGCTCAATATATGGCAATCACAATAAACCTCTAAATTAATTAGCATAGACCAGCTAATCCCTGGTTAATAATGCAAGTATAAGTGCAGAACATAAAACAAAGAAAATCTAATTTACGTCCTCACTGGACCATCATGATGACTAGATGGTAGGTAGATCAATGAGTTCATTTGATGAACCTCCTAAAATGAAATGGGACATGTGTCATGGAGGTTAGAATTATGGACTGGGGCTTTCTGTGGGTCTGAAAGAACATTCCTCAGTTCTGAGCTACATTTTCTCCTATGTCAGTAAGAAATGTTTTGATCAGAAATTGTACTGGAGTTACCTGGACATCATATGATACTGGCCCACCAGAGAACCAGAGGATCCTCTGGTGGGCCAAGCGCTAATGCCATATTGGACCGCAAAAATCCATTTTAAACAAATTGAATTTGTTACAAATTTCCCAAAAGATTTGGTTTCCAACTAGTCTGAATTTTGGGGGATTTGTCCTGCACAAATTGTGCATAATGGCAGCCGTTATTTTACAGCTCAAAAGGCAAAGAAGAAGGCACCTTCCACCAAAAAGGGATCATTTTTGGACTGCTTAGGGCCGTGTTACACATGACTTTCAGGGCAATCTAAGCACTTTAGTTTCAGACCGAATTGAATTTGATGGTCAATTCAACTAAATTGGACCCCAAATGAATTTTGGGAAGTTTGCTTATCTCTATTTGCTACTTTAACCAAAATGTACTGACTTAGGGCTCATGCACATGAACATATTTTCATTCTGCTTCCGTTCATTTTTTTTTTGTGGACCGTACGCGGAACCATTCACTTTAATGGGTCCCCAAAAACAACGGAAGGTACTCCGTGTGCATTCTGTTTCCGTATCATTGTCCGAAAATCACGGTCCGAGACTCCATTCAAGTCAATGGGTCTGAAAAAAACACGGAACGCACACGGAACACATCCGTATGTCATCCGTATTTCATCCGTATTTTGCAGATCCATACTGTAGAAAAGCTATGCCCAGCCCATATGTTTAGTGATTAATAAGTTACTGTTTCGGTTTCCGATCTGCAAAAAATGGATCGCATACGGAAACCATATGGATATGTTTTGGGGAATAACGGAACAGAAGAGGGCTTAAATCAGAGAAAAAAAAACCTCAGATACGGAACAACAGATCCGTTAAAAATAGACCGCAAAACAACAACGGTCGTGTGCATGAGCCCTTAACAGGTGATACGTTGTAGTCGACTAAAGTACCCTAACCTCTTTTTTAGGGATTGGATTAGGAAACCTAATTTCAGATGCTCTTTAAAAGGATTTTGTCACCATGACAATCCAGTACAATCTTAGTAGTTTTAATAGTTAATAGGGCTCATGCACACAAATGTAGCCTATTTTGCAGTATGCAAATTGCGGATTCTCAAAACACAGATACCGGCTGTGTGTATTAGTGGAATGGAACATCCTACCCTCTATAGAACTGCCTTATCCTTGTCCGTAAAATTGACAGAATAGGACATGTTCTATTTTTTTGCAGGGCTGCAGAATGGACATGGTGTGCTGTTTGTTTCTTTTGCGGTCCCATTGAAAGGAAGGGGTCTGCATCTGAACTGCAAAAAATATGTTTGTGTGCATAGGAAAAATCCATGGGGGTCGTTTATTATCCAGACATATGCGTATATTAGGCGTATTTCTGGCTCAGATTGCGGCGTAATGGTTAATTGTGCCGCAATATGCGACTTTTATCATTTTCTATGTCTGTTTTAGGCATAGAAAACTGTCTAAATGTAAGACAGCAAGGAAGCTATCTTACATTTAGACTGGTGCTGGATGCGCCAAAGGTGGAGGCCAGCGCCTCTTCGTAACTTCGGACCGCCAGATATAGACGTTATTAAGACCGGGATCTAAAGCATCATAAAATAAATGACCCCCATAGTCTCCAAACCTGGTCCCGTCTACAGTATATTAGGAGCGAGGAATCTAAGGCTGAATTATTTATAACATTTTATTATTAATTGATACTCAGAGATCCAATGTGTGTTTAACAGAACTATTAATTTTATATGACATTTGAATACTTGCTGCGCTTTATTTTTTGCAATGGGAATAAGGAGCATCAGTAGTCAGTACATAAATAAAATGATATCTTATACACGATCATTTCAAGGTAGAGCAAGGAATCTCAATAACGTTTCAGTGCTTGCAAGGGCTTCTGAGCTGGATTTTAGAGGCAGTGAAGCAGATAAAATATTTCCTAAATTGCTCTCAGGCAAGATAACAGCAGAATCTGGTAGGGTTGTGTCTTTCTGTGTATTAGGAGATTCCACCCTATAGTATAATAACCCTAGACATAGAAATTATTGTTAATATGCATATTTGCTCTATTATCGTTTCCCATTGCCTTGGGTTATTCCAGGCTTTTTTTCTACAGTTCAAGTAATGCATGTTGTGGTCCAGTGGAGTAGATTGATTGCAGTCTTGAGAAAAGCCGTTATGACATGTTCAGGATTTCCCCACTAAGTCCTTCATATGACTCCTCACATTGTATTTCTGGCTTTATACTGTTTCTAGAGTTTACCTATTTGTACTTACCAACATTGTTTAGGTACATTCGGGTTATTTATGCCACACCCTCGGAAATGCCCAAATCGGTCTGGGGACAACCACTTCTGATCAGGGCCTATATAAGCCCCAGCCATTTTCAGTTTAGGAGACACTGAATTTGCTGTAAAATTAGGGACAGTTCCTGGAAATTTGGGAATGCCCAAATCTGGGAACACCACTTTTTGTTAGGGCCAGCGGCTGCTACAGGGCCCACAGTAGCAGAGGAGTCCAAGCCTCACCTGCCAGTAATATTTACCATGTGTGTGTACTGACAGGCAAGGCTCAGGCCATTATGAATGATAGACACATCAGCTGGAATCAGGCCGAGTCCGACTGTTTTGTCTGTTATCCAGGGCCATCTTTAAGATTGATTGGACCCTGGGCAAGAGAAAGAACACAAGTGCTGCAGGCATTCATGGGTCCATACTTTATTAACTAAGTAGCAGGACATGTAAGGCATACATGGGGGATCTCCCTGCACTTACTATTATTTCTGGGTGCCTCTCCATTGCGCTGCTGTGGTCCCCGTTACATTCTCCCGCTCTGTATTCTAAATAACAGCATCAGAACACCAGGGAGGAGACATTCTGCGGTGCGATTGCACAGCGCTACAGCCAGCTGATGTCTCCTCCGTGGTGTTCCGATGCTGTACTTAGCATACAGCGAGGGAGAATGTAACGGGGGCCACAGCAGCGCAACTGTGCGGCACCCAGAAATAATAGTAAGTGCAGGGAGATCACCCATGTATGCCCTACATGTCCTGCTTCTTAGTTAATAAAGTATGGAACCATGAAAGGTCCTCCAGTGGCCAACGGGGCTCAAGAAGCAGCTGCCTTGGGGCCCCCAGGAGCAACTGGGGCCGGGACAGCTGCCCCACGTTAAAGACAGCACTGCTGTTATCCATTAGGAATTACCACTATGGATTGTGCTATACTTGGACCTAAGAATAAAATGCTCAGTTTTGATGAATGTGTAGGTGTTCATGGAAAGATAAGAGAAATATAGTCTAATTAATATGTGTGTGCTGTGGTACTTAGTCATACAGTGGCCCATTGATGTTACCATTTTATATCTTCACTGCATGGTAGTTGTTGCATAAGATCCAGGGTGAATCTTCCAAGAAGGTAAGAGACAAGGGGACCCACAGGCACCACACAAATTCTATGCAAGGTATACACTGTAGACTGGGATCTAGGATCGGGCTGGTGACTCATCTGGAGTCGTTTCTTCTTCTTTCTGATGTAAGCTAGTAATGAATGACCAGTATAGAAAGGGTTGTACATTGTGTAGACCTGTCATTGCCGTTTCTTTATGACTAATACTACCAATGCTCTTAGTATAGAAGCCATACGTCACATCAAGGAACCGTCTTCACATCAGAATTAAAATATACATGTTTTTTTTTTCTATATCTGCAGTGATTACAGGTATGTGGCTGCTGCTCTTGCTGTCATGAGGAATGTCACTCAACAGATCAATGAGCGAAAGAGGAGACTGGAGAATATTGACAAAATCGCACAGTGGCAAGCATCCGTTCTGGACTGGGAGGTAAGCAAGAAAGCAGTGATCTGTGAAATTAGAAAGGCAAAATAGGTGAATTGGCATCTACGGCATTTAACATTTTTACAGGTGTTCCTCTTAGGGCACTTTCACACAAGCAAGTTTTCCATCCGGATTCGATACATGTAGCCAAGTCATTGCATCTGGACTGAATCCTGACCCATTCCTTTCAATGGGTCTATGTACATGTGTTGGACTTTTTGGGGTGTTTTTCACTCATCATCTCTGCGTCCAGAAAAAAAATTGCAGCACATTCTATATTGTGCATTTTTCACGCAGCCCCTGGCTCTACAGAAGGGAATAAGGCTTGTGTGAAAAACAGAAGGCATCCGGATGCAATGCATTTTTCACTGATAGTTGCTAAGAGATGTAGATTGTTATTCTTCAGTTTTTCATGCGTGTGAAAAACACATGCAATCCAAATACAATCCGAACAGAAAAACGCACACCCTGAACACAATCGCAGAAAAAACTGATTCAACTTGTGCGCAAAATCATCAGTATTTCCTGAACAGGTCTTGACACAATCCGTATCGCTCGTGAAAGAGTCCTTCGGATAATACTTCCTACCCTTTATTATTTTATCGTTCTTTTTTGCGTGACTCTTTTGTGCTCTCAAATCATCTCTTCAGCCTTTTCATACTTTACCTTCTTCTTTTTATTGGTGTAATAAGTAACCACGGGGCACCGGATGAAAACATGGCATGAGGGCCCACTCTACAATGACTACATTCAAGTAGAGAGCTCAGAACATGGTTGTATATCTCTCTAGTCTGAGAAATAATGCAGAAAATAATATAGAAAAAATACACATCATAAAGTCAGAGTTAAAGGGGAGTGAACAAAAAATAGCATAACAGCAGAAAATATAATATAATAAACAATGCTTATCTGTTTAAAAGGTTTCTCTGGGCTACAGATATTAATGAACTATCCTCAGGATAGGTCATCAATATCAGATCAGTAGGGTCCCAGCAGCCGACATGCCCACAGATCAGCTGTTTTGGGCAGCCACGGAATTGGAAACTATACAGTATACAGCTGGAAGCAGACAGCTCCATACACTGTGTAGTGGCTGTGCCAGGGTACTGCATTCACTTGTATAGGCACTGAGCTGCGTTACCCCAGCACAGCCACTACACCGTGTCTGCTTCCAGCTCCGTACACTATCTAATTTTCAGCGTTGCAAGTGCCTAAGGCAACTTTCACACTTGCGTTGTTGTTTTCCGGTAGTGAGATCCGGCAGAGGATCTCAATACCGGGAAAAAAGTTTACGTTTGGTCCTCATGCATTCTGTTCAGGATGCATCGGGATATCTTCCATTCCAGCAGCATTCCGTTTTGTGACTGTCATAAAAACTGAAAAAAACTTATCCAGCACTGAAAACAATGTAATCAATGGTGATGGAAGTTTTCTTTTAGTAGCCTCAAAAAACGGTTCCGTCACCCATTAACTTTCAATGTATTTAGTGACGGATCCGTTTTTATCTCTCGAAACCGCATCCTAATGTGCAAAATCAAAACAGATCTGTTTAATTCCGGTATTGAGATCCTCTACCAGATCTCAATACCAGAATTAACAACGCAAGTGTGAAAGTAGCCTAAAACATCTGATAGGTGGAGGTGCCGCGTTCAGGACCCCCACCAATCTGATATTGATGATCTATATGAGAACCCCTTTAAATCCTTTGCCGTTACAGCACTGACACCCTGGTGGTCCCCACCCGGTCCTTTCCTACTTTTCTGCAGTGATTACATTCCATAAATCCACATACGTAACTACTGCAATTGCAGGCCAGTGATTATCTGCAGCAGTCATATGGATGTACGGCACAGAATCGCTGCAGCGATCAGCTGGGTTTACCGGACTGGCAGTGCTGGAATGATGGATTTAGCAGGAGAGTATTTCCCACTACAATACTAAGTTTGCACCAGAACTCTGGAGACTCTAATAGTTCTTGTGACATTCAGGGTCCAAAAACTGCCCTTTGTATTGTCTACCGACCTCTAGCATTAGTGCTTTCCACATTGGTACTTATATAATTCTTTGCTGCCTCCTCTATCATTTAGTCACTCTCTCTGAGCCTGATATGTCTCGTTCATGCTCTTGTTCTCTCTGGTTTCTGTCCCTTCATTTTCCAACTTATCTCTCAATTTTATTTCCGGCTCCGTCCCTTTTTCCTTATTTCTTCCTCTTTTAACAGGTGCCAGTTTCCATTATCTTCCGCTTTTATTGCAAGAAACAATAGTTAGGGCCCTTTCACACCTGCGTTATAGTCTTCCGGCATAGAGTTCCGTCGTCGAGGCTCTATGCCGGAAGAATACTGATCAGGATTTTCCTAATGCATTCTGAATGGACAGTCCGTCCTTCAGGATGCATCAGGATGTCTTCAGTTCCGGAACGGAACGTTTTTTGGCCGCAGCAAATAGCGCAGCATGCTGCGCTTTTTGCTCCGGCCAAAAATCCGGAACACTTGCCGCAAGGCCGGATCCGGAATTAATGCCCATTGAAAGGCATTGATCCGGATCCGGCCTTAAGCTAAACGTCGTTTCGGCGCATTGCCGGATGCGACGTTTAGCTTTTTCTCAATGGTTACCATGGCTGCCGGGACGCTAAAGTCCTGGCAGCCATGGTAAACTGTAGTGGGGAGCGGGGGAGCAGCATACTTACCGTCCGTGCGGCTCCCGGGGCGCTCCAGAGTGACGTCAGGGCGCCCCAGGCGCATGGATGATGTGATCGCATGGATCACATGATCCATGTGCATGGGGCGCTCTGACGTCATTCTGGAGCGCCCCGGGAGCCGCACGGATGGTAAGTATGCTGCTCCCCCGCTCCCCACTACTACTATGGCAACCAGGACTTTAATAGCGTCCTGGGTGCCATAGTAACACTGAAAGCATTTTGAAGACGGATCCGTCTTCAAATGCTTTCAGTACACTTGCGTTTTTCCGGATCCGGCGTGTAATTCCGGCAAGTGGAGTACACGCCGGATCCGGACAACGCAAGTGTGAAAGAGGCCTAAGCGTAATTTAATTTATTAGTGTGTCTAATCAAATTGCTTACAAATTAATTATGCCTTACATTTTTAAACATTTATCGCAGAGATGCGCCACAATGTATTCTCATAGGAAAAGTGGCAAAATACTTTTATTTTGTATCACAGAAACATTGATGAGATAAGGATTTTTGGGCTTGATTTGGACTATGTGCAATCATTCAGCGTAATTTGCTTGTGGATGTTATTGACTTGGTGAACACAGGTACTGGAGGAAGAGAGTAAGTGGCTGTATGACTCAGGGACGTCATACAGTACTTGGTACTGTTTGTGCATTTTTTTATTTTAGTCACTGAGAAAAATAGATTTCTGAGATGAAACATTTTTATTGTTTTGAGAGATTTGAAGCAGTTTATTAATTTGAAAGCCAGCTGTAAAGTTAAGGATGTAGAAATTTGTAGCTGAAGAGTGTAGTCACCATGATAGCAGGGAGAGAGCTTCTTGATATTTCTGTATTCTCATCATACAGTCATCAACACAGGAAAGGATTCTTTGCAGTAAGAACAGTTAAACTATGGAATGTCTTGGAGGTTGTAATGGCAGATTTAAAGAGATATTCCACTAGGTAAAGTGATCCCCTATACACAGGATAGGGGATAACTCAGATTGGTGGGTGTCCTACCACTGGGACCCCCACGATCTTTAGAACAGACGCCCCGTACAGTGCCACGTGCATGTGCGAAGGGGTACGGGGCTCCCATTCTCAAGAACGCTGGGACCCCCACCGATCTGATAGTTATCCCCTATCCTGTGGATAGGGGATACATTTTACCTACCGGAATACCCCTTTAATGACAACATTGGAGGCTATAGTTAGTTGTTACATTGTACTGCAATTTATTGTGGAGCTTCGGCACTGGACATGGCCTTAACTGACACTAACTTTTCACAAAGCTTTTGATATGCCATAGGTTAAGGTATGAGCGCTGAGACACCCACCAATACCTAGATCGAGGGGAGAAAAGCGTGTTCATAGTATGCTCTCTCTCCTCACTGCCGGAGACGGGCGCCATAGAACTCTATGGGTCCATTCCCATGATAATACATGGCATATTTTGCCTAACTTTCAACCTATTTAAACCATAATATTAAAACATTAATGAAACACCGACTAAAGAGTGGAGGTAAAAATGGCCAAGGCCTGTTTATTAAAACCAAACATTAACAAACCTTAATGAACCATTTATGAGTCTAGTCATAAACTCAGGCTCCATTATCATAAATATATCTATCAGAATCCATCCCATCACGAGATGACTATCCTTACATCACCCTTCACCAGGCCGTGGCCAAACATAACAATAAAAGGGGTGTAGGCGGGAGGGGCACGAAGGATCCGGATCCACGGGCAGTTGTAGATCAAAGGCAAGACCAGCCCACGGAGCTCGGATACTTATAGCCTATTTCCTCACCCATCCACCAATCAGCCCTTGTTACTAGGGCTCAGGTAACCCTACCCCAGACCCTGGGATACCATAGTTTACCTGCCTGGACCAATTATGGGCAAATCACCTGACAAACTCAAACTTCTGCCCAGTGATCCCACAAAGAGCAGGAAAACCTTTTCCCTCCAAATCCAGCATCTAAAAATACACCTCTTGTTGCTGGGCAGAAAATTATCTTAGCCCAGGGACAAAAGCAGATACCAGGCAATGCCAGTATGGCCATGTGTACCCCTCCATAATATCCGGTGTACTTTCATTCTGTCCTGAGCAACAAGAGTGCTATATGCGCACTTCTTTTCCCTCATTCTAGGGATTGGTGAGGTTATCAGCACTCAGACACCAACCAATCACACGTTTTTTGAAAAGTTAGTTAATCTTCAAATGGGTTATCCAACTTTTATTAAAGGGGTTATCCCATGACTAATGTAAAAAATAAAAATCAGACATCATATAGTACATGACAACCTCTTTCTGACAAAGCTAAAACCAGCCCTGGAGATCCAGGGATCTCCACATTCATTGCTCTACAAAATTTATATTAAGCTAAGAGCTCAAGAAGAGGGTCTTTTCTGCTGCAGCTAAGGGGGCGTGTCTCAGCTCTCCCTATCACAGCTCAGGGGGCGTGTCTCAGCACTCCCTATCACAGCTCAGGAGGCAGTTAAAGAATGAAACTGAGCATGTGCGGCCTTCTCAGTGAGTAGGTCAAAGAAATAGGAAAAAACAAACCGCAGGTGGCGCTATACAGATATATTTTATTGAATAACTCAGTGGCTTTGCAATTCTTTTTATAACATGCAATTACAAAAGCACTACTATCCAGGAGCTTCTGGTGGCGGATTTACTGTCGAACAGCTGATGATGGGGGGGTGGGTGTAGAGTGTCTGACCCCTGACAATCATCTAGTGATGACCTAACCTTAGGATAGGCCATTATTTAATAAGATGGACAACCCTGTAAAAATGAGTTGCAATAATATTATGAAAATGCCTAACATGCTACAGTTAAATATAGACATGTATTTTACACATATTAGGGCTCTGTCACACTTGCGTTGTCCGGATCCGTTGTGTACTCCATTTGCCGGAATTACACGCCGGATCCGGGAAAAACGCAAGTGAACTGAAAGCATTTGAAGACGGATCCGTCTTCAAAATGCGTTCAGTGTTACTATGGCAGCCAGGACGCTATTAAAGTCCTCGTTGCCATAGTAGTAGTGGGGGCAGTATACCTACCGTCCGTGCGGCTCCCGGGGCGCTCCAGAATGACGTCAGAGCGCCCCATGCGCATGGATGACGTGTCCATGCGAGCCACACGGACGGTAAGTATACTGCTCCCCCGCTCCCCACTACACTTTACCATGGCTGCCAGGACTTTAGCGTCCCGGCAGCCATGGTAACCATTCAGAAAAAGCTAAACGTCGGATCCGGCAATGCGCCGAAACGACATTTAGCCTAAGGTCGGATCCGGATTAATGCCTTTCAATGGGCATTAATTTCCGGATCCGGCCTTGCGGAAAGTGTTCAGGATTTTTGGCCAGAGCAAAAAGCGCAGCATGCTGCGGTATTTTCTCCGGCCAAAAAACGTTCCGGTCCTGAACTGAAGACATCCTGATGCATCCTGAACGGATTTCTCTCCATTCAGAATGCATGGGGATAATCCTGATCAGGATTCTTCCGGCATAGATCCCCGACGACGGAACTCTATGCTGGAACAAAAGAACGCAAGTGTGAAAGAGCCCTTAAAGAGCTCGTCTCTTCAACAGGCTAAATTTATTTATTACATATTAGTCTATGGAATTGTCATTCCCATTACAGCTTTTGCATAAGTCAGCTATTTCAGATGGAGGAGTGGGAGGTATATTTCTGGATAAGTAGCCAGATTACCCATTCAGCAGTCTGCACACTACGTGTTATACCCCTGTGGGAGAATTAATGGAGGCTGGATTGGTTGTTACAGTAATGGTTGTACAGAATTGTTCTCATCTTGATATAAGAAAACAATTTAAGATATTTACTGGTGATTTTTTATTCATTTCCAGTGGAATGCTGCTATAAATACATAATTTATGCACCAATAAAAACGCAAAATGTTTGCTGAGTGTTTATAGACTATATAAAACTTTAAGACTTGCAATATGTTTTAGACTTAGTAAAATGGATAATTAAAGCAGGAAATAATGTAGGAAGTAACTTAAATTCTCAATCCACAGTTGCAGCATGTTTTTTGACAGGCACACTTTTACCTCTTACATGTGTCTGGTACTACTTGTACAGTCAGGTCCATAAATATTGGGACATGGACACAATTCTAACATTTTTGGCTCCATACACCACCACAATAGATTTGAAATGAAACTAACAAGATGTGCTTTAACTGCAGACTGTCAGCTTTAATTTGAGGACACAATTCTAACATTTTTGGCTCCATACACCACCACAATAGATTTGAAATGAAACTAACAAGATGTGCTTTAACTGCAGACTGTCAGCTTTAATTTGAGGATATTTACATCCAAATCAGGTGAGCGGTGTAGGAATTACAACAGTTTGCATATGTGCCTCCCACTGCTCACTTCTTTGGGCAGTTACCGGGCCAAAACTGACCAAATAACTCAAGTGTGAACTCAGCCTTACAGGTCGATGTTAGCGTCAGGTATAAAGAACCGAGCAAAGGCCCAAGATCTACTTTAGCGTGAAAGAGCGCACTTCTTATGCACAGTCATCAGCTGATTCCACATAGATGTCTACAGAACTTGTTCTATTAAATGCTTATACAAGTAGAGCCCCCCGACAGAGTGGAGAGAGTGTCAACAGTAAGTTTGTGTTGACGTCACTGATTATTTTGCCCTTCCCGATGCCCCCCAAAAATGGATCCTCTCTGTTGGACATTCGCCTTTACTAGGACAGCATTTGTTCAGTAATCTAGTTCAGTATTGCTAATGCCCAAAAAAACAGGAGTGGATCCAAAACAGAGGTGACACGTGAATTGAATATTTGCATATCATCTGTGTTTTGTACCCACTCCTGCTTTTAGCTACCAAATCATAAGCCAATTCTGATGGGACCATACAGGGCTTACAGCTGCTACACAGACAGGATCAGTTGTGTGCCTCATTTTTCCTTCCTTCTGACAGATTAGAAGAAAGGTCAAATAAATGATGATGTCAAACAGGCCAAAAGGGCAAAATAGTTGCCCAGTCATAAAGGTCATTAAGTAGGGATGGTGGGAGCAGCATGAGAAGTCCATAGATTGGCCCAATGACATAGTGTGGAGGTGGCAGCAGAATCAGGAAACCACAGAGTAGCAAGGTGACATATTGTGGAGATGGCAGCAGCATCAGGAGACCACAGAGTGGCAAGGTGACATAGTGTGGAGGTGGTAGCAGCATCAAGAGACCACAGAGTGGCAAGGTGACATAGTGTGGAGGTGGCAGCAGCATCAGGAGACCACAGAGTGGCAAAGTGACATAGTGTGGAGGTGGCAGCAGCATCAGGAGACCACAGAGTGGCACAATGACAGAGTGTGGAGGTGGCAGCAGCAGCATGAGGAGGCCACAGAGTGGCAAGGTGAAATAGTGTTCAGGTGGCAGCAGCATCAGGAGACCACAGAGTGGCAAGGTGACATAGTGTTGAGGTAGCAGCAGCATCAGGAGACCACAGAGTTGCAAGGTGACATAGTGTGGAGGTGGTAGCAGCATCAAGAGACCACAGAGTGGCAAAGTGACATAGTGTGGAGGTGGCAGCAGCATCAGGAGACCACAGAGTGGCACAATGACAGAGTGTGGAGGTGGCAGCAGCAGCATGAGGAGGCCACAGAGTGGCAAGGTGAAATAGTGCTGAGGTAGCAGCAGCATCAGGAGACCACAGAGTGGCAAGGTGACATAGTGTTGAGGTAGCAGCAGCATCAGGAGACCACAGAGTTGCACAATGACAGAGTGTGGTGAGATAGAAGTCATCCCTCTGCCGAATGGTGACAATTCGGCTGCCACTACGCAAGCAAGTGAGCATGCATCTGGCCATTTGCGCAAGTGACTCGGAGGGACTCCCTGCCTCCATCTCCACTGCATACTGCCAAGGTGTGTCTGGGTCACCTGCCTCATCTTCCTCATCTCCCTCTTGCTTCTTCTCTCCTGTCACCTGTGTAGAAATAAAACACCCATTTCGCTACACATTGCTTGTGCTCCAATGTCCTCCCCCTCCAGTTCAGCCCCCACAGGGCTTAAGTGGCCGTGAGATGTAGGCGCCATGTCTCCAGTCCCCTGACCAGCCAGGTTTACCAGCATCTTTTCCAGGATATGAATCAGTGGTATGATGTTGTTCATCCCGTAGTCCTGGCGACTGACAAATAAAGTGGCCTCCTCAAAGGGTATGAGCAAACGGCAGGTGTCACGCATGAGCTGCCACTGGCTAACATCGAAGTTACACAGGGGAGTACCTCTGTCCACCTGTATCATCAATAAATCATTTATGGCCTTTCTCTGTTCGTACATTCGGTCCAACATTTGGAGGATGCAATTCTAACGTTTGGAAACGTCACATAACAGCCTATGTTGGGGGACACCGTTCTGCTGCTGTAACTCAAGGAGGGTGTGCTTGGTGGTGTACGAGTGGCTGAAGTGCATGCAAAGTTTTCTGGACATTTTTTGAATGTCTTGCAGATGAGTGGAAGCCTTCAAGAATCACTTGACAGATTGAACACGTGCGTCATGCAGGAGCAAGTTCAGCTTCTGCACCATTGGATGAGTACACGCATACTGTTGTCTCTTGGCAATCGCTTCGGTGATCGATTGCTGACGAAATGACTGACTAAGAGGAGCAGAAGCCTCAGGACCAGCAGATGATGGAAAGGACAGACAGCTTCCTTCGGCTGAGGTGGTGGAGCATTGACTGCCTGAAATAGTGTGCATGCCACTGGGTGGCAGGCTGGACCACCACATTGGAGCCACTGTTCTCCCAGGCGACTTTATGGTGATGCTGCATATGTTGACTCAGAGCCATGGTGCTAACATCGGCACCCTGGCCATTCTTCACCTTCTGCCCACAGATTCTACATTTGGCCATGTTGCACCTCCCCCGGCGGCTTAATAAAAATTGTCCACACCGTCGAGTAGGTGATTTTACTCCCAACACTCCGCACTGACTGACTGCTAACGCCACTGCCACCGTGAACCGCTACACCACTACTTTCCGGGCTGGTAGGCTCCTGTAAAGCAGGTGATCTACCCTGGGCAAGTTTGGCTTCCGACCTTCCACTGCTGCCACCCTGCTGACTCCCGGCCACGCTACCGACTTGCTGGCTCTGCCGCTGCCTCATGCGCAAACTGCCATCCTCTTCTGCCGATGATGATGAAGCCCCTTCGTCACCCGACTCCCAATTGCGATCACCTACTTCATCATCGAATACTGTCTGCAAGTCACTGATGTCCTCCTCAATGGTCTCTTACCCAGGAGCCTTACCACTTGCAACACCAGCTCCCATGCCACTCTCCTCATCACTACTTGCTTGCCTACCGGAGGAAGCAGCGGATGTCTCCTCCAGATCTTGGCTGGGCAGTAGCTGCTGACTGTCCTCTAGTAGCTCGTCCTCTCTTTATAGTGGAGCTGAGCGCACAGCATATAATACTTCTCTGGCTGAGGGAACAGAAAAGAACAGAGGCAGGTTGAAGACAGGTGACGGCACAGGGCCTGCTCCCGGGCCATGCCAACTAACGGGTTGGGCCTGACGAACCCACCGACTCTTGGCTGTGGGAGTCACTTGCGACAAAGTCGAAGATCGAGTCAACCATTCAAGAATCGCTGGGTTGCTGGTCAAGACACGACCGCTAGCTGACACTGGGAGCTCAGGCCTCTCTAAGTGACTCTTGCTGCCACGCCCCCTTACTCTGCTGCGACCTGTGCCTGCGCCATAAACATTTAGGCCTCTGCACCTCTCCTGTGCAGGACCTGTCAATTCTCTGTCTGACATACTGTTAGATCACATAAGTAAATGTAAATGAAATTAATACATGCCAAAAAGGGCTGTAATTTTCTCACTTTACCACTCAACGGCTAATAAGCCCCTTTTTTCCCACCGACTAATACATGACAAAAAAAGGCTTTAGAACATATAACTGTGGCCGTGAATGGCAAATAATTTCTTTTTTTGACACTAATACATGCCAAAAAGGGCTGTAATTTTCTCACTTCACCACACGACGGCTAATAAGCCCTTTTTCTTTTTCTCCACTAATGCACTCCAAAAAATGACTTTAGAACATATAACTGCACCGCTGAACATCAAATAATACTTTTTTGGGGCCACTAATACATGCCAAAAAGGGCTGTAATTTTCTCACTTCACCACACAACGGCTAATAAGCCCCTTCCTCCCCCTCCCCCACTAATGCACGACAAAAAAAGGCTTTAGAACATATATATAACTGCACTGCAAAAGGGCTCATAAGACCCCAACAACAAGAACGGTTTGATGGAATTACAGAGGTATCATCAATTGCAAACCTGAAATGAGCATCAGTATAATGGCAATTTAGATCCGCAGTCAGTGCAGCAAGGTGTAATAGGATTGTTCCTGTTACCCAGGCTGTACACTCCACTATTGGACCCTGTTCTGCTTCAATACTGTGGAATAATTCCTCCCTATCCTTTCCCTACACTTCTAATCCTCTTTTGCACAAAATATAAGTTTTCAAGCCTTTTCTACCACTGTCCCTAGCGCCTGCTGCCGCACTAAGTACACTGGAAAATGGCAGAATCCAAGATGGCTGAGGCTATTTATAGGGCTCTAACATCACAGGGCTGGCTGCTGATTGGCTGCATTTGATTCAGCTGCTTCGCCGAGTTTCACAAATAAATTTGCTTTCTGATAAACTACTTAGCGCATTTCTTTGTAAGTAGCGAGTGCAATGACTGGGAACGGCGATTGTGCCACCCCCTATCATAGAACCCCTCAGAAGCTGTGTTCATCACTGAGCAAAATCTCTTGCGGTGCGTGATGACACCATCCGGATCTTCAATCAAGATGGCCGCAAAGGCTTCTTCACTCTCAAATGGTGAGGTGAGTATGATTTTTTTTACCTCCATTTCAGTGAAAATGGATTTGTTACCACAAAGCATGAGGAAATTCGAATTGAAGTCCACTTCAGATACTTTGATTCACTCATCACTAGTTACGTATAATTAGAGACACTGGTAGCAATCAGTTCAGACTCTGCATACACAAGACCAAAGCTGAATAACTGCTATAGGTGTAAGATGGCTGACTCTGAGTCTCTTCAGATTGAAACTACTTTCCAAGTCGACCAAAGGAGGGCACATTCACAATATGTACTGCAGTTCCCACAACGGGGTGTAGATCCTCCAACGGGTAACTATTCCACGGTCAATGTGTGGCGGGAGCCTGAGGCGATGTACCTTCTACACTAGCAGTAAGACCTGTAGCTATATAAGAGTGCTTGTACTTACTGTCTGTCATTTGCATTTAAATTGGCCCTTAACAGTCTGTGTATTCTGTACTTCTTTGTCTCTCAGAAGATGGTGGTAGTTGTTGGGATGCAAGGGGGAGGGTTCCTTACAGCAGGTCTCTCACTGCACAGGCACATGCAGAGGCTTCCTCTCTCTTAGGGCTCATGCACACAAACATATTTTCTTTCCGCTTCCGTTCAGGTTTTTTTTGCGGCCCGTATGCGGAACCATTCACTTCAATGGGGCTGTAGAAAATACAGAAGTTACTCCGTGTGCATTCCGTTTCCTTTTGTCTGCATGGCCGTTCCACAAAAAAGTAGTGTATGTCCTATTATTGTCCGCAAATCACGGCCAATGCCCCATTCAAGTCAATGGGTCAGCAAAAAATACGGAACACATCAGTATGTCATCCTTATTCCATCCGTATTTTGCGGATCCATACTGTAGAAATGCTATGCCCAGCCCATATTGCTCATGTGTTTGGTGATTAATAAGTTACTGTTTCTGTATACGATCCGCAAAAAACTTATCAAATACGAAAACCATACGGATATGTTTTGTGCAATAACGGAACAGAAGAGGACTTAAATCAGAGAGAAAAAAAAATTAGATACGGAACAACGGATCAGTGACAAAGCACCGCAAGGGCATGAGCCCTTAGCTTGAGTTACACTCCCAGGCTCTTCCCTCAGAGGGGGTGGGTCCAGCCTTCATCTTTCTGAAGACACATTAACTAAACAGTGTTCCCATTTTAGCTGTTGGACGACAAACAGACTTAAACGACCACTGCAGGTCAAGTTATATTGCAGTACCTCAGTGGGCTACTGCAAATGGTTAATCTGCTACTAATGGGTTAATATTCATTGTTAAAGGGGTTATCTGACTATTTGTTACTGATGACATCACTGGCCATGGGTAAGAAATGAGAAGGCTGTAAGAAACGAGAAGGCTGCAGCGCTCACAGGAGAACTGGGCCTTCTCAAACAACTGATCAGCGGGGGTCCCGAGTGCCAGGTCTCCACCGATCAGATGCTAAAGACCTATCCAGTTACAAATAGTTGTATAACCCCTTTAACAATGGATATTAACCCGTTAGTAGAGAATTAACCATTTGCAGTAGCACACTGGGGTACTGCAATATAACTCGACCTGCAGTGGTGGTTTAAGTCTGTAGCATCATGATTTATGCTCTCTTCAGTGGATTTCACCCTTTGCAATGCAGAAGTTTAAATCTGCTGCAAATCTGCAGTGTTCCTGCACTGATATCTGCAGGACCATCCCTACTATCTGGTGCCAATGTTGCAGCATTCTGGCTGTAACCTTAGGGCTGGTTCTCATGTGACAGATACCCCAGGTTTTGTGCAGACAATCCACAGCGGTGTACAGAACCAGCTAATTTCTTAAAATCTCACCCAGGCGCTACATTAAAAATCTGCAGCATAAACTGACCTGCAATGCAGATTTGCTGTCCTCAGCATGCTGAGTTATGCTGCAAATGTCACACTTTCTAATACGGAGGATAAAATCTACAGCCATTTCCACAGCAAAAAAAACACATGTAACTAACTCCAGACTTTTTGCTGTAGATTTTTCCACTGTATTTTACATTCCACGTGGACATACCTTGATGTATAAAGGAGAAGTAGACTTGCTTTCCTGCAGTATGTACTGCAGAGGTGTAACTAGCGGAGGGCAGAGGGAGCATGTGCCCTATGTTGGTGCCAGAGAGGTGGCATTAACAAGCTACTCCACCTTGGCAAAATTTTAGATTTAGATACAGATCTAGTGTGTAACTGGAAACCAGAGCAAGTGCAGGGGCGGCTCAGTAGTTGGTGGCTCAGCCGAGAACATGTAATAGCGCCCTTAGGGCTCGTTCACACGAAAAAAAATTGTTTCCATATATACGGGCCCTTTTTTGCGTTCCATATACGGTCCATATGCGGAACATTCATTTCAATGGTTCCGGAAAAAAAAATCCATATTTCCATATTTTTGTTTTTCCGTTCCAGTCAAAGATAGAATATGTCCTATTATTGCCCGCAAATCATGTTCCGTGGCTCCATTTAAGTCAAGGGGTCCGGAAAAAAACAAAAAACGGAACGGAATGTACTCCGTATGTCTTCCTGTATCCGTTCCGTTTTTGCAAAACCATCTATTGAAAATGTTATGCCCAGCCCAATTTTTTTTTTATGTAATTACCGTATACTGTATATGCCATAGCGGAAAAACTGGAACGGAAACACTACTGAAACAAAAAAAGGAAAAATGGATAAGTTAAAAATGCCCCGTAAAACACTGAACGAGCCCTTACTCAGGCTCATTTTCCTGAGACCTTACTTTCTCTCACTGATTAGTGAAAATCCTTGCTATAACAGGATGCAGTTCTACAAACACTGACTCTCAGGTAGGCATGTATGTCAACAGCTAATCTTGATATGCTGCACTGCAGGGTAAAGTATGGAGGAAAACAGAGCAGCAGTCTGTCCCTCATATGATACAACAGGTAGATTTAAAAGCAGATGGAAAATTAGTTTACGGCTATGCCTTGATTAAAAAAAATAAAAAAATAAAGGGTATTCTGGTTAGAGAAAATTATTCCCTATCCACAGGATAGAGGATAACTTTTCGATCTTGTACCCCTTTGAGACTCCCCTGAAATGGATGGAGCAGCTGGTTGGATATGCGCGCCGTCATTCCATCAATTTCTAGTGTTGAGAGGGTTGAAGTATCCGCAGTGGACTTTGATCCGAATTTTGGGAAAAATTTAATTTGCCACGATGCCCAATTTCCTCGCTCTATCTGGTAATGATCCAATTTTCCCTGAAATGGCGGTTAAAAAAAAAATCATACTCACCTCATCCATTTGAGCACAAAGAGGCTGCCGCCATCTTGATTGAAGATTCCACAGTAAATCTTGTGCACGGTGACGTATATGATGTCACCACGCCGGCCGACACAAGATTCTGCGCAGTGTCTTTAATCAAGATGGCTGCGGCAGGCTCTTCGCGATCAAATGGATATGGTGAGTATTTTTTATTTTTAACTGAATAACCCCTAAAAGCCCTAATTTTTTATCTCAGATGCCGTGATCAGTGATGAACGTGGCATCTGAGGGGTTCAATGATGTGAGGGCGGCGCAGTCGCCATTGCACCCGCTACATACAAAGAAATGCTCTTAGTGACGAAGCGGCTGTATCAAATCTTCCATGACTCTGCTCATCTCTATTCATTTCCTCGGGGGCACCGGAGATAGCAAAATACAGATATTAATAGTAATTATTATTATAATCATAATTAAAATAAAATCACAACTTCTCTTCAATTCCTTCCCTTCCATACATACTAATACTTACTAATAGATGGATTTGAAAACAAAGATTACAGGGTTAATTCGTCGACCAATGTGGAATAATTTTCCCCTTGGAAGGACCCGGCGTCTCCAGCCTTGTATACATGACGTGTTCCCAGCTGCATCTGTTATCTGACTGAGCCAGTCCCCTCTAAATAAGGAGTCACAGCTGTGTGCTTCAGTGCGCCCCGAATAATCCTCGGCGGAGCTGATAGGGAGCAACAACTGGCAGCTGAGAGACCGGAGAACCTAATTGAAACCAAGTGCAACTAGCGTAGGTTATTGGTCGCCTTGTCCCAGGGTGATTATATTAACACCATGCTGTATTGCGGTACTTTACTATTCCTGATATCTATGTCACTTAAATGCTATTTTATAGATCTATGTGTTTTTGGTAATCTTGCATGTATTAACTAGATCATGGTCTTGGTCCATTTTAGGATATATTTCCTGAAAGCAGTGAAATCTTTCTGAAATGGAAGAGATCCCAAAGAGAACATTTTCCTGCTTTCCTCTGATGGGATTTGCCACCATGTCTAGCAGAAATTTTTGTCCTACCAAGACTATGTAGACAAAAAAATCACAGAAAAAACTAAGATAAAAACATCCTGCACAGTATGATATACAATTGTGCGGATGTCCCTGGCCATATTATTGAAGAAAACCACAGAAATAAGATAATAGTGCACTTAGTAAAGTAGATGCAAGCACTATATATGGACAAAGTCCTCACTCTGATATGATAATGTCTGAGACACTTAGTCAATATATTTTGATCAAAACACATCTGTGCCCGCCTACCGAACGCCAAGGTGGTCTCAGGTCAGGCGGGTCCTACGCTAAACCTACCTAAGCCGTTGGGCTTCTATGTTCAGGAGCGCAGACGCCGCACATATGGTGTGCTGCTCCTAGTCACCTCCATGTGCATCAAGCAACCAATGGGAGGAGGAGCAAGCGTACCCATATGTACCACCTAATCAAGGCGCTCTATTGGATAGGAAGGGCAAAAGTGCAGAGGAATGCTACTCCCAAGATAAAATATGTGCGCATTCACACTTGAAGGTGTCACTCCCTCAAGCAAATACTACATAGACAAAAAAAATCACAGAAAAAACTAAGATAGGTCTCAAAAGATCTAGGGTCTCAAAAGATCCGGGGCACAAGCCCCAATAAATATCCCCCCCCCCCCCCCGCACTATGCTGTACTTGCTATACAGCGGCACTTACCTGTCACATCCAGCGCCTTCAGGGGACGTCTCCTCTCTGTCATCATCTTCTCCATTCGGTCTGGACAACTTCTCTCAGCCGCCTCGTCTCTGCAGAGTGTGACACACAGACATCTTAGCTTCCTCACTTTCTATCATTATCCCCCAACTGGAGTCCCCACAGTGTTATTCTGCTGCTTGCTATGCCAAAACCTCAACCCCCCCCCCCCCCCATACCCCCAAATACTATCCTAAAGAAACATTACTGCCCCCCATAGTAATAGTGCTCCTCATAGTCCCACCAATAGTAATTCCCTTCTAGAATGCCCTTATTAGTAACACTGCCCCAACCGTGATAATGCTCCTCAACAATGCCCTCCCATATTAATAATACCCTCACAGAGTCCCTAGTAGAAATAAGGCCCCCTATTGTTCCCCCAGTGGTAATAAAGCTCCCTACAGACCCCACAGTAGTAATAAGGCCCCCATAGTGCGCTTAGTAGAAATAAGGCAGATCTACAAGACCCTCCTATAGAGCCCCCAGTAGTAATAAGAACGCCTATAATGTCCCCTGGATTTGCAGTGCTCCCTGTAGTTATAATCCTCCCTCCACCATACAGTCCCATGTAAATAACATCACCTCTTCCCCAGCCGCCTCCAACGCACAATCCCATGTAAACATCACCCCCTAAGGCTACTTTCACACTTGCGTTCGTGCGGATCTGTCATGTACTTGTACAGGACGGATCCGCACCGATATAATACAAACGAATGCATCTGTTCAGGACCGATCCGTTTGTATTAGATTTTAATTTCTAAGTCCCAATACGGATCCGTCCTGACTTACATTAAAAGTCAATGGGGGACGGATCCGTTTACAATTGCACCATTTTGTGTCAATGCAAAGAGATCCGTCCCTATTGACTTACATTGTTAGGCTACTTTCACACTAGCGTTCGGGGCTCCGCTTGTGAGCTCCGTTTGAAGGCTCTCACAAGCGGCCCCGAACGGATCCGTACTGCCCTAATGCATTCTGAATGGACGCGGATCCGCTCAGAATGCATCAGTCTGGCAGCGTTTGTCCTCCGCTCCACTCAGCAGGCGGACACCTGAACGCTGCAAGCAGCATTCGGGTGTCCGCCTGGCCGTACGGATCCGTCCAGACTTACAATGTAAGTCAATGGGGACGGATCCGTTTGAAGATGACACAATATGGCACAATCTTTAAACGGATCCGTCCCCCATTGACTTTCAATGTAAAAGTCTGGACGGATCTGTTCAGGCTACTTTCACACTTAGAATTTTTTTTACAATATAATGCAGACGGATCCGTTCTGAACGGATCCACCGTCAGCATTATATGAGCGGATCCGTCTCAGACGGATCCGCTCTGAACGCTAGTGTGAAAGTAGCCTAAGTCAGGACGGATGCGTTTGGCTCTGCAAGGCCATGCGGACACAAAAAACGCTGCTTGCAGCATTTTGGGGTCCGCCTCCAAAATGGAACGGGGAACCGCACGGAGCCGAACGAATGCATTCTGAATGGATCCGCATCCATTCAGAATGCATTGGGGTTAAACTGATGAATTTGGGGCTGCTTGTGATAGACCTGAAACGGATCTCACAAGCGGATCACCAAACGCAAGTGTGAACGTAGCCTAACACCCTAAACATTAAGTCCCATGTACATAAACATCATTCCCCCCCACCATCCACTTTCAACATACAGTCCCATGTAAATAACATCCCTCCCTCCCCCAGCCACCTCAAGCACACAGTTCCATGTCAATAACATCCCTCCCTTCAGCCCTAAAATACATCCCAGTTAAATAACTACAACTCCCAGCATTTCTCTGCCTCTCCCTTCACTTACCTCTCCTGTACAGACATCACCATTAGGCTCCTTCTCCTCTTGACTCCGGTCCAATCCTGAACTGGGAAGAGGCGAAGGACCTTTGGTGACATCACAGGTCATGTGAACAGCAAAACAGGCTGTGATAGGATGACCTGGATGGTGACATCATCCTGGTCATCCTATCACAGCCTGTTTTGCTGATCACATGACCTGTGATGTCACCAAAGGTCCTTCGCCTCGTCCCAATATTAGATTCAATTGTATTTGCCGTTCTGTGTACGGCAATACAGTTGTATCTAGCAGGTTGGCAGGACATTCGGGGCATGGGACAAAACATCCGGGGCCCAGGCCCCGAATTTTTTAACCTAGCGACGCCCCTGCTGCACGGTATGATATACAAATGTGCGGATGTCCCTACCAAGACTATGCAATCAAAGGGGTTTTCCAACAGTTTTTTATACTGATGACCTATCCTCTGGATAGATCATCATTATCTGATCGGTGGGTGGTCCGACACCTGGGACCTCCACTGATCAGCTGTTTGAAAAGGCACTGGCGGTCGCAGTAGCACCGCGGTCTTCTCTCTTGCTCACCAAGCACATTGTCATACATTGGAGCTGCGTTTAGGCCATGTGACCGATGAATGTGACGTCATATGGCCTAGGCAAAGCTGGAGAAGACCGCAGTGCTACTGCGAGCGTCGAGGCCTTCTCAAACAGCTGATCGGTGGGGGTCCCAGGTGTTGGACCCCACTAATCAGATACTCCAGAGGATAGGTCATCAGTAAAAAGATGTTGGAAAACTCCTTTAATATACAGCGTAATATACTATTGTTCAGATATGCTATAGCTATTTATTCTTTACAGTAGTCCCCAAAGTATCTCTGCAAGCACCCAGTCAACCAGGACCTACCATCCCTGAGTTGATCCGCCATTTCCAGCAGCAAAAAGGTTAACCGGTTTTGTGCATAATAGAAGAGCTGCCTACATAGCTGTCAACTCAAATGCTTCCATGTGTGTTCAGATTCTCCAGTAAGGCATTGAAACTCACATTTAAAAGCCCTTTTTTCATGCCTTCTCACATCAAACGCTGGGCTGAAAACCGTGCATCGTGCCGCTAAGATGCTGTTCTGGAGACAGGGCCAGCTTGATCAGCAAATCTCTTGAGGAAAATAAAGTCAGAGACTACAACATGGTTTTCAAACAACAGAAAGCATCAAAAAGGGAGCCTGGTGAAAAAAAAGAAAAGACGTTGCTTTTGCTTTCCCTCCCGCCTGATCTCCCCCTCGCCTGCAGTGCTAATCAGTCTGTGAGTCCCTAATTAGAACACAGTGATGCCACTCACTAAATCAGGAATTACTGCACCCACTCCACAAGTAAATAACTCCCTTTCATACAATGTGGCTGAACAGTGTTATTAACAATGGAAATCTTCTAATGGTTTCGTTCTTTGTATTTACCAGGCTGTTACTTCCGAGGCGTGGATGCAGCCACCTCTAGGGTGGGATTTTAGCATCACAGAAAGAGCGCGGGGACAATACAAGTTCTTGGAAACTTACCAGGAAATATTCTACAGATGTCATTTTTATGAATTACATCACCTGCCAGCAGGAACAACCCTATTAAACCAGACCTACTGCCTGGTAGGGGTTGTCTGAGTGTTTAATACTGTTGACCTGTCCTCAGGATAGGTCATCAGTATGTGATTGGTGGGGTCCAAATCCTGACTACAAGGGTATCCACTACTAGGACCCCCCCCCCCAACATTTACAGGGATTATCCTATGAATAATGTAAAAAATTGAAATCATACATAATTTTCTACATGACAATCTCTTTCTAGCAAAGCTAGAACCAGCCCTGTGCCTCACATGGATCCAGAGATCTCCCCATTCTTTGCTCCAATTTTCTGCTAGATCTTATTTGAAGCTGTCAGCTTAGGAGGCGTGTCCATTCCCAGGGGGCGTGTCATTTCTGATGCAGCTGGTGGCAATTGAAGGATGGAACTGAGCATGTGCTTCCATCTCAGGGAACAGGACAGAGAAATTAGAAAAAGAGTGACCAGCAGGTGGCGCTATACAAATAGATTTCTTTGAATAACTCAGTGGCTGTAATACATTTTTTATTACATGCAATTAGAAAGGTATTCAGATCCAGATGCTGCTTTGAAAACTGTAGAATATTTTTCATGGGACAAACCCTTTAAGTGTAATTTGCTTGTGGCCCTGGATCAAATGTTTTACTTCCCTTCCTATCACAAACTATAGCATTCTTCAGTTCCATTGAAATTGATGGCTTACCCCTGTAATGCATGAACATGTAGTGTCCTTCAACACAAAAGACCCTTCTTGTAGCTGAATGCAAGTTTTAGACAGAGAGGTTTCAATAAGTGGTTAATGTGGCCGACACCATTATTACAATACAGATGTAGTCATTGTTAACCTGACACTTAACATGCTAAATACACTAGGAGAAATTCATTATTCCCCTTGTGGCTATTTTTGTGACTTTTCTAGTCGCAATTGGCATTTTACAAACAGAGTGCATGACGAGAGTGCGGTGTGGGCAGGGCTCAGTCATCATTATTTACGGCAGAAACGTGTAAGTAATGTCTGAAATCTGCGAGCTTCCATAGATTTCATTCCGATGAACGAAGAGCTGGAGGACGCAGGTTGGTTTTTATTTAATGAGGCCTGTGCCTCATCATACAGTACATGACTCCTCTGGCAGCGCAGGCTACATCACCGGTATAGAATCTATTTTACACGTCTGTTTTTTCATCCTAGGGGTTTCTTTTAGTTTGTTATTCCATTGGCATCTAACTGTGAAGTTATATAGGGGAAGTCCTGTTTCAGGCACGAAGATTGTAATTAGGGTTGTCCCTAAAAATTAATTTCTGGACAGTCCCTAAAAATAGGCAACTTTTTTCCTGTGTCTGTTAAGAAAAACAGATGCGTTCGTGATTTTTGTTTTAGGCTGGTGGTAGTTGACTAGATGATTTTGGTGGTAATTTCATCATTTTACAGCTCACAGTATATGCTGGTAATGAGTTCAGTATATTGAGCTATAGACATGTATGAGTTATAATCTTTATCATTTGTTATGGTTCTCCAATTTGTCTATAAAAAATGTTGGCTTCCTATGATTTTGGGGCAAGTTGTCCAGAAAAAAAGAAAAATTCTGGTTGACAACCCTGATTGTAATAAATTACATCCTATTTTATATTAATAATATTAATGTTCTAGAAGACAAGAAGTCATCAGATGACAAGAGCCCAATGATATTTTCCAAATGTTAGGTTAAAGTTCTCTTTGGATAACATGTAACGGTCTATGCCTATAAGTGTTCACTGCATTGCATCATTCACTTGACTCTGTATTTCATAGGGTGATGATATCCTGGACAGAAGTTCAGAACTTATCTACACAGGGGAGATGCAATGGATTTACCAGCCATATGGACGCCAGCAGCAGAGAGTGTTCTTCTTATTCGATCACCAGTTGGTTCTATGTAAAAAGGTGAACTTATCATTGTAATGTATTTGGAATTATGGCATTGTTATTAGCTTGGAAATGATTGTTTAAGGCAATAGTACTTTTCATTGATATATGATCCCAATGTTAGTGTAACATCAAGGTGACATGTTTCAGGAGACTTCATAAATACATGACAAGTTACGGTATATTTAATTAAGGTTGCGCACAGCACCGGTAAATTATGGTTATTAGTTTAAAAAATTTTCAATATATTATTGTTTTTCAGCTCCCACTAGCTTTGTTTTGTATTCTTTCTATTACATTGACCTGACCATTTTAACAACACATTTACCCACATTTATCAATCAGTTTACAACAGTTTATGGCATAAAGTGAGCACCTAAATGTAATAATTGTCACAAAAAATGTACTCTTTGTACCACACTAGACACAATTTGAAAAGTGGGCAGTGAGAACGTAGCCCAAAAAGTCTTAGGCAGATTTATTAATACTAAAGCCAGAAAATTATTCTAATCAGAACCAGAAAATTCTAATCAGCACCTGCTAAAATCAGGCATAGACTTCATTGTATTACTTTAAGATGGTGCAAAATGTGCTAAATATATTGTTTTAATGTGAATTCAACGATTTGAATATAAATAGGCTTACGCAGGCTGAGTGAATGATAAAAAATATAAAACAAACAAATCAGATACAGAGTAGTAAAAGTAAATAACGGACCTCAACAATGCAATACTCCGGTTGCCATGTCTTAGTACATGGCCAACACCCCATAGGGATAGTGTTTCAAATCAATATACCAGGATGATGTTCCTCAATGGAGTGCCAATTAACTGTCTGTGTGTACCAGGTTTATACCTTTCAGCTCCTCCTCCAGTGTGCAGCACGCTGGTCTTTTAGGAAAGCACTTAGGAATGTGGCCTTCTCACAATGGGGGATGGGTATGTTATCTAACTATCCCTAACCCACTACATTACAAGGAATATAATTATACAGAATATTAAAGGGGACAGAACCTGACTGACTGCATGACCCACCAGCCTTAATAACTCTAGCCTCGTGTTTGCAGAGGCACAAAAGACACAGATGGTGGGCGACTATACCGGGTCACTATGCTCTTGTTGCGATCCTGCATTATCCTCCACATTGAGAATAGTTAACAGTGTATAATTGCCTTATGTTCAGTGCTTCCATCCCATGTTCCAGTGAGAGGAAGATGGCAGCATGGTAGCCAGTGCTGGACTAAAGCTTATATGATAAGCACAGTATATATATTTTTAGTGCTATAGGACAGCAAGGGAGGGGGTTGGGCTGTCAGGAGAGCATGACAAGTTTTTAGTTAAAGGGGATGTCTCACCCCAGACATTAGTAGCATATCGCTTGGATATTCCACCAATGTCAGATAAGTGTGGATACCACCTCTCCAGAACGGACACCCCCAAAGTAAATGGAAGGTGGCCAGGCATGCAAGGCCACCTTCCATTCATTTCCATGGAAGTTCCAAAAATAGCTGAGTTCTGTCTCGGCTACTTCCAGCAGTTCCATAAAACGAATAGAGTGGTGGCCACATTTGCCCGATGTACTCTTCATTAATTTCTATAGGACTTCTGAAAATAGCAGAGCAAAGCTTTTTGGAACTCCCATAGAAATGAATATAGACCATGCAACAAATGCGTGGTGTCTTCTCCTTCATTTTCGGGTGCCCATTTTGGAGATAGGTGCAGTTCCCAGAGTTCCCACCGGGAAATTTCCCTGTAAGGTCTATGGCCAATCCGCCCCTGCACCAATGTCTGTGGGGATAAAACCCCTTTAAGGCATGACTATTCATTTAAAGATCCTATATATTGTGGTGATGTGTACAGTGTGAGTGCTGGATGGTGTGTATATCCCACTCAGATACCTCAGCTGGGTGAGATAAATAAAATCCAGAAAGCAGCAGGGGTTTCAGCAAAGCTTAGTTTGCTGAGATAGCTTTGTTTACATTTTGTTCTGGGCTGGATTTCATTTGGACTGGTGGATAGGTTTGGTAGTAGGATCTGCCAGTCCACACCCTTCCAGTCCGGATATTGTCTTTCACCTGAGGTCATCGCAGGTGAGGCCTGCTGTAATCAAGGAGGGATAAAACCAAGCCACTGTGTGTCAGTATGGGGAGAGAAAACTTGGAAGCAGAAGCCTACATAGGCTCTGGGTGGTCTCAGCCAGGAGGGCTGAGGGGCCGAGAGGCTATGTGAAGCCTGATCTCTTCCCTGTCTGGACTTGTGTCTAATGACCAGACCTGCTAAGGCTTGGAGCCTGAGACCCTGTGTACAAGCTGTGCTTAGAGGTGAGTCAGGTAAAACTACTGTGTGTTAGGAAGTGCCTAGACGGGCAGGTGTTTATTATATGTTTATGTTTGTGTGGGTGCTGAAGTGACAAAAAAAGCACCCGTTTGGACATTAAATCCTGTTGTCTGCGAAGAAATCTGTGATTGTGACCCACTGAGAGAGAGCGATCCCTTACAATATATTACTTAGTATTGTCAAACACCTTATAGAATCTAACTGAAAGATTAACAGGTTAAAACCAGAACAGTATTACTGTGCTAGTAATTATCAGATAAGTGTCTTCATTGTTGCTGCCATCACTACCTAATGCGCAGTTAAGACAGATATGAACCCCATTAATTACTCCTACAGTACTTGGAGCCTGAGATGTTACACACAGCGTTCCTTTCATACCCACCGTAAAAACAGACGGTAATATTATTAAGGCGTGTTGTGTTGCTGGAAAATTACATGTAATGGATTTCTGAACGCAGTGTAAATAAAATAAATGGGACAATAAGGAGAATATCAAATATAGGAGAAGGCCCATTTTTATAAAATTGCACTGACTTTTTGGAACAGCGTTCTTGCACTTTCATGTCCTCGTGAGTGCATTTATGAGTACGGATACAGATCTGGCTGAAAACCACCTTTCGGGTGGTCCTTGCCGAGGCATTCCTGCAGGAATCACAGCAGGACTTCTGCTGCTTTCAGTGTCTGCGTTGCAAAGGTTGAAAGTTACGGTCAAAACCTGCAGCACAAATTGACATGCTACAGATTGATATCCCACAGTGAAAGTCAGTTTACACTGCAGGTTTTGGGATTTCAGAAATCTCATCTGCTTTGCTTGTGCTGTCGATTTTCCACACAAAGTTACGCATTTACGCCATGTGTCGCTGTACCTAAAAGATTGACGTCTCTTAGTGCTAACCAGAGAGACAGGTACTGCATGCCTAAGACTGAACCTGACATTGTAGATTTCTAACTACAGTACAGTGAAAATCTTTCTAAGGCCTCTTTCACATGTCCATGTCTGTGATGACATTCATGATAGGACGGTCAGTGGTTCATCTTAAGATGTCCGTGAAGGATCCATGTGTCTGATTTTTACTCTCTGTGTCATCTGTATTCCACAGACACTAGGCTGAAAATTGATATTTAGAGTATATTCTAGCAACAATCCGTGAAAACCATGGATAGCATCCATGTTGTGTCTGTGGTTTTCATAGATCCATAGACTACAATGTGATTGAGAGAACCGAAATAATGGACACAAATGGGGCATGTTTCTGTGGTGTCACCATAGACCCACAGTGGGAATACAGACATTAAAGGGGTTATCCAACCCCTATAATACCCCCAAAATGTCCAGGGACCTCATGCAGGTTATACATAACCCCTCGCCGGCACCCACGTCGCTCCTGATGTTCGCGCGGCCACTGCTGCATCTCCCTGTAGCGCACATCAAAACATCAAGCAATGGGGTGGGGGTTGCCAATAGCAGGCCACAATGGGAATGAGGCTCGTCCGCGTCCCGTCCCGCCATTGGCTGCCCACTCCCATCGCATGATGTTTTGATCTGTGCGGTGGGGAGAAGCATCAGAAACTGTGCAGGCTTCAGGAGCGATGCAGGTGCCAGGGAGTGGAGTAAGTATAACCTGTATGAGATGCCTAGGCATTTGGGGATATTATAGGTGTTGTATAACCCCTTTAGAGTCAGTGGAAATGGAGCGTGCATTTGTTATTCACTGATGTGTGAAAGAGGCCTAGCATATAGAAAGCTAGAGTATGGTGTATAATTTTTACGTACAGTATGGCGTTATTCCACACAATACAATATTAATCTCTGCAGAAAGTCCTTAATGCTGGATATTTCTGGGCAGCTCTTTGCTGTTTTGGGGGCTCTACACCCATAATTCATCATTTGCTCCTGCATCTTTAAACCAACCTGAGTACTGAGCAAAAATCACTTCTCAGTTTTATGTATTTGCTGCTCCTTGCTTTCTAGTTATAAGTCATTAACCCACTTTGTTATCTCACAAACCTTTTGCACAATGTCTGGCGGTCTCTAAAGCAGCCAAAGTCTTTTCTCCAGATGGTTCTTGCCTCTGATTGGATTTCATCCAGATGATTGCAACTTCCACTTTGCTGAGCTTCCTAACAGATATGGTTTTCTGTGCATGTTCATCTTTCTGACTGGACAGTGAGGACTTTCCCTTCAAGTGCATTGCAGGGACTACTGATACTCTTTTATGATACAGTATATAGCTCACGGAAAGCGATCTTTAGGGCCGCAGGCCTAAAAATTTAAGCGCTTTGGCTCCATTCACACATTTTTTTACTGCTTCTGCCTCAGGTCCCTGCAAATCTTTGATGACTATAATTTAAAAAAATATATAAATTTTTAATTGATTAAGCCATAATAAGTGCTTCAAGACCCATTAAGATATATCGCCGCTAAAAATGGAAACTTTAGTGCCAGTATGAACAGAAGGTTCCCTTGGACCAGTATCTCTGTAAAAGCCTAGGACATATTGATAATAATAAGACCTGGACAAAGCTCTGTCAGCAGGAGGCATGTAATAATAATGATTCATATTTGTCTACTTGGTGCTCCCTGTGAGCTGTTTCTTTTGTAGTAAGGATTGGATAATTATTGAAGTTCCTCAAGATGAAAAAGGTTTTTCTGGAGTTGCCCAAAATAAGAAGGTTCAGAATTACTTCACTGTGCCACGGCAGATGATTCATTGAAGGGACCGAACGGGTTAAAAAAAGAAACTACTTTGATCCACTGCTGCTGCTGTTCCAATACTCACCAATCACTGGCTGCAGTGTTGACTTCCTTAACCAGTGACTGGTTAGGTGAGCATTATCTGCCATTTCCTGTGACTCGAGCCAGGCCAAGGAACTAAAAAGAAATGGTGACCCACTGGTACAGCAACAGCAGGGGATGCGTGAGGCAGGTAACACATTTATTTTTTGGCCCATCTTGCCCCTTATTTAAAACATTGTATCCTACTGCAATTCCCCTATAATGTAAGAATAGCACTTGAGATGGGTAGGTAGAAGTTTTGGTTTATACCCTTGCTGTTGCTTTATACCCCAGTGGTTGGTGAGGTAGCCAACCAATAATATGGAAATGCCTAAATGTTAGGGGAATTTCCATAATTTGGGAATTTCACTGTCTCTGATCAGAAGAAGTACTTGATAGCTCACAGATAGTGTATGGCCAGTTTTACACAGTTTATGATAAGGTCTAAAGATCAGAGCTTTTCTTTACATTTATGATACATTCCCTCTATCATTCTTCCTATATTATGGAATGGCTAAAGACTGTACTATAATATGCAGGGGCATAACTACCATAGCAGCAGACCATGCGACTGCTATGGGGCCCAGGGCAAGAGGGGGCCCAGTCTTAGTTGGGATTATCTCCTCTTCTACTGGAGGTAAAAACTTGGTCAGGACTCTACCCTCTAAAGGAACAACTTTTAGCAAATGAAGCAGCGGAAAAATGGCCCAAGTGTTATTGAAAAGGGTTTAGGCTGAAACCCTTCTGTCTTGTGTGGGGGCCTGGCTTGATCCTTGCTGTGGGGCCTTTACTTCTCTATGTACACCACTGATAATATGTGTCTTATTCTAACACATATTCTAACACTCCTTAGCTAGAAGTATTTGACTACAAATTCAAACCATTATATAAAGTAGAGATATATAAGTTGTTTCTGGTAACCCTACCTTGTGCTGCCTACAGGACCTAATCCGGAGAGATATTCTGTACTACAAAGGCCGAATGGACATGGATAAATTTGACGTCATAGAAGTAGACGATGGGCGAGATGAGGACTTTAATGTGAGTGTTAAGAATGCCTTCAAGCTACATAACAAGGAAACTGAAGAAATGCACCTTTATATTGCCAAGAAACTAGAGGAAAAGATGAGGTGGCTGCGTGCCTTCCGGGAAGAAAGGAAGATGGTGCAAGAAGATGAAAAAATTGGTAAGATCATCATCTCTACAAAACAAAACAATATGGCCTTTATTTGCAGGGGTCAGCTCAGCATTGTACTCATTTGTAGGAACTTCAGAGTAAATTCCAATAGATTTGGAATCTTTACGTGGGTTTGACTGCACCAAACTGCAAACACTAAAATAGGTCCTGAGAAAACAAGTTTAATTGTACTAAATGTAAGCATACATAACATAGGTTAATTGTACCATAGTTATAAATGGTATGAGGTAACAGGGAAAGCAAAGAGATGGAAAAGAATGGTGCAGAAACCATATACATATAGCATCAATCCATAATACAAATTAACAGATTCGGGCAGATGAACAGTTGCAAATATATAAAAAGTCAAACCAGTATGAGATCAAATCCCCCAATTGCTAATGAAAATCTGACCTGGAAAAAGAGTAATAGCCATATAGGCAGAAACAGGGCTAATACCCAGCCAGTACCTACACCAAAGAGACCCACAGCTCTCTTCAATAGAAATGTTTTGTCCCTTTTATCCTAGCAGTATGATCAACAACACAGACATGATTAAACTTCACTCCTCAGGATCTATTGTTGGCAGTTTGACAGATTCCCTTTAAATTGATGCCATGTGTGTGGCCCAGAAGATGTATTAGTTACTTTAAAGTAGAAATACTATATAAAAAGGCTTTTCTTCATCAACTGAAAATAAAAAGTTGACAATAGTGTCTTGAGAAAATAAAAAAATTAGCAATTACTGTATATACTGTAATTTGTGATCAGAAATATTTTTGCTAGCAGCAGGATTAGGCTTCTTTCACACTGGGGTTAGGATTGTCCGGCAGGCTGTTCCCCTGATCCATACAGATGTGCTGTTGGAAGTCCTCCCCAGACCCATTCACTGTAATGACCACAGGACAGCAAACATGCTGAGAGGTGGCCGGACAAAAACCGCAGTGTGTCCTGTCGAACTGCAGAGCGTTCGACATCACCCAACACTTAGGACTCATGCATGATGGACCTGTGAGGGCTGCTTGTGATGGTGGGTGTATGGTGCCTCCATGAAGCACTGTATTCTACTCTAGAAGCAAGAAGAAGAATACCACAATGATAACAGAATGCAATAAAACATTTAAACAGGATTGAGGGCTCTGCTACACATCCAAAATAAAATGTTTTATTAAAGAGAATGATACTGAAATTGAACAATGCGTTTAGCGGTCAGGACAAGGAGAGGGACTGAAATGATTCATTGACATGCATTATTTAATGCTGTATTTCAACAAATCATTTCATCTCCAGATGTTGGTTTTAATTAGGTTTGCAATGTCTCCTTCCAGCCCCTGAGAAATTTACACACAGTACATGTAGAAATGTTTATGTTATGTACTCGTAAAAGAGGTCGGCTTGACCTCGCAACGCGTTGTACAATTTTACTGTAATACTATTTTATACAGCCTTTTATTTTGGATTTCATGTGTGGCAGTGCCCTTGATCTTGTTTTAATTTTTTATTGTATTATATTATAACTGGGATCTCCTTGGAGAAGCCTTCAGGCTGGTGCAGGAGCCACAGTCACTGGAAGGAAAGATCATACAACTCGATCCGGTGAGCATATTTACAGCTTTGTGCAGTTATACCTTGCGTCAACATATGGACGCCATCAAGACCTGCATTTCCTCTTTTGTTCACGCCCAGTTGGATCACACCATTTTTCTTACTTATACTTCCACCATATAACATTGGATACACACAGAGGTACAGTAAGGACTCTTAGCAAGCAATAGGCACCACAGATCCTAAAAATGGCATAAGGCCTGCAGACCTGTTATCCACTGGGGTAGCCACCAAAGATTTAGGGGGTATTTTCCTAACATAAGGAAATTGATATTGATACAAATCCTCAATTTGATATTTAAAATGAATTTAAAGTGGAGCTTCATTTAATGACCCTGTAAAAGGGGAACAAAATGTGAAAAATCAGTACAAAATGTGTTTGGCATTAATTTAGGCTTACAGTTATATGTTCTATTAGCCTAAGACTTTATTATGCTGTATTTCTTCTGGCTGGTTATGAAAAGCTTTTATGTAATTGCCTGCTGAAAATAGGTGAGCTAACTGTGTGGGTGGTTATATTTCTGAGCCTTAATTCAATTTGCAATACTATACTTGTCTGGAACGCAGAATTTAACACATTATGTAACGGGAATCAATTTCCAATCACAGCATTTTCTTACTTATTAATTTTGGAAACCTCACGCTAATTTATGTTTATGGCCAGATTCAAGCTGTTGTTACTGGAGGATTATTGCCTGTGTGATGGTAGCGCACAACTTCAGAAGAATATTCTGATCGTTACAATAAGCAATACTCAAAAATACACCAAGAAGCAGTCTAGGGAAAAGGAATCACCACAACGAAAAGACAATTACAATGGATTACTTACTTTTCTATCACATTAAAAAAAGAAATGCCTTTGAGGGAAGCCGAGGTAGAACAATAGCAATAAATACAAGCAATGTAATAAACCTGGAGAACATCTGATGAATATTTTTGGCAAAAATACCTTTTTAGATACTGGTCCTGGCTGATCTTAATATTAATGGTACAGGGAACATAAATCAGTGCATACAGACAAGACTTACAAAATTGACTTTATTAGGACAGGTTCACACAGTTTTTTGGGAGGAGGATTTGAGAAAAATTTTCCTGCAGGTTTTCCAGGAATTGGAAATATAAATTAAGGAATTCTCTTTCCTGCTGGATCCACTTCTGGTTTTGGCTGAAAAACCTGCAGGATAATGTTCCTCAAATCCACCAAAAAGTGTCTGTGTGCTCCTACCTTTAAAAGGGTTTTGCAGTAGTTTACACTGATTACTCATGCTGTGGATAGGTGATCATAATCTGATCAGTGAGGGTCTGACACCGATGAGAAGGCACCTACGCTCGCAGTAGTGCTGCAGCCTTCTCGCAGCTTACCAAACAAAGTGTCGTACATTGTATTCACTTCTATTGGGCTGAGCTGCGCATAGGCCATGTGTCCGATGAATGTGACATTACTGGCCTAGGAAAATCTGGAGAAGGCCCCACCAATCAAATACTGATGACCTATCCAGAGAATAGGTTATCAGTGTAAAACTCCTGGAAAACCACTTTAATCTCACTCAATCATGAACCAGTCACAGAAAAATGCTTTATTCATTGGGAAATTCTTCTGCTGATGATTGAATAATCTGCCACGTAGAGTAGGTTTATAAGAAGCCCAAATAAGTTCATTTGAACTTAAAAAAGTGGCTGTTGCGTCTCATGTCTATTAAACCAGTGGCTCTAAGTGATAATGTTAGAACAAATACGTACATTTTCCTATTTTCTTGTATCAGAAGGCTCTTCTACCTTTAGGTCTGGCCCTTCTTCTCAAACAATGCAGCAAATGCTCAGTCCGTAGCTTGCCCCTTGCCCGTTACATTGAAAAACTTGGCCAGATGTGTATTCTGGGAGGAGGTCAATGTAAAGACTCAGTTGCGTCTAAATGACTTATTATAAAGGTAGCAAATTATTAACATGTCCACTTAATGGGTCGTGCTAAAACAAATTTGTTCTGAACAACCGTGTTAATTGTGTAGCTTTGATTAGAAGAGCCTAAAACAAAGACAATCAATATTTTTGCCGCTGATTTATAATGTTTCTAAGATACCTTATATAAAATGTAGTCTATAAACGTACAATACATCACACTTTACTTCTATTCAGCTTGTTAAGCATTTTCACTCTGTGCTGTACATCCACTACATGCACCCTGGTATCAGAACTGGGGATCACTATCTACTGTGGTTCACGAGTCCATAATACCTTAAAGTTAAGATATGCTGCAGTAACATTATAATTATGTGAAGGTTAAATTAGTCCTCTGTCTCTTCCCCTAGGATTTGAAATTTCTGAATATCAGAAGAGGCAAGCAGCAATGACTGTCCGGAAAGTAAGCAAACAAAAAGGTAAGTAAAGCAAATATTCGCCGACTTGCCTGCTAAATACCTTGTTATGCAGTACATTAAGTAGCGGAATTGTTTTCATATACAAAGGAGATGATAAATTCAATGTTAATGAGAAAAATCTTTGCCTCTGAAACCCAGACATTGAGGTCACCCTACAGTCTCCTCATGCACCCTCACAGTTGTCAGGGCCCTGCCTCAATATAGCCTACATTGGCTCTAGTAGTGGACACAACCTGAGAGATAGGGCCCTTTTACTAGGGCTAAAGATTGGGACAATCATCAGGGATGAATATTCGGATGCGTGTTCTCAATAATTGTCCTATGTAAAGGCCACAAACTAATTTGTCAGATGATCACATCTTTCATGCATTACCTAAAATCATAATTTGTGGGCAGAACACTGCTCTATGTAAACAGGGATCTGCTTCCCAGAAACAGTGAGTCTGTTTTGGCATGAACATTTGCAGTAGTCATCATACAGAGATGATGATTGCTTCATGTAAATGCAGCTCTAGTGCAGCACAACAATCGGGCAGTAATCGGGAATGAACAGTTTGGTCCTGATCATTACTTAGGTGTCGGCCCATGTGAAAGGGGCTTAAGGAAGAAAGATTCTACTCAACTGACAGCCTTCTTCTCGCCAGCACATTGGTATGTGGTCTAGTTGGCTGAGCATGAATTCCAGGTTTTGTTTGATGATCCTCCTGTTTCTAGATACCTACATCCTTTTTACAAGCCATCTCCTATCATTTATCTGTAACTATAATCACTTTATGAGATATTGGGAATTCATTGTTCCTTTCAAATGAGGGCTGCCAACGAAAGACAAGAGCAGTTGTCCTAGGGGGGACAGTTTTTTTTTTTACACAATACCGATACTGGTTCTGCTATACAGTGTCGAACTTAGTACCTAGGGCCCACCAGTAAAATGTATTGCAGGGGAGTAACTACCATAGTGGCAGACCATGCGACTGCTATGGGGCCCAGGGCAAGAGGGGGCCCAGCCTTAATTGGGATTATCTCCTCTTCTACTGGAAGTGAAAACTTGGTCAGGACTCTACCCTCTAAAGGAACAACTTTTAGTTTAGTTGTTTAAATGAAGCAGCGGAAAAATTTCCCAAGGGTCATTGAAAAAGGTTTAGGCAGAAACCCTTCTGTCCTGTGTGGGGGCGTGGTTTGATCCTTGCTATGGGGCCCTTACATTTCTATGTACGCCACTGTCTGGGGGCCCACTGTACAGCTACTGTACATGCACATATTACCTGCTCAGACAATGGCAGGCAGCAGCAAGATGCTACAAGATGACTGATTATGGGGTAGCTGCAGCAAGAGGATGCTAGCTGGCCTGTCTCTGCACTTGCAGGTCATCTCAGCCACCTGATGCGTCTATAATAAACTGGGTAGTATATATACAGTACAGACCAAAAGTTTGGACACACCTTCTCATTCAAAGAGTTTTCTTTATTTTCATGACTATGAAAATTGTAGATTCACACTGAAGGCATCAAAACTATGAATTAACACATGTGGAATTATATACATAACAAAAAAGTGTGAAACAACTGAAAATATGTAATATTCTAGGTTCTTCAAAGTAGCCACCTTTTGCTTTGATTAGGGCTTTGCACACTCTTGGCATTCTCTTGATGAGCTTCAAGAGGTAGTCACCTGAAATGGTCTTCCAACAGTCTTGAAGGAGTTCCCAGAGATGCTTAGCACTTGTTGGCCCTTTTGTCTTCACTCTGCGGTCCAGCTCACCCCAAACCATCTCAATTGGGTTTAGGTCCGTTGACTGTGGAGGCCAGGTCATCTGCCGCAGCACCCCATCACTCTCCTTCATGGTCAAATAGCCCTTACACAGCCTGGAGGTGTGTTTGTGGTCATTGTCCTGTTGAAAAATAAATGATGGTCCAACTAAACGCAAACCGGATGGAATAGCATGCCCTGCAAGATGCTGTGGTAGCCATGCTGGTTCAGTATGCCTTCAATTTTGAATAAATCCCCAACAGTGTCACCACAAAGCACCCCCACACCATCACACCTCCTCCTCCATGCTTCCCGGTGGGAACCAGGCATGTAGACTCCATCAGTTCACCTTTTCTGCGTCGCACAAAGACACGGTGGTTAAAACCAAAGATCTCGAATTTGGACTCATCAGACCAAAACACAGATTTCCACTGGTCTAATGTCCATCCGTGTGTTCTTTAGCCCAAACAAGTCTCTTCTGCTTGTTGCCTGTCCTTAGCAGTGGTTTCCTAGCAGATATTCTACCATGAAGGCCTGATTCACACAGTCTCCTCTTAACAGTTGTTCTTGAGATGTGTCTGCTGCTAGAACTCTGTGTGGCACTGACCTGGTCTCTAATCTGAGCTGCTGTTAACCTGCGATTTCTGAGGCTGGTACAAATTCTAACAGCCTACTCAGTAGGACTATCAGCTGTGTATCCACCTGACTTCTCCACAAGGCAACTGATGGTCCCAACCCCATTTATAAGGCAAGAAATCCCACTTATTAAACCTGACAGGGCACACCTGTGAAGTGAAAACTATTTCAGGTGACTACCTCTTGAAGCTCATCAAGAGAATGCCAAGAGTGTGCAAAGCAGTAATCAAAGCAAAAGGTGGCTACTTTGAAGAACCTAGAATATGACATATTTTCAGTTGTTTCACACTTTTTTGTTATGTATATAATTCCATATGTGTTAATTCATAGTTTTGATGCCTTTAGTGTGAATCTACAATTTTCATAGTCATGAAAATAAAGAAAACTCTTTGAATGAGAAGGTGTGTCCAAACTTTTGGTCTGTACTGTATATATAACCAATTTTTACATGAACATAGGCTGGTTCAGATGCTGTATGCTGCCAATCCAATATGTAGTGCAGTCAGTAAACTGTGTTGTGTAAGACTTATGCAGGGGGTGAGGGATTAAGGGTACACCGGTGGATTCACCTGTTCCCCTGTGGACCGGTCAGAGCCTGCTACTATAAATGATTCTATTCTGCTCACCAATGATTTTTTTGTATTGTATATGCAGCAATGATTGTGATTACTATATCTGCTATATCTTCATTGAGATATACATTTTAGTAACCACCTTTACGTTGTGTAACTAAGACACAATAAATAAATAAAAAAAAGCCATGTGTTACAAGCCTCGGCTTTGTGTGCAATTCCCTAATGCATGCACTGTGCCTCCTGTCATCACCTTTTAGGAGGCATACTATTAGATTAACTGTTTAAATTGAATTGCCTATCCCTCCGGTAATAAAAGGGTTTAAGTATTATCAGCTGTCTGCGCAGCATTTTGCAGTGTAATGACACACATGATGCGGAAAGAAAATGGACTCTGCAGACAACCGCAGGACGCTCCTCTGAGTGTACATGAGTAACAGCATTACTAGGAAGCCTGTCTGCCGCTTTTATTGCACAACTGGGATCTTTAGGGAAAGTCCTTTGGCTAAAGCTGCTTAGTGTTCTCCTGACTCCTGCTGTAATCTAAGCTGCTCCTTATAGGCACAGAGTAAAGAGATCTTTAGCATCTACTGTATATCATCATTGCCGAGACTTCCCTATACAAATATACAGGGAGTGCAGAATTATTAGGCAAGTTGTATTTTTGAGGATTAATTTTATTATTGAACAACAACCATGTTCTCAATGAACCCAAAAAACTCATTAATATCAAAGCTGAATATTTTTGGAAGTAGTTTTTAGTTTGTTTTTAGTTTTAGCTATTTTAGGGGGATATCTGTGTGTGCAGGTGACTATTACTGTACATAATTATTAGGCAACTTAACAAAAAACAAATATATACCCATTTCAATTATTTATTTTTACCAGTGAAACCAATATAACATCTCAACATTCACAAATATACATTTCTGACATTCAAAAACAAAACAAAAACAAATCAGTGACCAATATAGCCACCTTTCTTTGCAAGGACACTCAAAAGCCTGCCATCCATGGATTCTGTCAGTGTTTTGATCTGTTCACCATCAACATTGCGTGCAGCAGCAACCACAGCCTCCCAGACACTGTTCAGAGAGGTGGACTGTTTTCCCTCCTTGTAAATCTCACATTTGATGATGGACCACAGGTTCTGAATGGGGTTCAGATCAGGTGAACAAGGAGGCCAAGTCATTAGATTTTCTTCTTTTATACCCTTTCTTGCCAGCCACGCTGTGGAGTACTTGGATGCGTGTGATGGAGCATTGTCCTGCATGAAAATCATCTTTTTCTTACCTTGCAGACTTCTTCCTGTACCACTGCTTGAAGAAGGTGTCTTCCAGAAACTGGCAGTAGGACTGGGAGTTGAGCTTGACTCCATCCTCAACCCAAAAAGGCCCCACAAGCTCATCTTTGATGATACCAGCCCAAACCAGTACTCCACCTCCACCTTGCTGGCGTCTGAGTCGGACTGGAGCTCTCTGCCCTTTACCAATCCAGCCATCTGGCCCATCAAGACTCACTCTCATTTCATCAGTCCATAAAACCTTAGAAAAATCAGTCTTGAGATATTTCTTGGCCCAGTCTTGACGTTTCAGCTTGTGTGTCTTGTTCAGTGGTGGTCGTCTTTCAGCCTTTCTTACCTTGGCCATGTCTCTGAGTATTGCACACCTTGTGCTTTTGGGCACTCCAGTGATGTTGCAGCTCTGAAATATGGCCAAACTGGTGGCAAGTGGCATCTTGGCAGCTGCACGCTTGACTTTTCTCAGTTCATGGGCAGTTATTTTGCGCCTTGGTTTTTCCACACGCTTCTTGCGACCCTGTTGACAATTTTGAATGAAACGCTTGATTGTTCGATGATCACGCTTCAGAAGCTTTGCAATTTTAAGAGTGCTGCATCCCTCTGCAAGATATCTCACTATTTGTGACTTTTCTGAGCCTGTCAAGTCCTTCTTTTGACCCATTTTGCCAAAGGAAAGGAAGTTGCCTAATAATTATGCACACCTGATATAGGGTGTTGATGTCATTAGACCACACCCCTTCTCATTACAGAGATGCACATCACCTAATATGCTTAATTGGTAGTAGGCTTTCGAGCCTATGCAGCTTGGAGTAAGACAACATGCATAAAGAGGATGATGTGGTCAAAATACTCATTTGCCTAATAATTCTGCACGTAGTGTAGTTATCTATTATTTTAGTAATGCAATTTAGGGAAGTACAAACTAAAAACTATCAATTCCTTCAATGGGGTATTCCAGTATCATAATTTCAATTCAAAAAGGGTATTTTGATTTTAGACATTTACGGCATATCCACTGGATGTGTTTTAAATGTCTGATAGATGAGGATCCTACCTCTAGGACCTGAAGCTAACCACAGAATGTGCTGGCCGTTGCACCCACTCGCAGAAGGAATGAAGAGTTGGACACTTCTCCCTGTCCATTGATTAGCTGCCTGGATCCACTGGCCAGAGGTGGGACTCACGTATTTCATGCACCTTGTGAACATGCTATAAACATCTGAAATGGGAATACCACTTTAAGGCTAGATGCTGCACTCTATAATTTGTCTCTATATGCATTTAATTTACTTTGGAAAACCTGCTGCATCTGCAGGTCCTGTTAACAACAGTCAAAAATATCTTAGAAAAAAATTATATAAAGTTATGGCGGTGGCTTTCCCACAGTACGTGGTTCCCAGCCGCCACTAATTTTCCAGGTGAGCCGTCCCCGCCCTGCACAACCAAGTGGCGGACAAAATTAGGTGTACACTGCACAACGCCATCTGTGGCAAGGTCCACATGACCACAGATACATGGATCAGTAAGCACAAGCAGGGACGTTATATCTCCCTAACTGCACACTGGGTAAATGCAGTGGCGGCTGGACCAGAGGTGGCTAGCAGTTTGGCGCATGTCCTTCCGCCACCAAGGTTTGCAGGACATTTCTCTTTGCCTCCCGTTGCCTCCTACTCTGCTTCCTCCTCTACCGCCTCCTCATCCGGTCAGCGTAACACCTTCACCACCAAATTCAGCACAGCCAGGGGGAAACGACAGCAGGCTGTTTTGAAACTCATCTGTTTGGGGGCTGCGCAGGGGCTGTGGACAGGCATGGAACAATAGACCTATGAATGTTTGGTGTCACTGATCCTCAAGCCTGGCCTGGTGCTGTGCGATAATGACCGACATCTTGTAGCAGCTCTGGGCCAAGCCGGTTTGACGCACATCCCTTACCTGAATTTGGTGGTGCAGAAGTTCCTGAAAAATTACCCCGATATGTAAGAGTTGCTGCAGAAAGTGTGTTCCGTCTGTGCACGCTTTCGGCGTTCTCACCCTGCTGCTGCTTGCCTGTCTTTGCTGCAGAGTAACTTCGGCCTTCCCGCTCACCGCTTCATATGCAACGTGCCCACAAGGTGGAACTCCACCTTGCACATGCTGGAGAGACTGTGCGAGCAGCAGCAGGCAATAGTGGAGTTTCAGCTGCAGCACACACAGCTGAGTCGCTCTGCGGAACAGCACCACTTCACCACGAAAGAGTGGGCCTCCGTGCGGGACGTGTGTGCCATGTTGCGCTGTTTTCAGTCCTCAGCCAACATGGCCAGTGCTGATGACGCAGTCCTCAGCATTAGTATCCCACTTCTATGTCTGCTTGAAAAAATGCTTCAGGCAATGATGGAAAAGGATGTGGCATCGGAGGAAGAGGATTAGGGAGAGGGATCATTTCCATGGTTATCTGGCCAATCATTCACAAGTGGCTCGGAGGGTGGATTCCTGCACCAACAGAGGCCAGGTACACAATTGTCCAGTCACGGCACAGTTCTAGACAGTAAAGAGGATGAGAAGGAGGAACCGTGTCACAGCAGGGTGGCACCCAAAGCAGCTCATGGGCATCACTGGAGCGTGGCTGGTTGGATACAGAGGACACAGACAATACACCTCCCACAGAGGACAGCTATTCGTTGCCTCTGGGCAGCCTGGCACACATGAGCGACTACATGCTGCAGTGCCTGCACAACGACCGCCGAGTTGCCCACATTCTAACCAGTGCTGATTAGTGGGTGGCAACCCTGCTGGATCCCCGCTACATGGACAACGTGCCGTCCTTAATTCCCTCACTGGAGCGTGATCAGAAGATGGTCAAGTACAAGCGCACGCTGGTAGACGCGCTGCTGATGGCATTCCCACCTGACACAGGGGGCTCAGTGGAAGCACAAGGCGAAGGCAGAGAAGGAGGAAGAAGTCGCCAACGCAGCTGGGGCACCGCCAGCACCTCAGAAGGGAGGGTTAGCATGGCCGAAATGTGGAAAAGCTTTGTCAGCACACCACAACAACCAGCACCACCAGCTGATATGGAAGGACTTTTGCAGTATTTTGCAGCATTTCAGCAACATGATGGAACAGTAAGTGTGCACACGCCTACACGCACTGACTCAACTTCTGGGTCTCCAAATTGGGCACATGGCCTGAGCTTGTCCTTTACACCTTGGAGCTACTGGCCTGCCCTGCAGCCAGTGTATTGTCCGAACGTGTGTTCAGCACGGCAGGTGGGTGATCACAGACAAGCGCAGCCGCCTGTCCACAGCCAATGTGGACAAGCTCACGTTCATTAAAATGAACCAGTCATGGATCCCTCGGGACTTGTCCGTACCTTGTGAAGAATAGACATGTATACCGGCACTAACCAGCCATTGTTATACTACAGCACACTGTCTTTTTGTTTTCTTTTTTATATTTCCCAATGTTTTGGGGTCTTCCCAAATTTATAAAAAAAAAAAAAAAAAAGCAAAATAGTGTTGGCTACTTCCTCCTTCTCCTCCACCGCTTTAACCTACACCGCTATGTCCACCGCCTCCTCAACCTCCTACTCCACTTTGACCTCCGCCTCCTAGTTCAAGATCATTATTTTTTACTTTCTTTTTTAATTCTATGTTATTTAAATTAATTTATGTATTCACATTTGTTTACCCCTATTTTGCTTCCTTTTGCAGCCCTCTAGCCCTTTCTATGACTTTTTTTAGAGCCATTTTAGTGCCCCAAAGTTCAAGTCCCCATTGACTTCAATTGGGTTCGGGTCAAGTTCGGGTCTCGAACCCGAACTTTGCGGCAAAGTTCGGCCAAACCCGGCTTAACCTGAACTTCCAGGTGTTCGCTCAACCCTAGTTAGGAGCAGTACTGGAGCTGTGGCAGAGAAAGGAGAAGTGCATCATGATTTTGGTTACATACAATAACAAAAATTGCCACATGCAAGATGGAAACAAACCGGAGTCATTCGCTTGCATGGTGAAAAGGGGTCAGGAGAGTGAAAAAATAAAAAAAACTATCATGGAGAAGATGCTTGCGGTAAACAAGTACATGAGCATATCTGTTAAATCCTGGAAAACACCTTTAATTCTGAAAGTCAGCATCGAGACTGCATAAACTTTGTCAATCACAATTTGATTCCCAAGCTGAGATTTTCAGGATGTGACTGTTTCTATGTATATACATCCCATACAGGGATTCTGTAAAAAATTGCCTGTCTAGTGCCACCTATTAGATGACTACTGTATATTGGTCAATGTCTGGCCCTTTAAACAGGCTTTGGGACATGAGTTGGGATAAATAGAAAGCCAGAATCTTTTCCATAAGAAAAATACCTATCCACAGCCAGCTGTTTCAAAGGTTTTGATAGTGTAGAGCAGACTTCTCTGCTTGGTGAGAGGTCTTTGATATGGGTCTAGTTTCTCCAAATTGGGGTAGGAAGTCTCATAGGCCAAGCAACGCTTCCTGGGAAAAAGGGAATATTAATCAGCTGTTATCCAGGAGAGCAAAAGCTGAGTCTCTAGTGCCATCTATTCTGATTCTATGAGTGATCCTGATGTATAGATGCGGTGTGTCCATAGAGTTACTATATAGGCAATATGTAAGCTAATGGAGCAAAGCCCATGGTACTGGCACAGACGTTCCCACGACAGGTGGCAGGAGATCGGTGAGACTGGCAACACGTGGTTTGGTCTGACATGTTTTCCGTTTGGATCAAATGACGTCTGTGTTGTTTCTGGTGCTTGCCTATTATGGTCATTTAACCATCTCTATTTATTGTTGTTTCTCCCATTATGCTATTGTTGTCGCAAAGTCTACGACACACTTCTTCTTTTGTGTGGCTCCAAATCAGTTAGGATTATAAGTATGAGCTCATACAGCTTTCTCAATGAGACCAATACAGACTGGTATCATGGAAAATATGCCGTCCTTTATTACAGTTACATACACTTATATAGGCAATATGAGGTAGACAAAAGGGTGGTCCTAGATGAAAGTTTATTGGCTTTGTGACAAAAAGGGAGTAGTTTACTAACTTTATTCCTGAGTTTGATTGGCACATTTGAAACTAGCAACATAACTCCTCCTTTCTTTCACTAATGATCTCAGAACAAAGAAAATGTACACAAGGCATTTAATTGATTTCTGCCATCTAGTGGAGAATAATGTGTACTACAACAAAGAGAGACAAAATAAAATCCTGTCTCTCACAAATCCCTCCTTTTTGCTGTAAATAGATACAAGATGAATAAGCAATGTGAGGTACTCTCCCAACGCCCTAAACAGCGAAGAGCTAGACTTTCCTTATTGCTTCACGAGGTCCCCCCAACTCCCTTTCGGGTTTGCTTTCATCTGGATCTATTTATTCCGCAATTATCAACAAGATTTTATTTGTTTTAGGACGGAATTGCGTTCCTCAAAGAGGTTCTCCAAATAATCTTTAGGTTTGTAAGTGTCACAATGCATGTACCTGGTGGTTGCAGGTGTGGTTGAATTGAACATTTTAAAAACAATTTTTCTAAAACAAGGAATCACACAACACCCTATTAATGCCAATACCACAAATACTACCACCAGTGTCATTAACTGATTGGCTAATACACTAGACCAGTTCCCAAACCACTGTTCTAGCCATGAAGTAAATGGGTTGTTGATTCCAGAGTTTTCCTCTAGTTCATTTGATAAAGCAGTTAGTCCTTTTGAAGCTTTTGTGATGCTTCCATCAGGGGCAGTGTTGTTCGGAATAAAGGTGCAGCAGGAACTTACAATCATCTTGCAGACGCCTCCTTTTTCCGCTAGGATCATGTCAAGGGCCAGTCGATTCTGTAACGCCATCACCGATGAAGAATTCAGTTGTTCTGCTATTCCTTTTACCGCATCTTGAGTATAATTTATGAATCTCTGTTGATTATAGTACAAATAGTTAATCCAGCCTACATTTTTATTTACGGCAATTATGGGAAATATTGATTCGAAACCAGCAGCTATCTGGTTTCTAGCCTTGAATTCATCAGGAACTCCTCTAGGGACTCCTATAGCATCTATGTATACATGAGAATCAAAAGATGTAGAGAGTGACCTCCTTAGCCGTGACCGTACACTGGTTTGCTTATTGACTTGATCCCACTCAAGAGTCGAAAATAGAACAAAAGGCATCAGCACCTTAATCAAGGTACATTGGCCAATCCATTCCATTCGTATTCTGGGTCGGAGCTTCATGTCTCCACACAACTACCAGATATCTGAATGTTGATAATCTTGGTGGACAAACCATTTATCAGGGTAAACATCAGAGTCACTACTTGTCTCATTTAAATATATGTTATAGGAACAATATCCTGGAGGGAAAACACCAATGTCTTTGCCTGTACTGTTACGATTGAAACAGGTATAATTTCCAGGGTATGGCGTTATACCGAAACCCATATGATCTTTATCATGAACAATAGGATAAAGTAATTCTAATGTTCTGCAGCGGGAGGTGTCATTACTCAGGATCGGTAACCTCACTCAAAGGGAAAGGTACTTTACCCAAATGAGGTCGAGCTGCAGCACATGCTATGTTGGATCGCTTCTGGGAAAGAACCGTATAGCAGATCCACTCTAGCCATACATTTATGTCTGAAAACCCTGTCTCTAAGGCAGTTTTGTCAATCATGGGTGAAGCTGTAGGAGATACATATATAATTACACTCTGATTCCCTTGTATTAATATTGCTCTAAATATGGAATTTGGAACTTGATCTGACTGTGCATTTCCCCCTGTACAATATAAAATAAACAGTAAGGCATGTCAAAATATTACGGCCCTTGCAGTCATTCCAGCACTTTAGGTTCTGGTACTTTTTTGCAGTGAGATGCGTGGACCCAATTAGGCTTTCCTTCCAACTTGACAGCAGTGGCAGTGGTTAACAGTACTTGATGTGGACCCTCAAATCGTGGTTCTAGGACTTTCCGCACGTGTCGTTTCACCACTACCCAATCTCCTGGTTGTAGAGAATCAGTCGCCTCTATGCTGTCTGGATCTGGAAGAGAAGCAAAAACTTGGGAATACACATTAGACAGTCTGTTTGTAAGACAGATAACGTACTTTGAAAGACTACTATGGTGCATCTGGAGTTGTTGTGGAAAATAGAGTCCTAATCTAGGGGCATTCCCAAAGAATATTTCATATGGACTCAGGCCTGTCCTCCGGTTAGGTGTATACCAGATGGAGAAAAGTGCCAAAGGGAGACACTCTGTCCATGGCTTATTCAGTTCTGCAATGGCCTTCTGTATTTTTGATTTAATTGTGCCGTTGAGTCATTCTACTCTACCGCTGCTTTGTGGGTGATACGCAGTATGGAAGGCTTGTTTAATACCCAGGGATCCCATAATTTCACGCATGACCTCCCCTGTAAATTAAGAACCTCGGTCACTCTCAATTGTCTCTGGGACCCCATACCGGCAAACGATCTAATTCAGAAGTTTCTTGGCTGTGTTTTGTGCAGTGGCTTTGGCCACAGGATAGGCTTCTGGCCACCCTGAAAACAGATCTACACATACCAAGATGTATTCTAGGGTCCCAACTTTGGGTAGTTGGATGTAATCTATTTGCAATCTTTGGAAGGAGAAATCGGGGCTGGGAGTGTGCCTCAAAGGTGTTTTTACCGTCCTTCCTATGTTGTGATACAAATCATACAAGCCTGAGTGAATTGGGCTGCAGTTACACTGAATCCTGGGGCATACCAGTGATTATTAACAAGAGCAGTCATCGCAGTTTTGGACAGGTGAGTATTCCCATGAGTGGCCTGGGCTGTGACTGGGAACAAGACACGGGGCAAACACAGCTTTCCTCTAAGTTCCCATGTTCCTTTTGGGGTCATCACAGGTCCTTTCTCTAGCCATACTGCCTTTTCCTCTTTGGTTGCTTGAGACTGTAAGGTTTTAAATGTTTCATAGTTGACTGGCAGGGAGATTTGCTCTTGTACTGCTGCTATCCCTACAGGATCATCTCTGGGTTTCTGTGCAGCAGCTTCTGCTGCCAGATCAGCTCGATGATTTCCCCGAGCTTCAAGGGTTTTTCCTGACGAATGGCCTTTAATTTTCATAATGGCCACCCTCGTTGGCAACAGCAGAGCGTCCATTAGGGCTTTCACCCCTTTGCCATTTTTAATTGACTTGCCATTTGCTGTAAGGAAGTCTCTAGCCTTCCAAATTGGACCATAATCATGGGTGATCCCAAAAGCATACCTGGAATCTGTATAGATGTTTGCAGTTTTTCCCTCCGCATACCTGCAGGCCTCTTCCAAAGCTTTAAGTTCAGCTTCCTGTGCAGACATGTGAGAGGGCAATGATTCTGCTTTGATTGTATCATGCTGAGTGACAACTGCATACCCAGTATAAAGCTTCCCCTGGACACCATACCGCGATCCATCCACAAAGAGCTCTAAATCTGGGTTTTCTAAGGGAGTATCTACAAACCGGATTCCAAAAAAGTTGGGACACTATACAAATCGTGAATAAAAACTGAATGCAATGATGTGGAGGTGCCAACTTCTAATATTTTATTCAGAATAGAACATAAATCACGGAACAAAAGTTTAAACTGAGAAAATGTACCATTTTAAGGGAAAAATATGTTGAATCAGAATTTCATGGTGTCAACAAATCCCCCAAAAGTTGGGACAAGGCCATTTTCACCACTGTGTGGCATTTCCCCTTCTACTTATAACACTCAACAGACGTCTGGGGACCGAGGAGACCAGTTTCTCAAGTTTAGAAATAGGAATGCTCTCCCATTCTTGTCTAATACAGGCCTCTAACTGTTCAATCGTCTTGGGCCTTCTTTGTTGCACCTTCCTCTTTATGATGCGCCAAATGTTCTCTATAGGTGAAAGATCTGGACTGCAGACTGGCAATTTCAGTACCCGGATTCTTCTCCTACGCAGCCATAATGTTGTGATTGAGGCAGAATGTGGTCTGGCATTATCTTGTTGAAAAATGCAGGGTCTTCCCTGAAAGAGATGACGTCTGGATGGGAGCATATGTTGTTCTAGAACCTGAATATATTTTTCTGCATTGATGGTGCCTTTCCAGACATGCAAGCTGCCCATGCCACACACACTCATGCAACCCCATACCATCAGAGATGCAGGCTTCTGAACTGAGCGTTGATAACAACTTGGGTTGTCCTTGTCCTCTTTGGTCCGGATGACATGCCGTCCCAGATTTCCAAAAAGAACTTTGAATCGTGACTCGTCTAACCACAGAACAGTCTTCCATTTTGCCACACTGAAATGGCTTCTTCTTTGCACTGTAGAGTTTCAGCTGGCAACGGCGGATGGCACGGTGGATTGTGTTCACTGACAATGGTTTCTGGAAGTATTCCTGAGCCCATTCTGTGATTTCCTTTACAGTAGCATTCCTGTTTGTGGTGCAGTGTCGTTTAAGGGCCTGGAGATCACGGGCATCCAGTATGGTTTTATGGCCTTGATCCTTACGCACAGAGATTGTTCCAGATTCTCTGAATCTTCGGATGATGTTATGCACAGTTGATGATGATAGATGCAAAGTCTTTGCAATTTTTCGCTGGGTAACACCTTTCTGATATTGCTCCACTATCTTTCTGCGCAACATTGTGGGAATTGGTGATCCTCTACCCATTTTGGCTTCTGAGAGACACTGCCACTCTGAGAAGCTCTTTTTATACCCAATCATGTTGCCAATTGACCTAATTAGTGTTAATTGGTCTTCCAGCTCTTCGTTATGCTCAAATTTACGTTTTCCAGCCTCTTATTGCTACTTGTCCCAACTTTTTGGGGATTTGTTGACACAGTGAAAATTTGAATCAACATATTTTTCCTTTAAGATGATACATTTACTCGGATTAAACGTTTGATCTGTCATCTACGTTCTATTACAAATAAAATATTGACATTTACCATCTCCACATCATTGCATTCAGTTTTTATTCACAATTTGTTCAGTGTCCCAACTTTTTTTGAATCCGGTTTGTACCATGTGATCAAACCCTGCTGTCTCTTGGGACATTAATTGGAGACAGTGGTGTTTATCTTCCAGGTCAAGAAGATATTCAGCTAGATGACTCATACTACTACTCCCTCCCCCCTCCAGAGGCAGCAGAGTAGCTGGATTCAAAGTTGTGCACCTTTTGATGGTGACATTTGGTGGCATAAGTAGTGCACATTCTAGTCTAAGGTGTCTGGCAGTGGACAGGTATTTAGGCTGTACTTGTGTGAGAATGGCTGAGATGTCATGAGGGACAAAAACAGTAATTGGATAATTGAGCACAATCTCAGAGCTTTTGTCAAGCAAGAGTTGTACAGCCAATACCGCACGGACACAAGATGGCGCTCCTCTAGCCACTGGATCAAGTCTGGCAGAGTAATACGCCACTGGACGCTGTTGGCCAGCCCTAGTTGGTGTGAGAACAGCTGAAGCATGGCCAAGACATTCAGTGCAATAATGTAATGTATGAAAGTTCTCCACGGCCTTATCTGTCAATGAAAAAGGAAGAGAGGTGAGACAATCATACAAGGGTTGCAGAAGAGCAGAGGCATTTCTGATCCAAGGCCTACAGTATGAGACTAGACCCAAATAAATTCTCAGAGCCCCCACTGTAGTAGGCAAAGGAATTTGTTCCATTGCAGTTATACGGTCTGGGGTGAGATGTCTAATCCCAGGAGATATACAATGCCCTAGAAAGGTGACAGTGGTACAACAAAATTGAAGCTTCTTGCGGGAAGCTTTACAGCCATTTGCAGCCAGGAAGGTGAGAAGAGACACCGAAGTTTGTTTACACACCTCCTCTCCCGGGCAGCAAAGAAGTAAGTCATCCATATATTGAAGTAAGACAACTCCTTCAGATGGAATGGGCCAATCCGCTAAAACCTGGGCTAAGGCAGTACTGTACATACTGGGGGAATTATGTGCACCTTGTGGTAAGAATGTCCAGGTGTATTGCTTCCTGTCATGTGTGAAAGCAAAAAGATGTCTGCAATCTGGATGTAACGGAACTGAGAAAAATGCATTTGCACTGTGGGGAATCTGTGCCAACAGTGTATGTGGGTTTGTTACCACTGGGGTATTAAAAACTGTAGACTCATTAACAGCCCTAAGATCATGTACCATTCTATACTGCACTGGCTGGCCTTTTTCCCCCCTTTTCTTAATGGGGAACGAGTTTCCAGGTTTCAATTAGTACCCCATTACTGACAAAATCATGCACTATTTTAGTGATGGCATCCGTTTGTTGTATACTGAGGGGATACTGCGCCTTTCGAGGTAAAGGAGCATCAGGTTTACATTCTACCATCATTGGAGCGACAGATAAATGGCCAACATCTGAAGGTCCGGAGGCCCACAGATGTTCAGGTAATTGTTGCAGCAGAAGGGACACGCCCTCTTCAGAAAGTGTAGACACGTACATGTGGAATGGATTATAATCACAGGCCGCTAAGAGACATATATCCTCTTCTCCTAGTTCGCCTTGTAACTTCACAGTACAATCAGGAAGATATGTTATCTGCGCATATATTCTCTGCAACAAATCTGCTCCTAGCAAATTAACAGGGGCGGTGTCACTGACTAAGAGACGACTTAGCATTTGTTGGTTTGGGGCAAATGCAATTTGTATTGGCTTTGTGAGAGGAGTAGGAACCTCATTACCATCTACTCCTACACATGGAATACTATCCTTAGACATGAGGGATCTTTTTACATGTTTGGCTGCTCCAGTGTCAATCAAAAAGGGGATGGGCTCCCCCCCATTGATTGCCAAGGAGACAACTGGGGCAGGCCCTAAGATTTGAATTTTTAATAGGGGCACAGCGTTTGACTCTGGATTGCCAACTCCCTATGGGCGTCACACTTGAGGGGGCTAAGCATTCTCCTCCTCTTTCTCCTCCCATGAGCGTGGAGATCGGCAAGTTCGTGCAATGTGCCCCACCCTGCCACAGTTCCAAAATCTTACAGAATTATAGTATGGTTTCCTTTCCCCTTTTTGGGGCGAGGGCTGGTAAGCGGCCACACCCGCCTTAGGTCTTTTGTTCAATTCACCTTCAACCCCCTTTGCTACTTGTAACAAAATGGAGGGCTGTATAGTTCTCCATTCAGGCCTAGCTGATACCAGACCCTTGCGAATGCTTTCCCTAAGACCATCCACAAAAGCAGCACTTAAAATTCTCTCATGCATGTTTGAGGTATACTCAAAGCCCAAATCCACCCATCTTTGCTGGAGTCTAGTGTAAAATTTCTCCACACTTTCCGTTTTATCCTGATGCATATCCGACAATGTAACAGACTGATCACCTAATCGCTTTCTCCCCCATTCCGTGAGCTTCACTATGTATTGCTCACCAGACAACAAAGTAGTATCATCTCCCTCATAAGATCCCACTGCAGAGGCTATTATCTGAGAGAAGGAGTCACCAGCTTTACACTGGACTAAATCTTCTAAATCCCTCCAGCAACATGAGAAAGCTTTCTGTATCTTCGCTAACTCTCTACAGAACGGCATGGGTAAGTCCTCTGGATTAGGGATTCTACTCATCATGGCCAGCATCTCACTAGGGGACAAAGGGGCGATACACAGGTTCATCAGGGATGTCATTTGGACCTCTGAGAGGAGCAGCTCCAGGGGTTAGGTACCTGGGTGCACGATAGGATATATTTGGTCGGGGTGGATTTGGCGGAGATGATTTAACAAGGGAAACTGGGTGCATGAGATTTTGCATATCCAACAATGATGTTGGATATCCCATACTTTCCTGTGATAGAAATCCACTCAAGTCTGAAATCGGACTTAAAGTGGGTGTATTCCTAGATTGAGTAGACTGGTCTGGAATATTTCTAGTAGGAATCATAGGGGCAATTACTGCAGGTACATTTTTAACTGTTGAGACATACAATTGGGAAGGGTTATTGGCAGACATCACTGGATATAATCCAGTGCTGGGAACTATGATAGGAATTGTGTCCTGTCTTTGAGATCCACAAACAACACACATGTTACTCATGTCAGCATTTTTGTGTCTGCACACACACTCCCATCCCCAATAAGGACGGGGTTGGTGTTCTAAGGAAGGAGGTTTGGGGGATGGGGAAGGGATGGAGGGAGCAGAAGGCACAGTGGGAGGTGCTGATAAGCACATTCCAGTACATGGTGTAGAGGAGGGGCTGACAGAAGAAGCAATAGTATTGTTTGATGAACCACAAGACCCAGGATTACTTTTTAAAGTTACAACAGATGTGGTGGGGGAAGGGATGCCACATGGCAGACTTTCCTGTTCTTTGTTCCCTACCACATCCAAGTCCTCCATCTTACTATACCAATATTGTCCATTCTTCTCAATTTCTTTCAACTTTCCATCAGTCACATCTGCAGACAACTTCCACCATAACTCTGCTTGCACCAGCCTATTATTATCTCTCAACCAACCTTTCTTTTCCTGCATTATATTTTTATATAAACTTTCATCTAATCTTCCAGTTTAAGGCATACCAATTGCCTGCATGAACGATTTTAACTTAGTTACTGAAACTTTTCCTTCTCTTTCTCTCATCAACTGAGCTGCTGTTAACATCTCCTCACTTGGTCCTGCAACATTAGAATTTCCCATTATTATATGTTAACGTCTAGATTCTTCCTAGTCATTAAACCACAAATACTTTTAACCTAGATTCTTCCTAAACGGGAAACCAAAAGATGTTTAACCTAGATTCTTCCTGAACGGGAAATCACAAAATTCTCAACCTAGATTCTTCCTAATTGGGATTCTCAAAAAAAAAAATAATAATAATAATAAAAAAAGTCTAACTAAAAGTAATCCAATTAGGGGAAACTCAAACCTATATAATATCGATTCTTCCGAAAAGGGAACTCAATATTATATATATAATCTAGATCCTTCCGATCTAGGAATATAATCCTTCCTTTTTCCAAAAACTCGTCAGATTCTGGCTGGAATCCAATTCTACGTCACAGGATATCCGACTCAGCTGTCTAACAACTTCTGTTTAGTTCCAGCATGTCCCACCACACAAAGAAGGAATATTTCAACAGGTTCTTTTGCTATAACACAGATCAGCTATAATTTGAACCCTTATATCGCGATAACACCAACATTCAACTCTTGAGAAACCACTTGGGCAAAAGACTCAGAGGAGGTTGTAAGAATTAAAGCTTCTTACCTTGCTGCAGCTTGTGCCTCGTCTGATGGTTTTGCGCAAGTCCTTTCCTGGAGTTTGAATTGGAAATTACGCAAGCTGTCGGCCCCACGTTGGGCGCCAATTTGTTGTTGCAAAGTCTATGACACACTTCTTCTTTTGTGTGGCTCCAAATCAGTTATTATTATAAGTATGAGCTCATACAGCTTTCTCAATGAGACCAATACAGGCTGGTATCATGGAAACTATGCCGTCCTTTATTACAGTTACATACACTTATATAGGCAATATGAGGTAGACAAAAGGGTGGTCCTAGATGAAAGTTTATTGGCTCTGTGACAAAAAGGGAGTAGTTTACTAACTTTATTCCTGAGTTTGATTGGCACATTTGAAACTAGCAACTTAACTCCTCCTTTCTTTCACTAATGATCTCAGAACAAAGAAAATGTATACAAGGCATTTAATTGATTTCTGCCATCTAGTGGAGAATAATGTGTACTACAACAAAGAGAGACAAAATAAAATCCTGTCTCTCACACTATGCGGTTTATAGCTTCTGTTTGAGTTGTGGATTGCTGGTGTGTGGATCTTGGCTGTGTTCCTGGTGCTGCCATAGCCACTTGAAGTTAAGTGTTTTCTTTCCCTTTTGTATTTTGTTTGGGTTATTTTGTGTGTTACATTTCCCTGTTATTTGTAATAAGGCCTGAGGGAGACTCCTGTTCGTCCTTCCTTTTGGATGAACAGATTCTCTCAGTCCTGACATTTGTACCAGGGTCCTATAGGGTGAGTTAGGACACTAGGTATTCCTGTGTATGAACTCACCTACCTCTGGGTTCTGCTCATACTGGTTGTTAGTCAGGACTTTGATTAAGGGATTTACTAGTAGGTGTCCATCTCCTTTCCCTAGTTTCCAGGTCTTATTTCCTCACCCCTTTCCCTCCTATGTTTGGTGTGAAAGGTACATTCTCTATACTCAGGGCAGTTCGTTTTTATTCTCTTTATTTTTTCCACCTTGGTAAATATAATATCAGCCACCAAAATACAAGAATCCCATAGAATCTTGGCTACTTTGATCTAGTATAAATACCTGTAAAATGCTTAACTTTGGCTATTCCCTGAGTACTGTATATTCACCCTGCCTTTGTAGCAAACCTCTTATGATTTGATATTGATGCCGAGTATTAGGGTGAATCCCAGAGGTTCGAGCCACAGTATTTCTTAGTTTTGCATCCATCATGTGTTCTCAGACACTCAAACAGCTTGCAATATTTATTAGGGAGAAATACTCGGGCAGCTGCTCACTGCATGAAAACAGGAGGCACGTGGCACTCACATGTTCGTGAGTGAAGAACTTGGCAGTACGGATTGTTTCAAATTAAACTTTAATTTCATCCTGGGGGAAAACAGGCGTCACTTGCAGAGGGCTTTTAGGCTTTCTATTCTAAGAGAATGTCCCATGCCTGCTGTCTAAAACCATCAATTCTCTGTGCTATCCTGCACAATGAAATGATATAGCTACTTCTATAGTTTCCTCAGAACTGATAAAGTTTCTCCATGAGGGTCACATTTTTATTCTGGCCACTGGAACTTCCAAAATGCATAAATATTACCTGATTTACCTCCTGCCATGTGAAACCAGATGTGCTGGTATCATAGACATTCAATGGCATGCCATGGCAAGTGCACATTCAGGTAACATCCTACTACTGGAACCAAAAGTTAATTTTATAGATTCTCTACAGTTTGAACTTACCACATACCATTATTACAGTATATCCAATTATTGTGAAAATTTAAAATACTGTGTGCCACGGTGGAGAGTGGGGGAAACTGTGCCGAGTCAAAGGGTAAAAGCGAATCAGCCTGGCCAAAAGGAGTAATAAGGGAGCAGGTTACCTCCTACAGCAGGCATCCTCAAACTGCGGCCCTCCAGCTGTTGTAAAACTACAACTCTCACAATGCCCTGCTGTAGGCTGATACCTGTAGGCTGTTCGGGCATGCTGGGAGTTGTAGTTTGTCCTAAAGCGTCCCTAATTCTCTCCCTGACTCCTCACCCTATGAGCGGACCCCGATGGTAGGACGACTCATACTCAGGATTCCTAGAGACCCTAAGTCGCCCTGGTAATCCCTCACAAAGGAGCAGGGAAGAGACGACCTGTTCATCCTAGTAATGGAGGAACAAGAGTCTCTATCTGAGGCCAGGCTGCAAGGAGAGGGGAACACATACAGAAAAAGGAGATGGCAGGTAAGCGAAACCCATAACACACTTACCTGCCACAGACACACTGACTGGAACTCGTGCACTAGTGCTGCTGTCCACACCAACATTAAAGGACACAGCACACACCACAAACCACACAGGAACCCAGGACACCATAGCTGCAATAACATGAGACAGGGGAATATCTAGTAAACATGCCGGACACCAAACATCACCAGGCATGAAACACCAAACTAGACATACAAACACCCTGAACATAACCTACTCCATACAAATAGGGACAGGAAGGGAAGGATACACCGGGATAACATTGATTACCACAAGGGTGGCCCTCACTGGACAGATGGAACACCCTGGACTGGAGCAGAGCTCCAGTACCATCCACAGCTGAAGTACAACTCACTCCAGCCAGGAAACCACAGAAGATATAATCCAAGTGACCACACCCAGTGAGGGAGTTAACCCTTAAAGCACCAGACAGAGGGAGGCTGCAACTTAAAGGGAAAGTGCACACACAAGCATACCAAACACGTTACCAGCAGCAACACCCAGAAGGCCGAGACACTGCCACCGCATGCTCTCACAGCAACACATTGCCGCGGGCAACCGCAAGTGTGGCAACAGTGTCACAGCGCAAACCAAAGGCCGTTACACTGTGATCAGTCAGATTTATTTATGTCAAAATACAGGTGGCCAAAGACTCTACACTAAGGTCCACCAATTTTTATGGGGCTGGACAACCATCTAATGTGTGTTACTTGTCCAACCAATGTTTGTTAGCAGATATCCTGGATTCGGGAGTATCTGGCATGTTTAATTTCCACATTCCCAATCATTTATCCCCAAGAGAGATAAACTGCCACCATAGGTGTCTGAAAGCAGCTTATTTCCCTGCCCTCATTAAGAACATGTGCATACTCAGCAAACTGAGGGTGCATGTGTAAGGAGAAATAGCTCTTGGTGGTACTCGCATGCGGCTGACAGCTATTGAAGGTGTATGGCTACTTTAATGTGTGAAATCTCACATAGTCACATAGACAGCAGTGCCATTTTTATATGCACTAGTTCTCCCCACCAATTTTCTATCAGTATTATTTCATTAAGGGCTTATATTCAAGGCTTAATGACATTAAGGGCTCATGCACACAAACTTATTTTTTTTCTGTGTACGCTTCCTTTTTTTGTGGCCCGTATGTGGAACCATTCACTACAATAGGACTGCAAAAAACTGAATTGACTCTGTGTACATTACGTTTCCGTATGTCTGCATGGTAATTCTGCAAAAAAAAACAGAACATGTCTAATTATTGTCTGCGTTACGGGCTAGGATAGGACTGTTGTATTAGGGGCTAGCTGTTCCGCTCCACGGAATACACACGGCTGGTATCTGTGGTTTCCGGATCAGCAATTTGCGGACCACAAAACATCCAACAGTCGTGTGCATGAGCCCTAACTAGAGAGCAAAAAAACACTTACATGGTGCCTCCTTTTCACCTTAGTTGCAGATCCGCTAGTTCTTAATCTCCTCTTCTGTCATACAAGATGGTCATACCACTTCTGAGACTATCTGGTGCACGCTGTACAATAGCAGGTCAAGACACTTCCTGCTTGTCCAGCCCTGCTTTTGGATTGGCCATTAATGTTCACATGAGCACTGCTGTCCAATCCAAGGGTAGCAGGAAGTGTCTTGGGCTACCAAAGCATAGCATGCATCAGGCAGTCTGAAAAGCAGTGCAACCATCTTGGATGGCAGAAGAGGAGCCCAGGAATGGACAGATCTGTAGCAAAGTAGATGGAACAGAGGGCACCATGTAAATGTGAACCAGAAGGTCTTTTGTATAGATCTGCAATACTGTGGACATTGTTTGCTAGGGGCCTATCCTGCACCTCCACGTGGCTACAATTTTATATGGTTTGATACTGTTCCTCTTTCCTGAGTTGGTTCGAGAGTTAAAATGTTAACACCAAAATTATGGGCCATGTGTATAAACTGAAATGCTCATTTGTTTAGCATTGAAAGCCCTTTCATTTCAGTATTGACTTACAATGTGATTGCAATTATCATCATCAGAAAGCATATATGAACAATGAGGCACACACTTAGGGCAAGAACAGATCTGCCATTATAAATGCCTGAATGAAGTGACAATACAAATTATGAGTCCTGTTGCCGTGTGTTGCATATTTATTCTGTATACACTTCAACTAAGGAAAGTGCATAATTAATTTCTCATTGTATAATTGCCGGTTGCTATTTATCCTTTATTTCTTCCCCTGTGATACCATCAGTGATGATACTACCCTCTAGCATGTCAAATGGTAACAGAGCAGACAAAAGTACAACAACATCTATTTCATTGGCCTGGGCACAGCTCATCCCCATTTAAGTGAATGGGGGTGAGCTATGCCCAGGCCAGTGAAATAGTCCTGATGTCACTGTCCTGCAGGAAACAGCAAGAAAGCCATAGTGCTACTGTGAGTGTTGTTGTCTTCTCAAACAGCTGATCGGCGGAGATCCCAGGATCCCCGCCGATCAGATACTGATGATCTATCCAACGTGATAGGGATCAGAATATGGCGATGCAGAAAAATATTTTTTCTCAGTATTGAAACACAAGGAAAACTATATAAACGTGTTTTTTCTGTAATTGTACTAACCCTTACAATAAAAGGTAACAGGTCAGTTTTACAACATAGGGAACACAGTAAAACTAAGCCTATAAAACGATTTCAATTATTATTTTTGCAATTTCACCCCATTTGGATTTTGTTTTCAGTTTCCCACTACAATGTTTGCAATCTTCAATTGTGCCAATGGCAAGTGCAACTTCTCCCACAAAAGTCAAGCCCTCATACGGCTATGTGAAAAGAAAAATATAAAAATGACAGCTTAGGGAATGAAACTTCAAAAACGGAAAGTAAAATTAA